>NC_067207.1:11109655-11709655 GCF_026262505.1 Trichomonas vaginalis G3
AAAAAGAGAGAGATGTATCGAAGAATTTATATGCTCTCCACAGCTTTTTACTCATGTTATCAGGATGATTATGAGTTGTATTTTTATTTTGATACAGCTCCTACTGGCCATACAATGAGAACTTCTTCCAACTCCCTACAAATCGTTCTTTACCTAATTTCTGGATCTTTCGTTCAACCCAAGCATTGCTCTTCTTCCAATTTCCCATCGAATTTTAGGTCAAATTCGATGTGTCTGATAAATTTAATCGCTTGACTTCCTTAAATGGAAAATGCTCGTAAGCGTCTTACAAATCCACAAGAATGCCACATTTTGTTTGCGTTTATATACCAGAATTTGCTTCGATTTACGAAACAGAAAGATTAATTATCTTCCCTACAAGAACAAAAATATAGAATCAACCATTGCTTGTCGTCAATCAGTCCTCAGGAACAAAATGGTTGAAGAAGTTGCCCCATTCTGCATAAAAGATATCTCAATCACCAGAAAACCTTACAGATATTGAAGAACTTTATGGAGAAGAATTCCCGTATTGCAAGATTACCTCTCTTGATGAAGAAGTCAAAGGAATGAAGCAATGTTAAGAGATTCCTCCGAAAAAACTTGCCCTCTTATGTCTCCTCAATAGATTTGTACAATAATATTAACGACATTTATTTAAAATACATTCTTATTTTAATAAGCTACCATTTATATTTATTTTTATATAATTTTTTAATTTGAATATTAAAACATAGAATGTCCGAAATATTATTAAAAAAAACTGCACAAGTATTTAAAAACAATGAGATCAAAGAGAGATAATATGAATTCAGTATTTACAGTTTAATTATTCCTAAAAATTGAAACTAAAAGACACGCTAATTAATTAAGGTAGAGGGAATAGAAAAAGTATTATATAGAAATATAATATATAAAACAACAAAAACGGAAATAAATTTTGAATTTTCGCAAAATTTCTTACTGGAAAATATGTTCTTCTTGTGTGGAATATTCCTGCATTCTGAAAAACAACACCACCTGCTGGAGCGCAGAAAGCTGAGGCTACCATCTCTGAAAGGTGAACACTTTAAACCGAAGCTCGAGCTGGAACTGCTTGTTAGTGTGGAATCTCTTGAGATTGACTCTGCGCTGACAACTGTAATTTGGTTTCGAATGCTGAAAGGCGAAGTTCAACTTCACCAATCTTTCGTCTCCACAAGAGAGTGTTTCTTTGAAATTACAGACAACGAAAAGAGGATCGAGATGCAATCATTGAGTAACTTGAAATTCCCAATGTCCTTCTTTGGTGACAATTCTTTTCTGAGATCGGAACTGTAATGGATTTCATGAGTTTGCTCTTGGACCAACACGAGGGCAACTAAAGTTGTTTTACCATTTGTGTGGAAAGAACCTGTTTTCAACACGGTCAACGCGATATATCACGGCTGCCACTCAATAAAGAGGCATGTAGTCGAAAGTTTGCTGGACATCAAAAATGTTAAAAAATGATGACCTAACGACTATCAAATTTTTGCTGTAGAAACCCCCAAAAATTTGAGATGAGTACATTAGTCATTAATATCTGAGGAACTAAAATTTCCGCCTTATAATTAATAAATATTGCAATTAAAATAAAATATAAGCTAATATGTTTCTTTTTTTAAATTCCAGTAAGCCTCTCAAAAAATATTCTGAGAGATCTATCGCCAATAGAAAATAAATTTGACAAAAAAACGCCAATTTAATATTATTCAGAAATAGCACAACACGAAAAATAAACACTGCCAATATCATTTTATGTAAACCGTGAGAAAAATATCAAGAGGCAAAACCCAAATTTTAGCTAAAAGTGACAGGGAAAAAACGTTAGTATTAAAAAAAAGACGATGAGAGCTTCGTTCGAAATATAGAGAGAACTTTTGTGGAATGCGCAACCATTGCTCAGGGAAATATTGGATGCTATTCCCGTTCCACTCTTGTATGGAAATTGAGGTTTTCAAAAGGGAGTTAAAATAATATCAAATTTATACTAATTTTTACTTAAAATACAAAAGTATTTGACACTAAAATTAGTTACTTTGCAAGCCTATAAAATACCAACCCTTTTACGATTATTGCTACTTTTTTCGAAATAAAAGTAAAAAACAAATTTATACTAATTTACTTCAAAATACAAAAAGTATTTTTGACAGCTAAAATTAGGTTTACTCTTAGCAAAGCCTATCAATACCCTTTTACGATTATTGCTAACTTTTTCGAATAAAATAAATTTATTATCAAAACACCTTTTTTTCTCCCTTAGTAAAAATAAAAATGTTTTTTATATCAAGTTTTTATTCATAAATTTTTTATAATGTTGTATAAATTTCATTAAAATTTACGTACATATTAAGGTACTTATCCTTCTAAATATATAATCTTCAATTAAGATATATAACATGATAAATAAATTCATAAAACATTAAAAATCAAAAAATTAGATGGAACCTTGGCAAAATTAAATTTTATTAAGGGTATAGTAAATCTCAAACTTCTAGAGTTTTTGAGAGTGCCAAATAAACTCTATAGGCCTATATATATCTATATTTTAAAGGAGAAGGTTACGCCATAATATTTGATATTATAAATTATTAATTCAAAATAAAAGTAGAAAATGAAACTATAATTTAAAAAAAAAAAAAAAGGAGTGGGCTTCCAGGCACTTCGTGCCCTCTAACCCTGAAGATGTGTTAGTATAAATGAAGTTTTTGGTACTGGGGGCTTCCAGGCACTTCGTGCCCTCTAGCCCTGAAGATGTTTAGTAATAAATGAAAGTTTTTTGGGTACTGGGGCTTCCAGGCACATTCGTGCCCTCTTAGCCCATGAAGATGTTTAGTATAAATGAAGTTTTTGGGTACCTGGGGGCCTCCAAGGCGCGTTGCGCGCCTCTAAAAAGCCCAATAAAAATTTTGAGAAGTCGTCGTCGTTGACTTTTTTGTAGAGACTCAAAAAAATAGTACTAACTTTGTCCGGACCAAGTAAGGGTCGTTCGTTTCGCCTTACAGGAAAAGTTACAGCGTTCCAAAGGAAGTATACTTTGAGAGACTCTTTAAGAAACTTTAGAACTTTTACATAACCATCCATGCTTTTACTTTAATCCGATAAAAGTGGTTTGGAAAGCCGTTATGAGATGGTTAGAGGACATACAAATGACCTATGAGTTTAAGATATGACAAGATAAGAATATGAGAGAGGTCCTATAAACCGGAGAAAGTGTCCATATAAACATCTGTTCAAAAACCGCTTTTTTAAACTTCACTTAAAAATGCCACGTAACTACGTAAGAATATACCGTAAGAGGAAGGGAGGCATGAAACATCAATAGTAAAACTGACCGCACAAACAACAGTTTGGCAACAACAATGATGAATGACCCACTATGTTTGCAACAAATGTCAAAGCAATCCTAATGCTTTTAAACAGAGTTTTTGGTGCAGCAGAGTGGAAGGTTTAAGAGCGGCCACTTTTACGCGAAAATTGGCTAGGCTATGGTGGAGCTGCAGACGGAACAGCTTATAACCCTCAAAGTCAAATGAATTTGAGTTCACTCAAAATCAAATAACAGATGTCAAAAGTCAAACATAGACATACAGAAAACAAATAAGTGAAAACGAAAAGAAACTAGAATAAATGACAGAACACCCAAGAAACTAAATGAGTTTAAACGTAGAGAAAAAGAAGAAAGAAGAACAACTGAAAGAACTAAGTACAGAGGAATATGCCGAAAAAGTGTCAGAAAAAAAGCAGCAGAGTAGCAAAAATGGAAAAAAGATGTTATAAATTTGAAAAAAACCCATACTACTCAATATAAAGTAAACTGAAAGATGAAGAGAATAAAACAAAAAGCGCCTGAAGACATATATGGATAAGCGATGAGTATAAAAAGAAGTTGAAGCAATTGTAAAGGCAGAAAAACTTTTTTACAGTTGCAAACCTAAACCGTACAGTATTGAAAACTTAAGCACAAGAAAGTAAAAATAAAGACGCAGCCATGCAAAAGGCAAATGAAAGCGCAAATATATAAAAGCTAACAAGACTGGTTAGAATGCCACAGCCAACGCTAAAGCAGCCCAACTTATAGGGTCAATAAGGACAAAATACCAAGGCGATGAAGACAAGTTCAAAATGAAAGCTTTAAATGAATGCTGACTTTAAGAACGCCTTCGAAGCTCTTCAAATAGTAAGGTGAAACTAGTGAACGACTTCTCATCTGGAAAGGAAAACTGAGTCTGAAGGTTCGACCAAAAGAGTTTAAGAGAAGTAAGCACAAATAAATGAACGAAAATAACAGATGCAGCAACGAGACCAGGCAGTTTTCAAGTGGCCCTATGACCGTTTAGAGCAACTGTTGTGGAAAGTCAGAAAAAGAGTTTACAACAAGACCAAAACAGACCTAAGTAAATGCTTTTCTTAAAAAACGAAAAGTCAGGTAGGACACTATTGCTGCAGATGGAACATATGTGCCAGCTGGTGGAACTTATATCCACTGGTGGAAACTTATTACTAGAATATGGAACCTATATACCAGCCCAACACCCTCCAAGAAGAAGGACACCTGCACCGGACTACCTAAAACATTTACATCGTCACATGGACACAGACACAGGCATGCACCAAAAACCTACAACAACAACCACACAACAACAACAAAACAACAACAACAACACAACAACCAAGCACCCACACAACAACCAGCACACCAACCACCTCCACAACCAGCACAGCAAACCAAATTTCAAAACCCTGCAACAACAACAAGCCACAAACAGAGCAAGGACATAAGAAAGAAAGTAAGAACCAAGGAAAACCAAGATTCTTAAAATTGCTTAAAGAAAGACTATGGTTACCAGCTTACTCTTGACTTTAGTGAAAGATATAAAGAAAGCCTATTAGAAAGTTCAAGGAGGAAAATACTGGACCCGAACCTATTTAGGCTTTATGGCTCAGCCACCAAATGGGATATAATTTCAACCTGGAAAATACAAGCTCGCTAAAGGATAATGAATTTAATAGCATTATCATCCAAATGACATGCAACGAATTTACTCCGAGATATTTGGTGTCAGAGGATAAATGATGATTCAACTATCTTTCATGAAACGCGTAAAAAATAGAGACGGAACGAAAAGAACAAAGGCTTATGAAATGCGGAGACTTAACATAGGGAACTTGTTGAAAACGTCTCAGGAATATATTGAAATCGCCAGCAGATGAGGTACAAGAAACTCCACAGGAGAGTTCAGATAACAACCAGACACATGGAAGAAATAGTTCAGCCAACAACAGCTAGAAAGAGCCTGAAGGAAAACGAACAAGTCCCTCCTTTGAAAACTAACTTCACAGAAACTAGATGAAGATTTGGAAACAGCCGAAAAAATCTTTGACCCTCCAACAAGAGTATGAGGTGGAATATGATATCTTTCCAAGAGTCTAAAAAAAATTCGGCTGACATAGTAAGAAGAATATCGAAAAAGATTGTTTGCCGCATACAAAAGACTCCAACACCAATGGAAAATATTCAGCATAGAATGGAAGTACTGAAAGAAAATGTACACAAATAACAACAACCCTTTTTACTTACGACCCATATAACGTTCAATCTTTGGCTGAACCGGTGAAAATAAAAGGTTAAAATTTCAGACAAAACATATAGAAATGAAAAACATTGTTTAAAAGTTCATTCAGAACCTACCAAGATGGAAACAAACCTAACTTTTGTTTACTGGCAGACTATGGAACTACAATGAGAATGGGGTCATAAAGATAACCCGGAATAGGTGGTTCATATACTTGACAACCACAATTCCAGAAGTTGTAGAGCATGGGATAGTCCCAATGGTGAACCAGATATAGCTGGTATTTTCAAGCGCGGCTTTAATGCCATTTGAAAAGATATGAGAAACCACTGCAGAATATTTTGGCCAGTAATGACAAATGAACATGGCTGATGGAAATATAACACCTGACGTTCTAAAAACATTTAATCTCCAAAGAATAACACAGAACCATAAAGATGTATATTTGGGTGAAGAGTTTAAGAAGAAAGTTAGGAGAGAGAAAGGAAGAGTACCTTTTATTGTAACATGAACCTTGCAAACGAAATTTAACAAAATGTCATAAAAACTTACTTTGCAGACAATGAACTGAAGACAGGGATGAATATTTAAGAAAACTAAAATGGACAGTACCAAAATGAAATGTTAGTATGAAAAACATGTTCCTTGGACAAAATAAAACCAACTACAGAAATAAATGACGCAAGACTGGAAAGATTGGGTAAAAGATTTCCCATTCACAAAAGATATTGTTGTAACATGGAAAGAAAACCAGAAATGGCTTCAAAAACATATATTGGAAACGAGCATATCACATATGGACAAGCTTGTTGAAGAGCTTGAACCGGAACTCAGGAAAGAGTCAATGCAAACAATACGCGACGACTCAAATACAAACATGCAAAATCTTTTCTGATATAGGTTAACCTGAGATGGGCGACAGAGCCCAAAGGCAAAAGGACATGGGAAATTTAAAAACATACTAGGTGAACATGAGGCAAAGATGCACAACTTGAAGCAGAGGGCAAGTTACCAAAGAAGAAGAGAAGAGTAGAACAAAGTGAAAAGTAGTGAAGAACAAAGTGAAGTAGTGGCAATGAAGGAAAAAGAACGAGTTAAAAACTCAGTCAGGAAGAAAGTAAAAGGCTTGGTTCCGAAACAATTATGCAAATAAATCCAACCTTTCTATATTTTTAACCGCATATGAAATTGTACGCCGCTCAGATATAACTGCCAACAGTTTTGGATGCCATGAGGAAATGTTTCCGAAATGGTATAACGAATGCGACAATGCCATTAGAAGTCAGAAATAGTTTTTTTCCTGGAACTTACGAATATACAACTGCTGTTTCTTAACATGGAAATGTAGGTGAGTTGAGAAGGGGTTTCTTCAACCAACAGTAAGATATTGCTTGCACAAGGTTTCATATTATTTCTATTGACAACTCATTCTTATACGTGGAACAAGACTATTGAAATAAAACCTTCTGCAAGTTGGTCCTGACAAGAAAGGTTGCAATGGAATTTTCTATGTCGGATACATATGCTCCAAGAAGTTTTCATGGGATATAAGATATAATTCTAACTCTTGACTTAAGTTCAAACAGTAACATGGGCAAACTAAATGAATGGTTCGCTTTGAGAAACTCAGTACACAACCACAGCTAGAAGAACAAACAGACCAAGTAATGCAACATTGAGAAAATAAGAAGACTTGACCCTAACGTTCCGGAGTTTATGTTAACGCTTTCTGGTTCAGATGAAATGCTGTCAGCTAAAGTAAAACTGAAACTTTAGAAGTTCCCTTTTGTCATCTTCCTCATCTTCGTTTTTAAGATACTTGCCAAACTGGGCAGGAAAATTTCTATCGAACTTACTCCAAAGCAAAAATAACTTAGTCATTGCAACAACACAAGACACCATTTCACTCTTACAGAAGTAGTGGGAGACAAATACAATGTCATTCGCCGACTTTTTGCAAAGACAAAGTTGACTTAGACCTTTGGTTTCTCAAAACCTCAACAACTGAAGAAAACTATTATTTCAATGCTGCTGGAACTGGCTTTGGACCCAAGTTAGTTCACATGCGGAAAAATTGAATGCAAGAAGAATAGAAAGCAGACTTGCAGTTCTAATTTTGGACCCAGATATTTCAAATTTTGCTTTAGCTGCCCAATATATTGCAGTTCCACTTAGTTCCCTATACACCAAATTATCTGGTCAAGACTTTTGCAGGTGAAGTTTGGAAACCAAAGTGCTGACCCAGGTGCAAAGAAACAGATATTGCTTTAACAACTGCAATGAACATGCCAAGATACTAGTTTTACTGTTCAGACCGAACTATAATGACTATTCTTGTTTCTACAACCCCGGTATTTGAAATATCATATAAACATAGATGGCAAAATATTATCCGAGAAAGAATATTCTACAGTTGAGGTATGAGGTCATACAATTGAACATTAGATGCTAATGAAAACTTTAACAACAACTTCAAACAACCATTACCCTGAAATGCAAAAGTTCTGCTATTATGCCATATGTGAAAGTAATGGACTCATAACAGGAGGTCAAAAACTCAAATATACAAATGGAGACCGTTCAAACTTTGGCTTGGACATTCCCATTTTGCTGACTCAGAAGACTTTATGGGTTGGTATTTCAACTGTTTGGTACTGTACAATACAATATACTGTGACAGAGACGTGTCCCCAGAATGAACTGAGAAGCAAGAAGTTTACAAACCAATAGCACTTTTCACGGAAGATGCTCTTTTGAAGATTCGTTCGATGAAACCTGCTGGGGCTCCTCAAAGATTTGGCAATAACGACACTTCCATCGAGCAGATTTTTGGAGCAGGTCAGTAAGTTGTTCTTGAACTGAGCTTTCTCTCCGTCAAATATTGACAAAGTACGCGCAGTTTTTTGACAAATATTGTATTAAAACTTTCCTTTAGAAATATCTGTAAAGTTTTGAAAGTATAATTTTTTGTCTGCTTCAAGAACTTTCACCATTTCAGTTATACCAACTTTTTCCTTTGCTTTATGAAAAATATTTTGGTTTCAGCAAAGACTGCCTATTCTATAACATTTCCATTGTTTGTATAAAGAACTATTCTGTCAATGTAATTTGTATTGGTTTGGTGTGTGTAAACTTTGTTCTGCTTCAATTCGAAGGATACCTCGAATACGTCATCTTTTTAATTCTAAAAGTAAAAATGTGCATTTTCCGAAAAATAGAAGCGTAAGTGTTTTCAAAAGGTTTAATGCGGTGGCAGATGTGAAGTTAAATTCACACAACTCAAACAAACAGTCCAAAGTGTTTATTGTTCCAATGTCAAAGAAAGAGATGTTGAAGTGGGGAAACCATACGAAGACCAAGATGGTATACACAAGACAATTGTTTCCCTGTAAAAAGAACAACCAATCATACCCTGAAGTTAGGCAGAGACTTTAAGTTCCTGTTTGCAGATATTCGAAACGACCTACCAACAACTTAAAGACAATCTTCAAACTCAGGAGACGATTTTGTCAAGCTTTAGGTATAATGTTAAACTTGGTCGAACACACACCTGTAAAAGTGAACTCATATGTCCTTGGGCACCTCAAATGAAGTTTTGAAAGAAATCTATTGAAACTTTTGACAGAGAGCAGACCGATATAAATCAAAAAAGAAATTAGAACCCGACCGTTTAGTTGCTGTGGTGTTTCATATAATGTCATTGACAGATATACGTTATGAAAGTGAGGTGAAACGTTGAACTTAAAGTATAGTTTCCCAGACGTCATAAAAATATTTGACGACCACAACATTTCATTAAAAATTTATTTGCTAAGTAAATGGCAGAAGACACAATGGTTTATACTATTACGACTAAACCCTGATCATATAATTCTATAACAACAAAACTTACAAAGTCCTCAAGGACGAATATTTGGTAAACTACCTTAAACACAATGACGACTAAAGCTGTTTTGCTCTTTGACACAAAAGATTTTATTGTTGTGATGGTAAAAAATACTCCTTTGAAAGATACCTTACTCGATAATACCACCAACAGGTTTTTGTTGACTTATTTAATACTTTAAGGACGAAAGTGTAAACATGTGCTGCAACTAGAGCAAGGTTTCATTATGTTTGGATGTTCCGACTGAGTTTACTTAAACAATATGAGCTATAATACAAAAACTTATATCTGGTTTTTAACTAACCAACAGTTTCCTATAACAGGAAGGTGTCATAAAGGAATGTGTCTATTCCATTTGACTTTAAAGTACAACTATTTTATATATTGTTTCAACTTAGTTCAAAGTGTTTATTACGAATTGTCGACAGAAATACTATGACTCAAAAAGATACTTAATTGCCGTATAAATAACACATTCTCTGCTTGTTTGCCTATTGTTCATTCGAATGCAGATTTTTCAGCTTTAGTAAAACTCAAACACTTTTTGGCACAGTTATAACGTTGACCATTAGTTGACGCAAACTTTGGTTCCTGTAAAACTTTTATGTCTAAATGTATTTGTCAATGACGCAGAAAGTTTCCGAATTGGATAGATGGCAACTGGTGAAAGTATTGTATTACAAGAAACAACTTCAACAACAAATAGCTCAAGAACAACAAATGCAACAAAATGGAGACAAATGCAACAAATAGCTTCAAGAATAAAAAAAAATATTTTTTTTTAATTTTTATAAACAATGTACAGAATAGATGTTTTCAAGATTTTTATGACTTCCAAAGCGTTCAGAAATAAATGTGTTCCATTCGAGACTATAAAACAAAGCAGTCGAGAATTTTAAACGTTAGTTTCATTTTATGTGACTCTTGCCCCAAGAATGTATGTTATGAAAGAATGGATGTAGTCTTTAACAACCTACAAGCGACAATAGTTTTCAGAACAGAATGTAAACAAGAAACTTAAAGAAAAATAAAACAGTCGTACAAGTTGGCATGAAGATGTTAGATGCTTGGGAATATCTTATTGTCAAAGTTAGAAGATTTTTCCAGTTCGTGGTAAATAAAGTTTATTACAACCTTCTCCAAACTTCTAATTCTATCTTCACTGGATATAAATTGAAACAAGTAGATGGAAAAAGAAAATATTATAGAAAGCTTGGTTATAGACATGTCAAAGAAATTATATGCATATGGAAACGAAAAGAGTCTATGAAGTATATCTTTGTTGGTTTGCAAACATCTACAAACATCCAGTGCTAAAAATGAAACTGGCTCTCATATAATTGGAAACAAGGAACAGTAAGAACACTTCTTTTACAGATATCTTGTGCAAACTGTTAGAGGGCTTTCGAACCCTAATATGACAAAACCTTAGAAAACATCTGGCGGTAAATTTTAACTCTTTCAATTGAGATTATGAACTTATAGTTTGCAAATGAACTTACAAAGTATAGATACAACAAAAGTTTTTTAAACTCAGATGCTTTGAAGAGTCCCCTTATAACAGACAAAGTTGGAGTTGTTGAAGAAAATATATAAGAGGGCCCAAAAGAGTTTGTGGAAAAATGTTGCAAACTTCATTATGGTTTCAAACAATGCGTTCCGAATGAGTTAGAAAGTTCTGAACAGAAGATATGTAGTTGTCAGAACGTTCCAGATTCTCCAGATGCAAGATACAGAATATTTTTGAAAAGACTTAGCAGAAAACTTTGAACATCTGACTTTACAACCTACTTGTTCTCATATTTCATGAACATTAGAATATTCCTAAGTTCAATCCAAGACAAATTCCACATACCGAAGAGAGAAAACATTGTTAGAAGCAAAACAAGAGTGTATATGAACTGTTCATAAGATGAAAACCTGACTTTGAGTTGTTTAGATGAAAGGTCATTGTAGATTCGTATAAACAGTATTGTCAGAATATGGTTATATGACAGCGTCTAAACGAACATTCTTGGTGTCAAATAGTCTTTTTAAGACGTAAGAATGGTGTATATATCAAAGAAAAAATTTTTCTGAAGTAAATTTTAAAAAAAAATATTTTTTTTAATCCGATAGAAAAGAATGACAAAATTCATCTGCAGTAAACAGTACATGTCAGGAATTAAAGAAGAAACTAGACCATTCACATATTTTTGAATGTTTACTTCTACCATTTTTGAAAAGTCTTCATTCGCAAAGTTTGGAAATCGAACCAGTTAAAGTTTGCTGTTGTGACTAAAAAATGGTGCGAAATTTTAAGACTTAGAAATTAGAAGGTTTGTTAAAGTCAAAAGAAAGTTTTGACAGAAGGATTCCTCAAACCTTAAAGAAGGCAAAAGCATACAAACTTGTTTATAACTCTTATGAACCAAAGAAAGCAGACGACTATGGTTTTGTATCTGCTACTTTTGTTCTTTGTTTTTCAACCTGAAGCATTTAATATATGTAAAAATATACTGTTTTAAAATGGTATGCCATATAGCTTCTTGAATTTGTTAAGAAGTATTTTAACGCATTTTCCATCTGTATCTCTAGTGTTTACATAAGCATAGCCTTCCTTAGTAAAATATACTTGTAATTTCCTATAGTTTACGCCGGTATAAAAGTAGAATGAGTCTTGTTCTTCGCTATAGTAGTAAAACTCAAACGTATGCTCGCCATAGTCTGTAATTTCAATTGTTTCATCTTCTAGTTCGTCGACAAATTCGAATACAATATCTCCAAATTTGCCTTTGTTCTTATTGTTTTCAGAACAAGTGACCCAACGTAAGTTTTCAAGTCTATTGTCGTTTCTTATATGGTTTATATGGTCTACAAAAGGTAAATTGTTAGGATTCAGTATAAAATGAGTTGCAATGACAACATGTTTAAGATAGCGTTTCCCACTCATATTCATAGTAGTATATCCGTCATTTCGCTCCCATTCGCTTAAAACTCTTTTTGTCTCTTTTTTTCTGACTTCAAATGACTCACAACAGTGAATTTCATATTTCTCATCTAACAAACAAGTTTCCCAACGGTCTGCTCCAACAAACTCAGCGTACATTTCAAATAAAATAAAAAAATATTTTTTTAAAAATATATGGTTTAAAATGGTATGCCATTTCATATTTCTCATCTAACAAACATGTTGTCTGACGGTCTTCTCCAACAAACTCAGCGTACATTTCAAATAAAATAAAAAAATATTTTTTTCTCTTTACTTTACATAACCGCCTGCTGCCATAAGTCTTTGACGCCAACCCATACCAGCTAATGAAGGTTGACTTGGTTTAGTTTCCAAACTAAACTTTGGTTTTGGTTTATCTTCAGTTTTTGGTTTTTCTTCTTCTATTGGTTTTTCGTCACTTTTCGGTTCGGCTGACTTTACTTCACTTGCAGGTCTAGTTGTGTCGTCAACATCTTCATAAATATCATATGCCATTTGTTGTTGTTTTCCTTTCAACTTTTTGTGTTTGTTGTAAAGTTTAGAATATTTTGACTCTAAGTCAATGAGATGTTCTATAATGAACTGTTGGTCAGTGAAGTATACTTTCCCATCTGTTGTCTCGAAAGCTCCTTCAGACTTCAATATTTTATTTGTGAGAGTCTGTTTCTTTTTTGAGATACTTGCCGTTCCATTTTTATGAAAAGTGACTTTGTAGTTAGGGTTTGTATTTCCAGACCTGGCACTTTCTATTATTGAATTTTTCTCTTCATCTGTAAGTTCTTTGACAGGTTTTGACAATGGTTCTGAACTTTTTGTTTGTGGTGTCAAATCTACCGTTTCAACTTCTTCGGTCATTTCATCTCAGTAAAAAATTTTAGTTTGGTTTGTTTTCAACTGGTTGTTTAGGTTTTTTAAGTCGGTCTAAAACTTCCTGAGGTATAGGAAGAACTTGACAAACACGTTGTGTAACTGCTGGAAGTCGACAAATCCATCTTGAGCCCATTTGTCTTAAAGCTGTATTGTTCATTTCATCTCAGTAAAAAACTTTACATTCCCCACGTTTGAGGTGGTTGAGGTTGGTTATTGTTTACCCACTGTTGTGCATGGTTATATCCTCTGTTAAAGAATCTTTCACCTTGGTCCATATAGTGTCCTGCTTGGTTATAGTAGTCATTTGCTTTGTTATAATAGTTTCCTGCTTGTCTTCCTACATTGTCCATCCATCCTTGAACTTTTCCTCTTGTTTCAGGATTTGGAATAAGATTTGTTGCATCTCGTGCTACATCCAACCTTTCTGTACAGTTTGTATAATAGGTTGTGCTTTCTCTTTAAGTATACCTAATGTACTCAAAATCTTCCTTCCAACTCCAAATACACCTCTGGCTATTGTTCCCACTGCGGGCAAAAATCTGGATGCAACTCCTGCTAACGCGCCAAATAAACCCATTTCTTATGGGTTAAAAAATGACGAATCCAAACAAGGACCCCTATGTTTCTAAAGCGACAAAAAAAGCACTCATGATAAAAATCTTTAGTTCAACACCAAATGCTTGGTTTATGGATATCTTGGAAAACATTCCGAGAGTTAGAACAGATGGACCACCATACTGGCTAATATTTGTCGGTCAAAACACAAGATACTGTGAAGCCATACCATTACAGTCCAAAAATATTTTAGATATCTTAGCAGCTTTGACAATATTCGTTGACAAATACCATCCAACAAAACTGACATCTGACTGTGAAAGTTCTTTCAAATCAGACGATATTAAAAACTATCTGCGTTCAAAAAATGTAAACCAATATTTCATTGTCGACCAAAACCATTCTGCTCTTGGTGTCATTGACGGTTGTATAAAAATGTTAAGAGACTTAAACCAACCACAAGGTGGTGAAGCAAATGAAATGTCATATGACGACAAGTATAGACACTTCTCCATGGCAAAGATGAGACAAGTTTTAAATATTTACAATAGCCGTAAACAAAAAGGTTTGGGAAACCATTCCCCCGAAGAAATGAAAAACAACCCTGACTTAGAGAAAGACTCTATATTTAATAATTTAGTCAAAAGAGACAAACAAGAAAGAATGCCAGGCTTCAAACTTCAGAAAGGTGACAAAGTAAAAATAGAAATACCTAAACGCGACCCATATGAAAATACTATTGACTATGACAACAACACGAACCCGACAGGTACTCACATTCGTGTTCGTAAAAATAGAAGAAAGTATACAAGAGAATATTATGAAGTTTTAGGCAAACATGGCAAAATGTACACACTGCAAGCAGAAGATAAAACTACTATTGTCAGACCTCGTTTCAAACTTGTCAAAGTTCAAGGTGGTATACTTTCAAAGACAGTTCCTAACAAATATAAGACAACTCCTGACGAATATGCTAAAGAAGTTGAAAATGACGACTAAGCAATTCTATACCATGCGTAAACTGTCATGTAAGGTGGCATGTAGTCTTTACTTTGTCCCGTTGTTTGTGTATATCCCGAAACGCGATGTGTATGGTTTCCTCCTCCTCAGTGTTACTCCAGTAACAATTTATAGCAAACTTAACGTTGTCTTTAACATCATATCCTTTACCTTTTGTCATTGCTGACCAATCCCAATATCTATGCTTATGCCAACCTGCTTGAGATGTACTTAAATCTATGTAGTGACTGTGCGCAGGTAAATTTTCACCTGAAATCGTTTTACTTCCACCTGTTTCCTTTGAAGAGTTTGCACAATACAAAAACCTGTCGACTATTTGTTCCCATGCACCAACACCAAACATTACTTGAGGACCACTTGCTTCCATAGATGTATAAATAGAACCTACTGGGTTCATTAAATCAAACATATGAGACATTATAGGATTGTCTCTTTTGAACTTAAAATATAGTGCAACTATTTCAGGTTTCTTCTGGTTTGTGTCAGAATATTTTTTATAATATAATCTTATGTTTTCAGGGTAGGTAAAATCTTGACTATAATATTTATTTCTGTCATCTGTATAATAGTATACTATTCTCGTTTTTTCTATTGCATTATATCTTTTATATCTATAAAAATCTAAATATAATGTTTGCTTTTGTTCATCTGCGTGTAGTGTTCTGACGTCAACACCATAGTCATAATAATATGGTGCTGGAGCTGGGTCAGGCAATGTCATATCTGCCATTTCATAAACTCTTAAATATTTCTTTTGTTCGTCTCCATATAAGTTTAAGTAGCAGTTGTTGTCTAATGGAACTTTAACTTGTGTACCATCGTTCTTTTTATAGCTTACATACATTTCATTGTTATTTTTCGGAATGAGTTTATACCGTATACCATTTTTTAAGGAATGTACAAACTGCCATCTAAAATATTTATTTTCTTCATTGACAGAAAAGTCACCAACAATAGTTTCAATATTTTTTGTTGTTCCAACTAAACTTTGGTATATTTCATTGACATATGTTTTATTTGCTTTTGTCTCTAAGGTTTCTTGTAAGTTTGTAATATTTGCAATGGTATGTGTATGTCCAACGTCACTTTTCCTGTTTAAGGTTTCTTGTAAGTTTGCAATATTTGCAATGGTATGTGTATGAGTCTTATTTGCTTTTGTCTCTAAGGTTTCTTGTAAGTTTGTAATATTTGCAATGGTATGTGTATGTCCAACGGCACTTTTACTGTTTAAGGTTTCTTGTAAGTTTGTTATTTCAGATATAGTATGTGTATGAGTCTTTTTAGAATATTCGTTTTCAGCTCTTGTCACTTCACTTGACATTTTATTGTCAACATATGTTTTGTCTGCTAGTTCAGGATGAGTATGTTCTTTTGTTGCATAAGCTTTGTTAGCTCTTTCTTCTTCTTTTGCTATTGCATCGTCTACATATTCTTTGTCAGCTTTGTTGCCAACATCTGCTTTCAAAAGAAGTTCATTTATAGGTTTCTCGTTTAAAGTTCCTTTTTGTTGGATTTATACAGACAGTATGGTTCTTATTGTCTTGAAACAGAAACTCATCTGTCATTGGGTTTAATGTCAGTTTTAAGTTTCCTTCTTTCAATGACTCAGATATCTTAGAATAGTTTGAAAAGTTTGTTGTGTTCTTATTTAGAGCTTGCATAATGAGTTGTCGGTTGTGTTGTATTTCTCTCATAGACGCTGTTTCATTTGACATTTTTATTCTAGATAAAATATGCTTTCAATAGAAAAAGAAAATTCAAGAGTTGCTACAACTAAACCATTAGATGAACTTTTTACTAATGTCGGTCAAAAGTTTGAGACAGAGACCGTAAAGCATGAAGGCTATCGTTTTGACTACCCGTTAAGATGGTTAAGAGACCCATCTGTCACAAAAGCTATTGGCTTTCGTAGAATGAAGTTCATTTCAGAAGCCATACATGGTTTCCCATTTACAGTCGGTTTTGTAGTTCGATACTATAACAAAGAAAAACGTACGTATGAGAAATTTGAACAGGGAAAACTTTTACAAGTGAATTTGCTTGTAAACTTAGAAACAACTCTTCAAGCTTTTCAAGAAAAAATAAACGATATCTATATCGAATATGCAAACCAGGATAACATTGACGAAGGAGAGTACCATCTCGATATTATATATGACAGGAAAAATGCAACTGTTAAAATCAATAGAATAGAAGACCTTGGAGAAAACGTTTATATTTCTACAAAATATAACAACTTGGCATGGTATAGATTTATGAGGATGTTAAATCAGCCTGCAGCATATCCAGTACACCCGGACTTTTATGAAGTCGAAAACCCTAATGGAACATATGAAAATGTTTTCGACTCAGATGCTATTATAGTTCATGCTTCATTTTCTGGTGCACAAAACTCTTTTTTATGCTTGGCAAATGACTTTTACGAAAAACCTACAAAGCTATATGAACCACCAAGTGGAAGTATTTCAGACTTTCAAGTATGGTTTACAACAGATGGAAGAAAGAGAATAATTCCATTTACCATGCGTTTTACTTAGAACTTAGTCTCATATACAACTACTATCGAACGGTAAAAATATAATTTTTTAATACGGTTGAGGTGTTGGATTTGGTTGCCAACTAGACTGTGGTGCAGGTTCAGGCTGTTGTATAACAGGAGCTTGTTCTTCTGGTTCAGGGTCTTTAGGTATAATACCAACAAACTGACCTACTTTTACCAATTTTTGACTCCGTTCCATACTCCTCTTCCTACGGTTTTTATTCCATTCCATATACCTCTTCCGACTCTTCTGAAGAAGTTTCCAATACTACTGAAGAAACCCATTTTACTATATGTAAAAATCTAATGTCCACCTAGTCTCTTACGTTTCCTGTTGAGTTCCATAGCATTCTTTAACTGGAGCTCATACATTCTGTTTCTCCTCTGGTAGAAAACATATTCTGGGTCAACTCCTGTGTTCGCGTCATCTGCATAGAGTTGTTTATATCCCACTTCAGGGTTTGTATAAAACTCTTTCCATCTCATATTTGCATACCATGGTGGCAAACCTAACGCAGCGTCATTTGACATGGCAGTTTGCATTTGTACATCTGTTGGCACTTGACCATAGTTTGCCATTGCAGTTTGTATTCTAACTTCATTTGGAATATTCTCTGGGTTTGGTTGTCCAGGTTGCTGTGCATTCGCTAAGTTCTGTGCGTCCATTTAATATTAGATAAAAATATCTCTTACGAGTACATATACTGAACATTTGCAGGCATTGGTTCATCTTCATATTCTCTGTACTTTTCTGCCACGTCAAAGAAATAAATGACACAATGGAAAAAACCTAAAACAAGTAGTCCTATTTCAAACCACATTTACTTACTAGTAAAATTTCTTTGTTATGACACTTTCTCCGGTTTATAGGACCTCTCTCATATTCTATCTTGTCATATCTAAACTCATAGTCATGTATGTCCTCTAACCATCTCATAACGGTTTCCAAACCACTTTTATCGGATGTAAAGTAAAAGCATGGACAGTTATGTAAAACGTCTAAAGTTTCTAAAGAGTCTCTCAAAGTCCAGTCTACTTGGTATTGAAAATCCCATGTGTTATAGAACGGCGGGTCCACTATAAAGAAAACATTTTCCTTGTCTTTATATTTTTCATACAACTCTGTCCAATGACATCTCACAAACTCTATACCCTCAATATATTTTTCTATGTCCTCTTTGAAAACATTTGTATAGTTAAGATATAAAACTTTTGACATAAGTGTTTCAATGTCATGAACTCTTATAGAACCACTATATAATAGTCTAGCAGATATACTATCCCAGTCTATATATTCTGCTTTTTTCAAAACCTCTCTCACAATATTTTTCTTATCTAATGGTATACGTTCCATCTTGCCTATAGGTATCTTTTCTTTTAACTCTTTCAATATTTTGTTAGTGTCTGGTATATGTTTGAGACGGTCCATATAGTTGTCGAAGTCATTGCATATAATCTTTGAGTCAGGAAATACAGTATGGCACAAATGAGATATATAGAAACTTCCACCGAACAAATCTACAAATGTTAGACCATTCGGTAGTTTCTTAAGTTCTCTCAATAGAATATCTTTACATCTACTCTTATTTCCAAAGAAGGGTAACGGTGGTTTTGTAAAATTCATTTATATATAATAATAAAAATGTTTTTTCCTGAAAAGTGACAGAAAAGTGACAAAGCATGAAAACATATATAATTTGTGAAAAGCTCCTGGAAGCCCTCCGAATAAAAACTTCATTTATACTAAACATCTTCAGGGCTAGAGGGCACGAAGTGCCTGGAAGCCCTCCAAAATAAAACTTCAGGGCTAGAAGGGGCGCAGCCCCTGGAAGCCCCACTACCTTTTTTTTTTTTTTTTTAATTTTATTCTAACCTATATAAATATATCAATAATCTAAAATGATTATAGTCTGAACTATATTTTACCAGATTATCAAATATAAGAGAAATGAAATAAGGCATAAAAATATCATAGCATAATTATTGGATAAATGCATTAATAAATTATTTATATCATAATGAGAAAAAATCAAAATAAGAAAATGAGCATAATAATAATTTAATTAAAAACAAAAACAATAAATAAAATGTAATTTTCGTTAATCAAAGTCATCAATGTCTTCGTCTTCTGATTCCCATTCGGACTTGAAAACTTGATAATCTCCTCCTGGTACACTCTGAATGGATTTTTTGTATTTGTTCTGTTTTTTAGAACCTTTTGTAACAGTTTTTTTGTTTCAATATCATTTTGGAGTAACAAGTCTCTTCAAATGATTTGACACAATCTTCTGGAAGTGGGGGAAGATGTAATGCTTTTTGTATATCTCCGAGAAAATGCTCTGGATCATTCCATTCTAAGATTGCAACGTTAACTCTAATGTTAATGTTCTTCCAGGCTCTTGATTTGTCCAAATAGCATGCAATTTTGGAAGAAACTTTGGAAACTATGGGTGTCCATTTGTGAACCCAGTCATAGAGCATGAATTGAAGTTGGATCGAATTGACACCTTTTTGCCATTCAAAGCATTTGTAATTGTGCGGTTCGCAAAAAGAATGATTGCCTACGTAATGGTAGACACAATTCTCCCACATTTTCGTACGTTTGTCAATATTTTCTTCGGCAAAACATGACCAAAGCCACATACTTAGGCTTGCATTCAGACCCCAGAAAGGTCTCTCTATTTTTTCAATCTTCTGAGTCTTGTCGTTGAAAACTTCAACTGTCTTATGAGAAGCTGAGAACTTTGTAAAATCTTTTGAGATATTTTTTGATACATGACCTGGATCGAATCTTTCAAGATGAGAGACGCCAAATTCTTTAAAGACAGAGACACTTTTGTTATCTCGGTCTTTAATAATCTCTTTAACATCTTTCAAGATATTGTATTTCTTTAATTGCTTCAAGATGATTCGAGTTCCAGCACTTTCCATATTGTTGGAAGCTCCGGAATACTGAGCATGCTGTCTGTTTCCACCAATATGGTTGATGTTCACGCATGCAAGAACTCTTTTTGTGACAGCATCGAGCGCAGTTACTGTACAACTTGGCGAGTTTCGCCTGTGCGTCCATCTTGCATCAATGGATAAGTAACCACTGAAGGACTTTCTCGACAGCATTAGGGAAATACTTTTAAGTCTTCTAATCTTATCGTCACAAAATCTCTGTTGTCTCATGACACCACTCTTCACAGGGGGCTTAGTTCCACAAAGAGAAAGAAAGCGAGCACCTTTTGTATATGGCATTCCGGTCATTATGCAAGCACCAAGCATCTATCGCGCTGAGAGTCGACGACGTTCGTGGAGTAAAATGTTATGCATTGCCTTTGTTTTCCGTTTTGGGTGAACAATATGGCCCATACAACAACAAAAAAATGAAATCCCGCCAAAAGTGAAAATTGAATAAAAAGTAATAATTAATAAATATATACTATATCATTAAAAAAAAAAAGGTAGTGGGGCCTCCAGGCACTTCGTGCCCTCTAGCCCTGAAGATGTTTAGTATAACTTTGTCCGGACAAGTAAGGGTCTATCGTCGCTACAGGAAAAGTTACAGGCGTTCCAAGGAAGTATACTTTGAGAAGCCTTTTCCCCCTTATAGAATGAGATAGGACAGTTATTTCACATAACTGACAGCACTTTGACCGAGTAGTTTTTTGTGCTGAACAAAAAGTGTCATATAAACATCTGTCAAAAACCGCTTTTTAACTTCACTTAAAATGCCACGTAAGCTACGTAAGAATATACGTAAGAGGAAGAGAGCATTGAAACATCCAATAGTAAAACTGACACCACAACAACAGTTGCAACAACAAATATTGAATGACCCCACTATGTTGCAACAAATGTCAAGCAATCCTATGCTTTTAAACCGAGTTGTTGGTGCACAGAGTGGAGGTTTAAGAGCGGCACTTTTAGCGAAAATGGCAGGCTATGGTGGAGCTGCAGACGGAACAGCTTATAACCCTCAAAGTCAAATGAATTTGAGTTCACTCAAAAATCAAATAACAGATGTCAAAAAGTCAAACATAGACATACAGAAACAAATAAGTGAAAACGAAAAGAAACTAGAATATGACAGACACACAAAGAAACTCAATGAGTTAAACATAGAGAAAAAGAAGAAAGAAGAACAACTGAAAGAACTAAGTACAGAGGAATATGCGAAAAAAAGTGTCAGAAAAAGCAGCAGAAGTAGCAAAAAATGGAACAAGATGTTATAAATTTGAAAAACCATACTACTCAATATAAAGTACTGAAAGATGAAGAAATAAAACAAAAAGCCCTGAAGACATATATGGATAGCGATGAGTATAAAAAAGAAGTTGAAGCAAATGTAAAGGCAGAAAAACTTTTACAGTTGCAAAACCAAACCGTACAGTATGAAAACTTAGCACAAGAAAGTAAAAATAACGACGCAGCCATGCAAAAGGCAATGAAAAGCGCAGAATATATAAAAGCTAACAATGACTGGTTAGATGCCCAAGCCAACGCCAAAGCAGCCCAACTTATAGGGTCAATAAGGACAAAAATACAAGCGGATGAAGACAGTTCAAATGAAGCTTTAACAAATGCTGACTTTAAGAACGCCTTCGAAGCTCTTCATAGTAAGGTGAAACTAGTGAACGACTTCTCATCTGGAAAGAAACTGAAGTCTGAAGGTTTCGACAAAGAGTTAAAAGAAGTAGCACAAAATATGACGAAAATAACAGATGCAGCAACGAGACAGGCAGTTCAAAGTGCCTATGACGCCGTTAGAGCAACTGTTGTGGAAAGTCAAGAAAAAGAGTTACAACAGACCAAAACAGACCTAGTAAATGCTTTCTTAAAAACGAAAAGTCAGGTAGGACATTATGCTGCAGATGGAACATATGTGCCAGCTGGTGGAACTTATATACCACCAAACCCTCCAAGAGAAGCACCTGCACCAGGACTACCTAAAACATTTACATCGTCACATGGACACAGACACAGGCATGCACCAAAACCAACACAACAACCAACAGTTCAAAATCCAGCACAACAACAACCAACACAACAACCAGCACCACAACAACAACCAGCACAACAACCACCTCCACAACCAGCACAGCAACCAACAGTTCAAAACCCTGCACAACAACAACCACAAACAGAGCAAGGACATAAAAGAAGTAGAGAACAAGGAAACCAAGATTTCTTAAAAATGCTTAAAGAAGACTATGGTTACCCAGCTACTCTTGACTTTAGTGACAGATATAAAGAAGCTATTAGAAAGTTCAAGGAAGGAAATACTGACCCGAACCTATTTAGCTTTATGGCTCAGCACCAAATGGGATATAATTTCAAACCTGGAAAATACAAGCTCGCTAAGGGATATGATTTAATAGCATATCATCCAAATGACATGACTGAATTTACTCCGAGATATTTGGTGTCAGAGCTAAATGACAATTCAACTATCTTCATGAAACGCGTAAAAAATAGAGACGGAACGAAAGAAGAAAGGTTTATGAGTCCGGATGACTTAGATAGGGAACTTGTTAAAAACGGTCTCGGAATATATGAAATGCCAGCAGATGAGGTACAAGAAACTCCACAGGAAGAAGTTCAGATACAACCAGACATGGAAGAAATAGTTCAGCAACAACAGCTAGAAGAGCCTGAAGGAAACGAACAAGTCCCTCCTTTGGAAACTAACTTCACAGAACTAGATGAAGATTTGGAACAGCCGAAAAATCTTGACCCTCAACAAGAGTATGCGGAGAATATGGAATCTTTCCAAGAGTCTAAGAAAAATTCGGCTGACAGAGTAGAAGAATATCGAAAAATGTTTGCCGACATACAAAAGACTCCAACACCAGATGAAAATATTCAGCATAGAATGGAAGTACTGAAAGAAAATGTACACAAATACAACAACCCTTTTTACTTACGACCATATAACGTTCAATCTTTGGCTGAACTCGGTGAAAATAAAAGGTTAAATTTCAACAAAACATATAGAAATGAAACATTGTTTAAAGTTCATTCAGAACCTAACCAATATGGAAACAAACCTACTTTTGTTTCTGCAGACTATGGAACTACAATGAGATGGGGTCATAAAGCAAATCCGGATAGGTGGTTCATAAACTTACAACCACATTCCAAGAAGTTGTAGACGCAATGGAAGTGAATGGTGAACCAGATTTAGCTGGTATTTTCAGCGCGGCTTTAATGCCATTGAAAGATATGAAAGATGCAGATATTTTGAACCAGTATGAAATGAACATGGCTGATGGAAATATAACACCTGACGTTCTTAAAACATTTATCTCAAAGAACTACACAGAACCATAGAGATGGTATATTTGGTGAAGAGTTTAGAAAGAAAGTTAGGGAGAGAGAAGGAAGAGAACCTATTGTACATGACCTTGCAAACGAAAGTTTGCAAAATGTCATAAAAACTTACTTTGCAGACAATGAACCGAGAAGGGATGAATATTTAAGAAAACTCAAATGGACAGTACCAAATGAAATGTTAGTATTGAAAAACATGTTCCTTGACAAAATAAAACCAACTACAGAAATAAATGACGCAAGACTGAAACATTGGGTAAAAGCTTTCCCATTCACAAAAGATATTGTTGGTAACATGGAAAGAAAACCAGAATGGCTACAAAAACATATATTTGGAAACGAGCTTATTCCATATGGACAAGCTCTGTTTGAAGAGCTTGAACCGGAAACTCAGGAAAGAGTCATGCAAACAATAAGCGAAGACTCAAATACAAACTATGACAAAATCTTTCTAGGATATAGGTTACCTGAGATGGGCGACCAGAGCCCAAAGGCAAAAAGGACATGGGAAATTTACAACATACTAGGTGAACATGAGGCAAAGATGCAACAACTTGAAGCAGAGGGCAAGTTACCAAAAGCGACACCAAAGAAGAAGAGAAGAGTAGAACAAAGTGAAAGTAGTGAAGAAGTAACTTCATCTAGTGAAAGTAGTGGCAATGAAGGAAAAAGAAGAGTTAAAAACTCAGCCAGGAAGAAAGTAAAGCTTGGTCCGAAACAATTGTGACAAATAAATCCAACTATTCTATATTTTTACCCATATGAAATGTACGCCGCTCAGAATATAACGCCAACAGTTTTGGATGCCATGAATGGAAATGTTTCCGAATGGTATAACGAATGCGACAATGCCATTAGAAGGTCAGAAATAGTTCCTGGAACTTACGAATATACAACTGCTGTTTCTTATGGAAATGTAGGTGAGTTTGGTGAAGGTTCTTCAACAACAGTAGATATTGCATGCGACAGGTTTCATATTATTTCTATTGACAACTCATTCTTATACGTGGAACAAGACATTGAAATAAAACCTTCTGCCAAGTTGTCTGACAAGAAAGGTTGCAATGGAATTTTCTATGTCGGATACCAATATGCTCCAGAAGTTTTCATGGGATATAAGATATATTCTAACTCTGACTTAGTTCAAACAGTAACATGGGCAAACTATGAATGGTTCGCTTGAGAAACTCAGTACAACCACAAGCTAGAGAACAAACAGACCAGTATGCAACTATTGAGAAAATAAGAAGACTTGACCCTAACGTTCCAGGAGTTTATGTTAACCTTTCTGGACAAACTGCAGCAGCAGTAACCAAAGTAAAACTGAAACTTAGAGTTCCTTTGTCATCTTTCCTCATCTTCAGGTTTTTAAGATACTTGCCAAACTGGCAGGAAAAATTTCTATTGAACTTACTCCAAGCAAAATAACTTAGTCATTGCACCAACACAAGACCCATTCACTATTACAGACGTAAAGGGAGCAAATCAAACGTCATCGCCGAATTTTGCAAAGACAAAGTTGACTTAGACTTTGGTTTCTCAAACTTCAACACTGAAGTAAACTATTATTTCAATGCTGCTGGAACTGCTTGGGACCCAGTTAAGTTCACATGCGAAAAATTTGAATGCAAGAGAATAGAATGCGCAGACTTGCAGTCTATATGTTGGACCCAGATATTTCAAATGCTTTAGCTGCCAAATATATTGCAGTTCCACTTATGTTCCCTATACACCAAATATCTGTCAAAGACTTTGCAGTGAAGTTGGAAACCAAAGTGCTGACCCAGGTGCAAGAACAGATATTGCCTTAACAACTGCAATGAAACATGCAGATACTATGTTTGTACTGTTCAGACGAACTATAAATGACTATTCTTGTTTCTACAACCCCGGTATTAAATATCATATAAACATAGATGGCAAATATTATCCAAGAGAAAAATATTCTACAGTTGAGGATATGAGGTCATACAACTTGACATTAGATGCTATGAACTTTAACAACAACTTCACAACAACCATTAACCCTGAAATGCAAAGTTCTATTATGCCATATGTGAAAGTATGGACTCATACAGAGGTCAAAAAACTCAATATACAAATGGAGACCGTTCAAACTTTTGGCTTGGCATTCCATTTGCTGACTCAGAAGACTTTATGGGTGTGTATTTCAACTGTTGGTACAGTTCAAATACAATATACTGGTGACAGACGGTCCAGATGAATTGAAAGCAAAGAAGTTTACAAAACCAATAGCACTTTTCACGGAAGATGCTCTTTTGAAGATTCGTTCGATGAAACCTGCTGGGGCTCCTCAGATTGGCATAACGACAGCTTCCATCGAGCAGATTTTGGCAGCAGGTCAGTAAGTTGTTCTTGAACTGACTTCTCTCCGTCAAATATTGACAGTACGCCAGTTTTGACATAATATTGTATTATAAACTTACCTTTAGAAATATCTGTAAGTTTTGAAGTTATATTTTTGTCTGCTTCAAGAACTTTCACCATTTCAGTTATACCAACTTTCTTTGCTTTATGAAAATATTTTGGTTCAGCAAAGACTGCTATTCTATAACATTTACCATTGTTTGTATAAAGAACTATTCTGTCAATGTATTTGTATTGTTTGTGTGTTGTAAACTTTGTTCTGCTTCAATTCGAAGAGATACTCGAATACGTCCATCTTTTATTCTAAGTAAAATGTCATTTCCGAAAAATAGAAGCGTAAGTGTTTCAAAAGGTTTAATGGCGGTTGGCAAATGTGAAGTTAAATTCACCAACTCAAACAAACAGTCAAAGTGTTGTTGTCAATGTCAAAGACAGAGATGTTGAAGTGGGGAAACCATACGAAGACCAAGATGGTATAACAATGTTCCTGTAAAAGAACAACCAACATACCTGAAGTTAGCAGAGACTTAAGTTCTGTTGCAGATATTCGAAACGACTACAACAACTGAAGACAAACTTCAAACTCAGGAGAAGATTTGTCAAGCTTTAGGTATAATGTTAAACTTTGGTCGAACACAACCCTGTAAAAGTGAACTCATATGTCATTGCACCTCATGAAGTTTTGAAAGAACTATTGAAACTTTTGACAGAGGCAGACGATATAAACATCAAAGAAATAGAACCCGACGTTAGTTGCTGTGTGTTTCATATAATGTCATTGACAAGATATACGTTATGAAGGAGGTGAAACGTTGAACTTAAATATAGTTTCCCAGACGTTATAAAAATATTTGACGACCACAACATTTCATTAAAATTTAT
The DNA here is from genome assembly GCF_026262505.1 of Trichomonas vaginalis G3. Classification (NCBI taxonomy): domain Eukaryota; phylum Parabasalia; order Trichomonadida; family Trichomonadidae; genus Trichomonas; species Trichomonas vaginalis. The sequence continues at coordinate 11,136,682 of NC_067207.1, forward strand.
TTGCTAAGTAAATGGCAGAAGACACAATGGTTTATACTATTACGACTAAAAACCCTGAGTCATATAATTCTATAACAACAAACTTACAAAGTCCTCAAGGACGATATTGTAAACTAACCTTAAACACAATGACGACTAAAGCCTGTTTTGCTCTTTTGACACCCAGAAGATTTATTGTTGTGAATGGTAAAAAATACTCCTTTGAAGATACTTACTCAGATATACCACCAACAGGTTTTGTTGACTTATTTAATACTTTAAGGACGAGTGTAAACATGTGCTGCAACTAGAGCAGGTTTCATTATGTTTGGATGTCCGACTGAGTTTACTATAAACAATATGAGCTATAATACAAAACTTATATCTGGTTTTTACTACAACAGTTTCCTATAACAGGAAAAGGTGTCATACAAGGAATGTCTGTTCCATTGACTTTAAGTACACCTATTTATATATTGTTTCAAACTTAGGTTCAAAGTGCTATTCGAATGTCGACAGAAACTACTATGACCAAAAGATACTCATGCGTATAAATACACAATTCTCTGCTGGTTTGCTATTGTTCATTCGAATGCAGAGTTTTCAGCTTTAGTAAACTCAACACTTAGCAAACATAAAACTTAACCTTAGTTGACGCAAACTTTGTTCCTGTAAACTTTTATGTCCTATGTATTTGTCAATGACGGCAGAAAGTTTCGAATTGGAGATGCAACTGGTGAAAGTATTGTATTACAAGAACAACTTCAACAACAAATGCAACAAATGGAACAAATGCAACAAATAGCTCAAGAATAAAAAAAATATTTTTTTTATTTTTATAAAAATGTACAGAATAGATGTTTCAGATTTTTATGACTTCCAAACATTCAGAAATATGTGTCCATTTCGAGACTATAACAAAGCAGTCGAGAATTTGAAACGTTTAGTCATTTATGTCGACTCTGCCCCAGAATGTTTATGTTATGAAAGAATGATGTAGTCTTTAACAAACCAAGAGCAACAATAGTTTCAGAACAAGAATGTAGACAGAAACTTAAGAAAATAAAAGTTGTACAAGTTGGCATGAAGATGTTAGATGCTTGGGATATCTTATTGTCAAAGTTAGAAGATTTTTCAGTTCGAGGTATAAAGTTTTATACACCTTCTCCAAACTTCTATTCTATCTTCACTGGATATAAATATGAACAAGTAGAATGGAAAGAAAATATTATAGAAGCTTGGTTAGACCATGTCAAAGAAATTATATGCAATGGAAACGAAAGAGTCTATGAGTATATCTTATGTTGGTTTGCAAACATCTTACAACATCCAAGTGCTAAAAATGAAACTGCTCTCATTATAATTGGAAAACAAGGAACTGGTAAGAACACATTCTTTACAGATATCTTATGCAAACTGTTAGAGGGCTATTCGAACCCTAATATGACAAACTTAGAAAACATCTGCGGTAAATTTAACTCTTCAATAGAGAATATGAAACTTATAGTATGTAACGAACTTCAAAGTATAGATACAACAAAAGTTTTGAACTCAGATGCTTTGAAGAGTCTTATAACAGACAAAGTTGGAGTTGTTGAAAGAAAGTATAAAGACCAAAGAGTTTGTGAAAATGTTGCAAATTTCATTATGGTTTCAAACAATGCTGTTCCGATGAAGTTAGAAAGTTCTGACAGAAGATATGTAGTTGTCAGAACGTCAGAAGCTCATATGCAAGATACAGAATATTTTGACGCTTTGTCAGAAACTTTGACATCTGACTTTTACAACCACTTGTTCTCATATTTCATGACATTAGATATTTCAAAGTTCAATCCAAGACAAATTCCACATACCGAAGAGAGACAAACATTGTTAGAAGCAAACAAGAGTGTATATGAACTGTTCATAGATGAAACTGACTTTGAGTGTTTAGATGAAAGGTCATTGTACGATTCGTATAAACAATATTGTCAAGAATATGGTTATATGACAGCGTCTAAACGAACATTCTTGGCAAATGTCAAAAGTCTTTTAGACGTACAGAATGGTGTATATACAAAGAAAAATTTTTCTGAGTAAATTTAAAAAAAAATATTTTTTTTATCCGATAGAAAAGATGACAGAAAAATTAACTTTTTACATAGCGCCACACCCTTCTTGCCCACATCTTTTTAAGCCACAATATATAGACATAGAACTAAATAGAGAAAACGAAATTCCACAAACAGAAGAAAACGAAATTCCACAAACAGAAGAAACATATAGAGACCTAGATAACGAAAATGGATATGCGCTATTCTGGTTAGATTGTCCTTATGAAATGTATGAAAAAAAGGCTTTATATGAAGAATATAGAAAATATTGTCATGAAAACGATATAAGACCAAGCTCTAGAGAAAAATTCTATGCTGGTATAAAACATCTTTTCGAAGTTCGGAATGGCAAATATATAAAGAAATAATTTTTCTAAGTTTATTTTTCGAAAAAATATTTTTTTATCCGATAGAAAAGATGACGAAATTCATCTCAGTAAACAAGTACATGTCAGGACTTAAAGAAGAACTAGACCCATTCACATATTTGAATGTTTACTTCTACCATTTTGAAAAGTCTTCATTCAGCAAAGTTTGGAACATCGAACCAGTTAAGTTTGCTGTTGTGACTAAAAATGGTGCGAAATTTGAAGACTTAGACATAGAAGGTTTGTTAACAGTCAAAGAAAGTTTTGACAGAAGGTTCTCAAACCTTAAAGAAGGCAAAGCATACAAACTTGTTATACCTTATGAACCAAAGAAAGCAGACGACTATGAATATTATGAGTCTAAGATAGTTGAAGTTCAAGGTAAATTGGGTAAAAAGATTTTAGAGTCTAAGCCAGTGTTTGCTCCTAAAGAGGAAGAGAACATTGACATTGACCCAGAAATGTTCTAAAAATAAAATTTTATTTTTACATGTCAAATTTCTTTTTCTCTGGAACTGGTTCAGGTTCTTTCTTCTCTTCTTCTACTTTCTTTTCTTTCTTTTCTTTCTTCTTCTTTTCTGGTGGAGTTATCTCAAACTTCTCAGAACCATATTTTTGTAAAAGTTCTTTGTCCTTTAATAGCTCATCTATTCTGTTTTCTATTTCATCTTCAAGAACAGCGCATGTGTCTTCTTTGCATTCTAAGAACTTTTGTTGGACTTCATCTTTCCAATCGGCGTCATCTCTGTCAACAAGTCTGTCATTGACAAATTTTAAGACTGCTCTGCTTAATGTTTTATGGTTCTTGTCATATTCCCAGAAACAGAACTTTAGAACAAATTCACCTTTCTTGTTTACACTATGTAAGATTTTATGGTCGACAGATGTTTTGCTGTCGAAAAGTTTGTCTCGAATATAGATGGCGAAATCGCTAGACATTTTCAAAAAGATAAAAATTTTAATTTTTCTAAAAATATGTTAGAAAAAAAGTTTGCTGACATTGACAAGAAATTTGAGAATGTTTTAAACAAGAACAAGGTGAAATTAGAAAATGCTCAGATAAAACCCATACATGACAAGTTCTTATTTGCTCAGAATGGTATAACAGGTCTAATTGCACCACCTGGGTCGGGTAAGACTTTCACTTATCTTAAAATGGCTGCACAACAACAAGAACTAGATGAGAAGAACCCATTCTATGAGTTAGTTGTCATTTGTAGTACTTCTGGTCAATTTGACCAAACCGTCAATTCGTTCAAAGATATTATAAAGAAGTCTAAGTTAGTATGTATAAAAGACTCTGAGTTGTTAGATTGGATAAAGAAGTACCAAAGAAGAGTTTTGAAGTACAATGCTATAAATGAGTATATAAATTCTAAGTTTAAAGACCCAAATGAGGAAATGCAGAGAATATTAGAGAAGAAACACTTCAGAAACAAACAGAAAGAGATAGAATACATTTCGAAGAAATTGCAATCTTACGATTGGAAAACGTACCCTCACAGATGTCTTCTTATTTTAGACGACTTTGCATCTCATCCTTTGTTAAAGAATAGAGAACAAGATATGTGTCGAATTCTTAAGAAGCTCAGACACTTTAACATCTCAGTTGTCATTTGTGTACAGACAGCAAAGAGTTTAAGTAAGGATGTAAAGAGAATACTTACTGACATTGTACTTTTCCCCGGATTGTCCGAAGACGATTTCATGGAACTTATGAAAGAGTCCATGGCAGGTAAGTTTGACAGACATGAACTATGGGAGAAGTACAAAGTCATACAAGACCCTCATACTTCTTTCAGAATTCATATCTACGCAAACAAAGTTCAAATTGTAAAAAGTCAAGCGTAAAAATGTAAGTGTTTTAGTCTTAGTCTGTTGTGGTGCTGGGGCTGTCGGTTCTTCTGGCTTTGGAAGGCATTCAGGAAGAGGAACGTCAGTCATCCGTTTGTGTCCTGTCGGAAGGAAGAACTTTTTCTGTCGGATGGAAGAACTTTTTCTTGTCGGAAGGAAAAACTTTTTCTGTCGGAAGGAAAAACTTTTTCTGAAGTTCGACCAAAAAGTTCTCAATTTTCGAAAATTTGAATGGTTTACGGACGAACAACAGGAAATTTTTTTCCAGTTGTCGGGAAATTTTTTTCCAGTTGTCGGGAAATTTTTTTCTTGTCGGATGGAAGGACTCGGAATGTCGGATGGAAGGACTCGGAATGTCGGATGGAAGGACTCGGAATGCCAGAAGGATTTGACAAGACAATTTACCTTATAGAGCTACCTGAGCCATCTGAAGTCAAGCGTAAAAATAAATGGTTCATTTACTCTGCTTGTTTGAAGTTGTCAAAATACTCTGTTATTTTTTCTTTCAGTAGCGGCAAATCTTCTTTGAATGTAAGTATTGTACAACCTTTAATATCATAGTGTGTTTGAGGTAACGTATCTTGAACTATTTGTTTCACATCTTCATTTGGTGTCATTGAAATCGGTAAGTTTTCGCGATAGAACCAATTTCTGTCAGATTTGTAAATCTTAGCAAGGTCGTAAAAGCTTTTGTTGTTTCTTCTGACTAAATGCAACATAACCATATCTCTGTCTTCTTCATTTTCCATCTCTTCAGTATAAATCATATACTTATAGTTCTTTTCCTTTCCTTTTGGTACCGAACGTGGTATTCTTTTCTGTATGTTTTTGTCTTTTGCTTCAATGACTTCATCTTTTGCTTCAATGACTTCATCTTTTGCTTCAAGCTTGTTCTCTAGCTCTTCACGTTCTTGTCTATGAATTTCATCTAACATCATGAAAATATACCAAGCATAACGAGGTGAAGCCCACATTGCAACAGCATTTACAAGAAGTCTATGTACATAATATCCTCTCAAACCGTTTGGCAATTTTTCACGATTTTCATAGAGTTTTGGCGACTGGGGTTTTTTACTTACTCGCTGTTCTTCACGATTTTCATGAGTTTTTGCGACTACGAGAAAATCCGTAGTCGAATTTTCAGCTTCATTTAATAGTTCAATAGTGCTTTGGTTCCTAAACCAGTCTTGTGGTTTCTTGGTATCTGGAGCAAAACATGCTGTCAAAATACTTTGCACTTGGTACATATCGTCTTTGACCGAACGAATGAGACGTAACTGTTTGTTATACTGAACCCACTCGTATTCTTCATTTATGTCTTCATGAACGATAGCAGTTGTTGTGTTCTCTGTTGTTGACATATCTGTCCTTACATACAAAATAAAAAAAATATTTTATAAAAAACTAGCGTTATTTTCTATCTTGTATAAAAGACCAAAAATAAACGCTTTACATGTATTTTTCAGCAACTTCGTCAAATAATTTTATAGCTTTATCTATCTCATCTACTTCAAACGTTTCTTTACCTTTCGTGGGAGCACCATACATTTTCTCAAAAACTTCAAGCAGTTCTGTTTCAGCAGCTCTCATATCGTTAACGAACACAAACTTAACTCTATTGACTATACTGTCATATCTTTTAGTTATATTATATGTTCTTCCTATCTTATATCTCTTTGTATTGAAGTCCTTCGGTTTCTGAACGATGTAAAGTAAGCCTTCACTGCAACGTTCCGTATCGAATGAACCATATGTTATGAAGTTATATCCAACAACTGGGTCTAACCATAACAAAACTATTGGTATAAGACTTTTGTCTATAAGATATGCTGCAGTTCCATAGAATCTTACCGATATCATAAGCTCAGGATTTCTTGTCAAAATTTTCTGAGTAGAAGCATTTTTAACCCAGTCCTTCGGTTTCTTTCCAGATGGAGATAAAATGTCTGACAAAGAATATTTCTTGTATTTCTTTGAGTATCTTACGTTTAAATCACATATTCTAACCATTTTGGTGTCATTGTCTATCTTTCTAACTGTTTCAAACTCAATGTTTGTCATATATGTCTTTACATACAAAATAAAAAAAATATTTTATAAAAAACTAACTTTATTTTTTCTATCTTGTATAAAAGATATGATTTCAGGGATTTTTTTTACGAAGTGCAAAAGTTCACTTCGTCAAAAATAACAGTTATATAATGAAATTTGGTCATTTTTTTCACGATTTCAGGGATTTTTTTACGAAGTGCAAAAGTTCTCTTCGTCAAAAAATAACAGTTATATAATGAAATTTGGTCATTTTTTTACGATTTCAGGGATTTTTTTTACGAAGTGCAAAAGTTCTCTTCGTAAAAAATAACAGTTATATAATGAAATTTGGTCATTTTTTTCACGATTTTCATGAGTTTTAGGCGACCCCGAAAAAAGTCTGGGTCGCTGTTTTTTACGTTTTCATGAGTTTTAGGCGAGTAAGATTTTCTATCTTGTATAAAAGATATGATTTCAGGGATTTTTTTTACGAAGTGCAAAAGTTCTCTTCGTAAAAAAATAACAGTTATATAATGAAATTTGGTCATTTTTTTACGATTTTCATGAGTTTTATGCAAGACCGAAAAAAGTCGGTCTAGAGAAATTTCACTCAAAAGTTCTTGTGTGCTTTGGTTTCTGAACCAGTCGTCTGCGTGTTTAGTGTCTGAACGATGTAAAGTAAGCCTTCACTGCAACTGCATTTACTAATAGTCTATGAACATACCAACCTCTTAAATTTATTGGCAAATTTTCACGATTTTCATACGGAATCTCGACCCGCGGTTTTCCTCGGGTCGCAAACATATGAGGAAATTCATGAAATTTGGTCATTTTTTCACGATTTCAGGGATTTTTTTTACGAAGTGCAAAAGTTCTCTTCGTCAAAAAATAACAGTTATATAATGAAATTTGGTCATTTTTTCACGATTTCAGGGATTTTTTTACGAAGTGCAAAAGTTCTCTTCGTCAAAAAATAACAGTTATATAATGAAATTTGGTCATTTTTTCACGATTTCAGGGATTTTTTTTACGAAGTGTCAAAGTTCTCTTCGTCAAAAAATAACAGTTATATAATGATTTTTGGTCATTTTTTCAGCAAAAATATATTTTAGGTGTCACCAGGTCCCTCGGTCCTTCGGTCCCTCGGTCAACTAACATCTTTTTGAAAATGGTGACAACATGACATTTTGACAACAACACAGGAAATAAACTTCTTCGTATATGTTTTGTCATGATTTCATCGTCAATGAGTGTAAATCAGACAAAAATATATTTCTACCATAAAGTTTTATAAGCGTTTTACATGGTAAACATTGTGAATTCGTGAAATCCTAAACAGTTTTGTAGCTTCTATTTCTTCTGTCAGTACATCGAATGTTTTAACAATGCCGAATGTTTCTTTATATTTCTTCTTGACGTCAGATAGAAGGAAATCGTCAGCAGTTGGATAGTTTTTGTTCAGAAATGTCAACATGTCCATTTTATCTTCTGCTGGTTTCTCTGCTTCTTTCTTTAAGTCAGCATAGTCGTTTCGCATACGTTCTATCTCTTTGACGGAGTAGTTATATTTCCTCATTGCTGCTTTACATTTTGAACATTGTGGGTTCATTTTAGCATTGTACATTGAAATTTGTCCTGCTAAAACAACTAAGGCGTAAATGGTTTTCTTTAACTCAAAGGCTGCGGGTTTTATCTGTTCGTTCCATACTTTACCTCTTCTATCTTTATCTCTTATCTGCCATACACATTTTGCAACTAACGAAACAAAGTTGTCGTAGGTCTTAAATTCTTCAGATTTATATATGTCAATGACTTTGTGGTTGCAATGAAATCCAAGAAACTCATAGTTTACCTTACGTATGAACTTCTTTATTTCAACTGAGTCAGTTGGTTTCACTTCTATTTCATCGAATTCAGGAATAGTGAGCTTTTGTTGTTGTATTTCAGGAAGTTTAGGTAGATGGTCAATAATATCCTGCATGTCATAAAGATATTCTTCATTTGTTTCATCTTTCGCAGTGCAATCTAAATCTCCTTGGAGAAGTTCTTGCTTTATCTTCTGGATTTCTGTTTCGAAAGTATATGAAGAAGGAATGAAGCTTTTCATCTCTACTAACATTGAAGTTGGGTTCATGACTAACGAGTTTGGTGCTGTTGTTGCTAACATGTTCTTACAATAAAAATAAAAAATATTTTTTTAAAAAAACTAACTTTATTTTTTATTTCGGGAAAATTCATGAGTTTTGGTTGAAAAATACGGTGGAGCCAAAAGTGGCTCGACCTCAAAACAAGCATTTTGTGAAGAATATACCAACCGCCAGAATTTCGACGGTTGCTTTTTATACAAAATTCAACGGGTGAAAGAATACGAAGATGAAGTCTTGACAAAACATGTACGATGAAGTCATGACAAAACATGTACGTTCATGTTTGACAAAACATTTACGTTCATGTTTGACAAAAACATATACGAAGAAGTCTTGACAAAACATTTACGTTCATGTTTGACAAAAACATATACGAAGAAGTCTTGACAAAACATTTACGATGAAGTCATGACAAAACATTTACGTTCATGTTTGACAAAACATTTACGATGAAGTCATGACAAAACATATACGAAGAAGTCATGACAAAACATTTACGAAGAAGTCATGACAAAACATGTACGTTCATGTTTGACAAAACATTTACGATGAAGTCATGACAAAACATATACGAAGAAGTCATGACAAAACATTTACGAAGAAGAAGTTTATTTCCTGGACTGTTGTCAAAATGTCATGTTGTCACACTTTTTCAGAGAAGTTAAAATGACCGAGGGACCGAGGGACCGAGGGACCTGGTGACACCTTCAGTTCTTCAAAACATATACGAAGAAGTCATGACAAAACATTTACGAAGAAGAAGTTTATTTCCTGGACTGTTGTCAAAATGTCATGTTGTCACACTTTTTCAGAGAAGTTAAAATGACCGAGGGACCGAGGGACCGAGGGACCTGGTGACACCTTCAGTTCTTCAAAACATATACGAAGAAGTCATGACAAAACATTTACGAAGAAGAAGTTTATTTCCTGGACTGTTGTCAAAATGTCATGTTGTCACACTTTTTCAGAGAAGTTAAAATGACCGAGGGACCGAGGGACCGAGGGACCTGGTGACACCTAAAAACCATCTACTCTAAAATATATTTTTCAATACTTTTTCAGCACTTTTCCGTAGTTATATATGAAAGACAATTCGAGATAAAAGTCATAGTACAATGGTATTATATGTTGCACACCATTTGTTGTGAACCAAACTTGAAAGTCAGAGAAACTGTTACTAGGTGGTTCGTAGAATTTAGAAGCAAAGTCATAAAAGTCCTTACCAATACATAGAAAACTATTGTTGCTTGAACTGAAACTTGCATGACACATAACATTTTGAGGGTCAAACACGTTTCTATAAACTGTCAAATCTGCTGGTGGAAGTATAAATTTAAATGGACCATCTGGTGGTAATGGTTCGTTCTGGTTTAGTAACCGAAGAAATTGTGCCCAAGAACGTTTGTCTACTCCCCAAAATAAAAACTCTGTATCTCTTGGAGGGTTAATTTCAATCTTTTGAAATGAAACGGTGGAGTTCATCTTGTCATATTCTAGTTTCAGATAGTATGTTCCATTTAGTAAAGAGTCGTATTTTTCTTGAAATTCCCAATAATATTTGTTCATTTGAGTTTGAAAGTCATTTAGAGTTTTCTCAAGACTTTCGTCTGAACGAACTGTAAAGATTCTCATTTCGTCAAATTTGTCTATTAGACCATCAGAACCTTTATACTGCCCATGAAAATATACTGCGAACATAAATGCGTTCGTTCTATTTGAAAACAAAACTCTTCTAAATCCTATTGCCTTTGCATCTGAAGGACTTTGAAGCCAACGAACTGGATAGTCAAACCTGTAAGCTCGGGATGAAATTTCTTCATCTGAAATAGTCCTACCAGCATTTGTAAAGATATAGTCTAACGGTTTTGTATCTGCTACTTTTGTTCTTTGTTTTTCAACCTGAAGCATTTAATATATGTAAAAATATATTGTTTTAAAATGGTATGCCATTTCATATTTCTCATCTAACAAACATGTTGTCTGACTGCTTGAGGGTTAGGTTGGTACCATTCGAACTTGACACTTGCAATTCCTTCAAATGCATTCAAAATGTCTGAGTCGGAGTCAAACATTTGTTCTCTCTTTGTAGTCTTGAAAGCGTCAAGAAGTTGTGCGGCTGTTGTGACATTGCCATGTGCATAGTAAATGTGACCATCCAAATCTGTTATGGTCAATCTGAGATTGTATCCTTTCTTATTTCCGTCTTGTATGGCAGCAAGTACACCCATGAAGCCTTCTTTGTTCTTTCCTTCGTCAAAGTTTACTGTAAAGGTTCGACCAGATGTAATTTGACTTCTAACTTCACGATACTTTTCATATGCATATCTTGTTCTTTCCATGGGAGCATGTGTGTCTTCACCTTTTCCTTTTTTCCTTCTCAAAGGATGCAATTGTTTGTCATGTTTCCAGTAGAATCTGGCAAAGCCGTCGTGTCCTTCAACTTGAGGTTCACTAACATCGAAAGGCATGTCCATAAGACGTTCTTCTTCTAACCTCTCTAGTCTGTTTGGATAATTTGCACGTGCTGTTTCCAAATCCATTTCGTAGCGAAGACCAGACAATTTGTCATAGACTTTTATGGGTCTTCCCTTCCTATATTTAAAATTCTTCGAAACTCTCCAACCATATCTTTGCAACTCTGCTTTTATTCTAGCAGATTTTCTATCCATTCTATATGGGGGCATTTTTATAAAAATAAAAAAATATTTTTTTTCTCTTTACTTTACATAACCGCCTGCTGCCATAAGTCTTTGACGCCAACCCATACCAGCTAATGAAGGTTGACTTGGTTTAGTTTGGAAACTAAACTTTGGTTTTGGTTTATCTTCAGTTTTTGGTTTCTCTTCTTCTATCTGTTTTTCGTCACTTTTCGGTTCCGCTGACTTTACTTCACTTGCAGGAACAGTTGTGTCGTCAACATCTTCATAAATATCATATGCCATTTGTTTTTGTTTTCCTTTCAACTTTTTGTGTTTGTTGTAAAGTTTAGAATATTTCGACTCTAAGTCAATGAGATGTTCTATAATGAACTGTTGGTCAGTGAAGTAAACTTTTCCATCTGTTGTCTCGAAAGCTCCTTCAGACTTCAATATTTTATTTGTGAGAGTCTGTTTCTTTTTTGAGATACTAGCCGTTCCATTTCTATGAAAAGTGACTTTGTAGTTAGGGTTTGTATTTCCAGACCTGGCACTTTCTATTATTGAATTTTTCTCTTCATCTGTAAGTTCTTTGACAGGTTTTGACAATGGTTCTGAACTTTTTGTTTGTGGTGTCAAATCTACCGTTTCAACTTCTTCGGTCATTTCATCTCAGTAAAAAATTTTAGTTTGGTTTGTTTTCAACTGGTTGTTGTTGTTTTTTAAGTCGGTCTAAAACTTCCTGAGGTATAGGAAGAACTTGACAAACACGTTGTGTAACTGCTGGAAGTCGACAAATCCATCTTGAACCCATTTGTCTCAATGCTGTATTGTTCATTTCATCTCAGTAAAAAATTTTACATTCCCCAAGTTTGAGGTGGTTGCGGTTGGTTATTGTTTACCCACTGTTGTGCATGGTTATATCCTCTGTTAAAGAATCTTTCACCTTGGTCCATATAGTGTCCTGCTTGGTTATAGTAGTCATTTGCTTTGTTATAATAGTTTCCTGCTTGTCTTCCTACATTGTCCATCCATCCTTGAACTTTTCCTCTTGTTTCAGGATTTGGAATAAGATTTGTTGCATCTCGTGCTACTCCCAACCTTTCTGTACAGTTTGTATAATAGGTTGTGCTTTCTCTTTCAGTATACCTAATGTACTCAAAATCTTCCTTCCAATTCCAAATGCACCTCTGGCTATTGTTCCCACTGCGGGCAAAAATCTGGATGCAACTCCTGCTAACGCGCCAAATAAACCCATTTCTTATGGGTTAAAAAATGACGAATCCAAACAAGGACCCTATGTTTCTAAAGCGACAAAGAAAGCACTCATGATAAAAATCTTTAGTTCAACACCAAATGCTTGGTTTATGGATATCTTGGAAAACATTCCGAGAGTTAGAACAGATGGACCACCATACTGGCTAATATTTGTCGGTCAAAACACAAGATACTGTGAAGCCATACCATTATGGTCCAAAAATATTTTAGATGTGAAAACTGCTTTGACAGTTAGTATGGCTTAGTTGGGTACTGTGGCACTGCGTTCCACCTTACCCAATACTTGTGAATTTGACACTTTACAAAACCGTTAACGTATATTTTACAACATGAACGCAAAAACTAATTTAACCTTAAATATTTACAAAGCCGCCAACCACTTCACTAACGAACTCACTAATGTAAAAAATAAACGTTCTCACTATCGTTCTCACTAACGACTTCACTAATGTTCTCATAAATTTTCCTCAATATCTTCATCATCAGTGTTAACCCTATTGTAGTCATACTTGAAGCCATAAACTTTCTCTAACTTCTTAACGTACAATTTACATAACTTACCTTCGTCATCGTATGGTTTAATGATATAACTATTTCTATCTTTATACACAGTCAATGAAAAGTCAACTGGTCTCGGATGTATTTGAAAGAACATGTTATGCTCAGGAAGGAAGAATAAATGTTTAAATGTATGTTTGTTATACTGTGGAATTCGAATGAGTTGCTTTTGTTCTGTCATTTACATCCAAATAAAAAATTTCAGTAAACTTAAAAATAAACTTAAAAATTAATGATATCACCACCCTCACACGTATGAAAACATAGCGCAAAAATAAATTTAGGTGAAGTGGTGAAATCTCACCTCTTTTTTCACCTCTTTTTTCACCCTGTTGAATTCATTGCTTTATAACTCTCTTCCTTTCTCCAACTCTTCTAACTTCTTCTTAAGTTCAGCAATGTTGTCCTCATGAAGTTTAATCTTTCTCAAAATTCCTTCTCTATCTAATGGTTGCTTTATTTTTCTAAACTGAACTCTACCATCCTTCATAGTATGAATGTAAAAACCTTCTGGAATAGTTCCTGATTTAATGTATTCTACCAAAAACTTTTGTTTCATTGCTTCAGTGACTTTATTTGTCATTTTACTCTAAGGTGAAGCTAGCACAGCGATAATGGATTTCATGACTTTTTAGTATTTCATGCAATCTTAACAGATAGCCTTACAAGTACTTCCAGTGTCCCTAGCCGTCCCTCCTTTTTATATAACTCCATGACATTTATAATCTCGCGAAACTTAACAGGTAGCATAACAGATTAAAAGCAGATGAGGTTTTGAACCAAAATTTCTAAGCAACGTTGTCAAGGATTTTGAGGAACTAGGGACAGAGTGTGGCAAAGTCCAAGATTTAATTTATCTTCATCTGTTTCATCAGCTATCTCATCTAATATGCCAATATTTTATTCATAACTCGTGGCAAACTCACTAACTTTCGTTATGTTCATCTGCATGCTTCATCTGATAGAAAGTATGACTTTCATTAACTCTGTGAGATAATGAAAACTACTAGGGACAGAGACCATGGTAAAGTTTATGACTTTCATTATTTCCAGAACTTAATGAAAACTACTAGGGACAGAGACCATGGCAAAGTTCATGATTTCATCGTTTATGATTTGTCATGATTTCATCGTGAATGCTTTTGTCAAGATTTCATCGTTTATGATTTGTCAAGATTTCATCGTGAATGATTTGTCATGATTTCATCGTGAATGATTTGTCATGATTTCATCGTGAATGCTTTGTCAAGACTTTGTCATGACTTCTTCGTAAATGCTTTTGTCATGACTTTGTCAAGATTTCATCGTGAATGCTTTTGTCATGACTTCTTCATCGTGAATGCTTTGTCAAGACTTTGTCAAGATTTCATCGTTTATGATTTGTCAAGATTTCATCGTGAATGCTTTGTCAAGACTTTGTCATGATTTCATCGTAATGAACGTAAATGCTTTTGTCATGATTTCATCGTTTATTGATTTGTCATGATTTCATCGTAATGAACGTGAATGCTTTTGTCAAGATTTCATCGTGAATGAACGTAAATGCTTTTGTCAAGATTTCATCGTGAATGAACGTAAATGCTTTTGTCATGATTTCATCGTAATGAACGTAAATGCTTTTGTCATGACTTTTCAAGATTTCATCGTGAATGAATCGTCTTCAAATGCTTTGTCAGACTTTGTCAAGATTTCATCGTGAATGCTTTGTCAAGATTTCATCGTGAATGCTTTGTCAAGACTTTGTCAAGATTTCATCGTTATGATTTGTCAAGATTTCATCGTGAATGCTTTGTCAAGACTTTGTCATGATTTCATCGTGAATGAACGTGAATGCTTTTGTCATGATTTCATCGTTTATGATTTGTCATGATTTCATCGTAATGAACGTGAATGCTTTTGTCATGATTTCATCGTAATGAACGTGAATGCTTTTGTCATGATTTCATCGTAATGAACGTAAATGCTTTTGTCAAGATTTCATCGTGAATGAACGTAAATGCTTTTGTCATGATTTCATCGTAATGAACGTAAATGCTTTTGTCATGACTTTGTCAAGATTTCATCGTGAATGCTTTTGTCATGACTTCTTCATCGTGAATGCTTTGTCAAGACTTTGTCAAGATTTCATCGTTTATGATTTGTCAAGATTTCATCGTGAATGCTTTGTCAAGACTTTGTCATGATTTCATCGTAATGAACGTAAATGCTTTTGTCATGATTTCATCGTTTATGATTTGTCATGATTTCATCGTAATGAACGTGAATGCTTTTGTCATGATTTCATCGTAATGAACGTAAATGCTTTTGTCAAGATTTCATCGTGAATGAACGTAAATGCTTTTGTCAAGATTTCATCGTGAATGAACGTAAATGCTTTTGTCAAGATTTCATCGTTTATGATTTGTCAAGATTTCATCGTTTATGATTTGTCATGATTTCATCGTGAATGAACGTAAATGCTTTTGTCAAGATTTCATCGTTTATGATTTGTCATGATTTCATCGTAATGAACGTGAATGCTTTTGTCATGATTTCATCGTAATGAACGTAAATGCTTTTGTCATGACTTCTTCGTGAATGAACGTAAATGCTTTTGTCAAGATTTCATCGTGAATGAACGTAAATGCTTTTGTCAAGATTTCATCGTTTATGATTTGTCAAGATTTCATCGTTTATGATTTGTCATGATTTCATCGTGAATGAACGTAAATGCTTTTGTCAAGATTTCATCGTTTATGATTTGTCAAGACTTTGTCATGACTTCTTCGTGAATGCTTTTGTCATGATTTCATCGTTTATGATTTGTCATGATTTCATCGTTTATGATTTGTCAAGATTTCTTCGTGAATGCTTTGTCAAGACTTTGTCAAGATTTCATCGTGAATGCTTTGTCAAGACTTTGTCAAGATTTCATCGTAAATGCTTTTGTCATGACTTCTTCGTGAATGAACGTGAATGCTTTTGTCAAGATTTCATCGTTTATGATTTGTCATGACTTCTTCGTAAATGCTTTTGTCAAGACTTTGTCATGACTTCTTCGTTTATGATTTGTCATGATTTCATCGTGAATGAACGTAAATGCTTTTGTCATGATTTCATCGTGAATGAACGTGAATGCTTTTGTCATGATTTCATCGTTTATGATTTGTCATGACTTCTTCGTTTATGATTTGTCATGATTTCATCGTGAATGAACGTAAATGCTTTTGTCAAGATTTCATCGTGAATGCTTTGTCAAGACTTTGTCAAGATTTCATCGTGAATGCTTTGTCAAGACTTTGTCATGACTTCTTCGTAAATGCTTTTGTCATGATTTCATCGTGAATGCTTTGTCAAGACTTTGTCATGATTTCATCGTAAATGCTTTTGTCATGATTTCATCGTGAATGCTTTGTCAAGACTTTGCCAAGATTTCATCGTTTATGATTTGTCAAGATTTCATCGTGAATGCTTTGTCAAGACTTTGTCAAGATTTCATCGTTTATGATTTGTCATGATTTCATCGTGAATGATTTGTCATGATTTCATCGTGAATGATTTGTCATGATTTCATCGTTTATGATTTGTCAAGATTTCATCGTTTATGATTTGTCATGATTTCATCGTTTATGATTTGTCATGATTTCATCGTGAATGATTTGTCATGATTTCATCGTGAATGATTTGTCATGATTTCATCGTTTATGATTTGTCATGACTTCATCGTTTATGATTTGTCATGATTTCATCGTGAATGCTTTGTCAAGACTTTGTCATGACTTCTTCGTAAATGCTTTTGTCATGATTTCATCGTAATGAACGTAAATGCTTTTGTCAAGATTTCATCGTGAATGCTTTTGTCATGACTTTGTCATGATTTCATCGTTTATGATTTGTCATGATTTCATCGTTTATGATTTGTCATGATTTCATCGTGAATGATTTGTCATGACTTCATCGTTTATGATTTGTCATGATTTCATCGTGAATGAACGTAAATGCTTTTGTCAAGATTTCATCGTTTATGATTTGTCAAGATTTCATCGTTTATGATTTGTCATGATTTCATCGTGAATGATTTGTCATGATTTCATCGTGAATGCTTTTGTCATGATTTCATCGTTTATGATTTGTCAAGATTTCATCGTAATGAACGTAAATGCTTTTGTCATGATTTCATCGTGAATGCTTTGTCAAGACTTTGTCATGATTTCATCGTAAATGCTTTTGTCATGATTTCATCGTTTATGATTTGTCAAGACTTTGTCAAGATTTCATCGTAAATGCTTTTGTCATGATTTCATCGTGAATGAACGTAAATGCTTTTGTCATGATTTCATCGTGAATGAACGTAAATGCTTTTGTCAAGATTTCATCGTTTATGATTTGTCAAGATTTCATCGTTTATGATTTGTCATGATTTCATCGTGAATGATTTGTCATGATTTCATCGTGAATGCTTTTGTCATGACTTCATCGTTTATGATTTGTCATGATTTCATCGTAATGAACGTAAATGCTTTTGTCATGATTTCATCGTTTATGATTTGTCATGATTTCATCGTTTATGATTTGTCATGATTTCATCGTGAATGATTTGTCATGATTTCATCGTGAATGATTTGTCATGATTTCATCGTTTATGATTTGTCATGATTTCATCGTTTATGATTTGTCATGATTTCATCGTTTATGATTTGTCATGATTTCATCGTTTATGATTTGTCAAGATTTCATCGTTTATGATTTGTCATGATTTCATCGTTTATGATTTGTCAAGATTTCATCGTTTATGATTTGTCATGATTTCATCGTTTATGATTTGTCATGATTTCATCGTGAATGAACGTAAATGCTTTTGTCATGACTTCATCGTTTATGATTTGTCAAGATTTCATCGTTTATGATTTGTCATGATTTCATCGTTTATGATTTGTCATGATTTCATCGTGAATGATTTGTCATGATTTCATCGTTTATGATTTGTCATGATTTCATCGTTTATGATTTGTCATGATTTCATCGTGAATGCTTTTGTCATGATTTCATCGTGAATGAACGTGAATGCTTTTGTCATGATTTCATCGTTTATGATTTGTCAAGATTTCATCGTTTATGATTTGTCAAGATTTCATCGTGAATGCTTTGTCAAGACTTTGTCATGACTTCTTCGTAAATGCTTTTGTCATGATTTCATCGTGAATGAACGTAAATGCTTTTGTCATGACTTCATCGTTTATGATTTGTCATGATTTCTTCATCGTAATGAACGTAAATGAACCAAAAATATATTTTAGGGTAGAAGGTGAGATCTCACCTGTTTTTTCACCTGTTTTTT
Source organism: Trichomonas vaginalis G3 (assembly GCF_026262505.1). Classification (NCBI taxonomy): domain Eukaryota; phylum Parabasalia; order Trichomonadida; family Trichomonadidae; genus Trichomonas; species Trichomonas vaginalis. Next base: position 11,154,943 of record NC_067207.1, read on the forward strand.
CACCCGTTGAATTTGTCAAGATTTCATCGTGAATGAACGTAAATGCTTTTGTCATGATTTCTTCATCGTAATGAGTGTAAATGATCCAAAAATAATGTTTATGTTAGAATGTTAGATCTAACACCTTTTCTAACATGTTTTCTAACATGTTTTGTCAAGAATATAACAACCGTCTGAATTCCGGCGGTTGCTTTTTATACAAAATTCACACAGGAAAATTCTTGAGTTTTGGTTGAAAGAATACGGTCGAGCCAAAAGTGGCTCAACCTCAAAACAAACATTTTATGAGCTTACTAAGGGCGTTATGAATGAATTCAAAGGTATTTGCATACATCCTGACCTCGTTCATTTTGTTGCTGAATGGTGCTCTGTAAAGTATGCATTTTATGTCAAAGATATTATGGACTCCATAGACAAGAAAGTTCATGAGAAGTTAGATGAAGAAGAACTCGAAGATACAGTGGAGAATGCTAAACCTTTGTTCGAAGAAGAAGTTGGAAAAATGTGTGAAAAACAATTAGAACATGAACGTGAGATATATTATGGTTATAGAGATTCTCCATACGAACTAGACCAATGGGAACAAGAAGATTTAAAGAGAGAATTTAGAGAATATGAACTCGCTAAGATAGCATTTGAAGCTGCAGAAAAGAAGTTAAAAGTTTGGGGTCGTTTTGTACAAAAATATTGTGAGTAAATGAACCATTTATTTTTGTCATAAACGACCAAAAATATATTTTATCGTTAATGTTTACGTTAATGGTTTCAGGTTATTCAATAATTAATTATTTTTGAATAACTGAAGGTGCTACCATGTTACCATGTGCTACCAGGTCATTTAACTTCTCTGAAAAATGATGACAACATGACATTTTGACAACAGTTCAGGAAATATATTTTATCGTTAATGTTTACGTTAATGGTTTCAGGTTATTCAATAATTAATTATTTTTGAATAACTGAAGGTGCTACCATGTTACCATGTGCTACCAGGTCATTTAACTTCTCTGAAAAATGATGACAACATGACATTTTGACAACAGTTCAGGAAATATATTTCATCGTTTATGATTTGTCAAGACTTTGTCATGATTTCTTCGTAAATGCTTTTGTCATGACTTCTTCGTGAATGCTTTGTCAAGACTTTGTCAAGATTTCATCGTGAATGCTTTGTCAAGACTTTGTCATGACTTCTTCGTAAATGCTTTTGTCATGACTTCTTCGTAAATGCTTTTGTCATGATTTCATCGTTTATGATTTGTCAAGACTTTGTCATGATTTCATCGTGAATGAACGTAAATGCTTTTGTCATGATTTCATCGTGAATGCTTTGTCAAGACTTTGTCAAGATTTCATCGTAATGAGCGTAAATGATCCAAAAATAATGTTTAGGTGAAGAGGTGAGATCTCACCTCTTTTCTCACCTCTTTTCTCACCTCAGCCGCTAAGCGGCGAGACCCAAAGGGTCTTGAATTTTCATGATTTCATCGTTTATGATTTGTCAAGACTTTGTCATGATTTCATCGTTTATGATTTGTCAAGACTTTGTCATGATTTCTTCGTAAATGCTTTTGTCATGATTTCATCGTAAATGCTTTTGTCATGATTTCATCGTTTATGATTTGTCAAGACTTTGTCATGATTTCATCGTTTATGATTTGTCAAGACTTTGTCATGATTTCATCGTTTATGATTTGTCAAGACTTTGTCATGATTTCTTCGTAAATGCTTTTGTCATGATTTCATCGTGAATGAACGTGAATGCTTTTGTCATGATTTCATCGTGAATGCTTTGTCAAGACTTTGTCATGACTTCTTCGTAAATGCTTTTGTCATGACTTCTTCGTAAATGCTTTTGTCATGATTTCATCGTTTATGATTTGTCAAGACTTTGTCATGATTTCATCGTGAATGAACGTGAATGCTTTTGTCAAGACTTTGTCATGATTTCATCGTGAATGCTTTGTCAAGACTTTGTCATGATTTCATCGTGAATGAACGTGAATGCTTTGTCAAGATTTCATCGTGAATGCTTTGTCAAGATTTCATCGTAATCGTGAATGCTTTTGTCAAGATTTCATCGTTTATGATTTGTCAAGATTTCATCGTTTATGATTTGTCAAGATTTCATCGTGAATGCTTTTGTCAAGACTTTGTCATGATTTCATCGTAAATGCTTTTGTCATGATTTCATCGTTTATGATTTGTCAAGACTTTGTCAAGATTTCATCGTAAATGCTTTTGTCATGATTTTCATCGTGAATGCTTTGTCAAGACTTTGTCATGATTTCATCGTAAATGCTTTTGTCATGATTTCATCGTTTATGATTTGTCAAAACTTTGTCAAGATTTCATCGTAAATGCTTTTGTCATGATTTCATCGTTTATGATTTGTCAAGACTTTGTCAAGATTTCATCGTAATGAGCGTAAATGATCCAAAAATAATGTTTAGGTGAAGAGGTGAGATCTCACCTCTTTTCTCACCTCTTTTCTCACCTCAGCCGCTAAGCGGCGAGACCCAAAGGGTCTATGATTTTCATGATTTTCATCGTTTATGATTTGTCAAGACTTTGTTCATGATTTCATCGTTTATGATTTGTCAAGACTTTGTCATGATTTCTTCGTAAATGCTTTTGTCATGATTTCATCGTAATGAGCGTAAATGACCCAAAAATAATGTTTATGTTAGAATGTTAGATCTAACACCTTTTCTAACATGTTTTCTAACATGGAGGATTTCATCTGATATACACATTCTTCCTCCATTTCATTCTATACACAATTTACATCATAGACGATTTAATAGATATAATACTTTACTGTTTCATTAGATATACACATTCTTCCCTAAACATTATTTTAGTTAAAGTCCATCAAATATTTTTAGGATACTTTCACCAAATAATATTTATATCTAATGAAATCCTTCATTTCATTCTATACACAATTTACATCATAGACGATTTAATAGATATAATACTTTACTGTTTCATCTGATATAAACATTCTTCCCTAAACATTATTTTAGTTAAAGTCCATCAAATATTTTTAGGATACTTTCACCAAATAATATTTATATCAGATGAAATCCTCCATGTTAGAAAACATGTTAGAAAAGGTGTTAGATCTAACATTCTAACATAAACATTATTTTTGGGTCATTTACGCTCATTACGATGAAATCATGACAAAAGCATTTACGAAGAAATCATGACAAAGTCTTGACAAATCATAAACGATGAAATCATGACAAAGTCTTGACAAATCATAAACGATGAAATCATGAAAATTCAAGACCCTTTGGGTCTCGCCGCTTAGCGGCTGAGGTGAGAAAAGAGGTGAGAAAAGAGGTGAGATCTCACCTCTTCACCTAAACATTATTTTTGGATCATTTACGCTCATTACGATGAAATCTTGACAAAGTCTTGACAAATCATAAACGATGAAATCATGACAAAAGCATTTACGATGAAATCTTGACAAAGTTTTGACAAATCATAAACGATGAAATCATGACAAAAGCATTTACGATGAAATCATGACAAAGTCTTGACAAAGCATTCACGATGAAATCATGACAAAAGCATTTACGATGAAATCTTGACAAAGTCTTGACAAATCATAAACGATGAAATCATGACAAAAGCATTTACGATGAAATCATGACAAAGTCTTGACAAAGCATTCACGATGAAATCTTGACAAATCATAAACGATGAAATCTTGACAAATCATAAACGATGAAATCTTGACAAAAGCATTCACGATGAAATCTTGACAAAGCATTCACGATGAAATCTTGACAAAAGCATTCACGTTCATTCACGATGAAATCATGACAAAGTCTTGACAAAGCATTCACGATGAAATCATGACAAAGTCTTGACAAAAGCATTCACGTTCATTCACGATGAAATCATGACAAAGTCTTGACAAATCATAAACGATGAAATCATGACAAAAGCATTTACGAAGAAGTCATGACAAAAGCATTTACGAAGAAGTCATGACAAGTCTTGACAAAGCATTCACGATGAAATCATGACAAAAGCATTCACGTTCATTCACGATGAAATCATGACAAAAGCATTTACGAAGAAATCATGACAAAGTCTTGACAAATCATAAACGATGAAATCATGACAAAGTCTTGACAAATCATAACGATGAAATCATGACAAAGTCTTGACAAATCATAAACGATGAAATCATGACAAAAGCATTTACGATGAAATCATGACAAAAGCATTTACGAAGAAATCATGACAAAGTCTTGACAAATCATAAACGATGAAATCATGACAAAGTCTTGACAAATCATAAACGATGAAATCATGAAAATTCAAGACCCTTTGGTCTCGCCGCTTAGCGGCTGAGGTGAGAAAGAGGTGAGAAAAGAGGTGAGATCTCACCTCTTCACCTAAACATTATTTTTGGATCATTTACGCTCATTACGATGAAATCTTGACAAAGTCTTGACAAAGCATTCACGATGAAATCATGACAAAAGCATTTACGTTCATTCACGATGAAATCATGACAAAGTCTTGACAAATCATAAACGATGAAATCATGACAAAAGCATTTACGATGAAATCATGACAAAGTCTTGACAAAGCATTCACGATGAAATCATGACAAAAGCATTTACGATGAAATCTTGACAAAGTCTTGACAAATCATAAACGATGAAATCATGACAAAAGCATTTACGATGAAATCATGACAAAGTCTTGACAAAGCATTCACGATGAAATCTTGACAAATCATAAACGATGAAATCTTGACAAATCATAAACGATGAAATCTTGACAAAAGCATTCACGATGAAATCTTGACAAAGCATTCACGATGAAATCTTGACAAAAGCATTCACGTTCATTCACGATGAAATCATGACAAAGTCTTGACAAAGCATTCACGATGAAATCATGACAAAGTCTTGACAAAAGCATTCACGTTCATTCACGATTGAAATCATGACAAAGTCTTGACAAATCATAAACGATGAAATCATGACAAAAGCATTTACGAAGAAGTCATGACAAAAGCATTTACGAAGAAGTCATGACAAAGTCTTGACAAAGCATTCACGATGAAATCATGACAAAAGCATTCACGTTCATTCACGATGAAATCATGACAAAAGCATTTACGAAGAAATCATGACAAAGTCTTGACAAATCATAAACGATGAAATCATGACAAAGTCTTGACAAATCATAAACGATGAAATCATGACAAAGTCTTGACAAATCATAAACGATGAAATCATGACAAAAGCATTTACGATGAAACATGACAAAAGCATTTACGAAGAAATCATGACAAAGTCTTGACAAATCATAAACGATGAAATCATGACAAAGTCTTGACAAATCATAAACGATGAAATCATGAAAATTCAAGACCCTTTGGGTCTCGCGCTTAGCGGCTGAGGTGAGAAAAGAGGTGAGAAAAGAGGTGAGATCTCACCTCTTCACCTAAACATTATTTTTGGATCATTTACGCTCATTACGATGAAATCTTGACAAAGTCTTGACAAAGCATTCACGATGAAATCATGACAAAAAGCATTTACGTTCATTCACGATGAAATCATGACAAAGTCTTGACAAATCATAAACGATGAAATCATGACAAAAGCATTTACGAAGAAGTCATGACAAAAGCATTACGAAGAAGTCATGACAAAGTCTTGACAAAGCATTCACGATGAAATCTTGACAAAAGTCTTGACAAAGCATTCACGAAGAAGTCATACAAAAGCATTTACGAAGAAATCATGACAAAGTCTTGACAAATCATAAACGATGAAATATATTTCCTGAACTGTTGTCAAAATGTCATGTTGTCATCATTTTTCAGAGAAGTTAAATGACCTGGTAGCACATGGTAACATGGTAGCACCTTCAGTTATTCAAAAATAATTAATTATTGAATAACCTGAAACCATTAACGTAAACATTAACGATAAAATATATTTCCTGAACTGTTGTCAAAATGTCATGTTGTCATCATTTTTCAGAGAAGTTAAATGACCTGGTAGCACATGGTAACATGGTAGCACCTTCAGTTATTCAAAAATAATTAATTATTGAATAACCTGAAACCATTAACGTAAACATTAACGATAAAATATTTTTTGGTCGTTTATGACAAAAATAAATGGTTCATTTACTCACAATATTTTTGTACAAAACGACCCCAAACTTTTAACTTCTTTTCTGCAGCTTCAAATGCTATCTTAGCGAGTTCATATTCTCTAAATTCTCTCTTTAAATCTTCTTGTTCCCATTGGTCTAGTTCGTATGGAGAATCTCTATAACCATAATATATCTCACGTTCATGTTCTAATTGTTTTTCACACATTTTTCCAACTTCTTCTTCGAACAAAGGTTTAGCATTCTCCACTGTATCTTCGAGTTCTTCTTCATCTAACTTCTCATGAACTTTCTTGTCTATGGAGTCCATAATATCTTTGACATAAAATGCATACTTTACAGAGCACCATTCAGCAACAAAATGAACGAGGTCAGGATGTATGCAAATACCTTTGAATTCATTCATAACGCCCTTAGTAAGCTCATAAAATGTTTGTTTTGAGGTTGAGCCACTTTTGGCTCGACCGTATTCTTTCAACCAAAACTCAAGAATTTTCCTGTGTGAATTTTGTATAAAAAGCAACCGCGGAATTCAGACGGTTGTTATATTCTTGACAAAACATGTTAGAAAACATGTTAGAAAAGGTGTTAGATCTAACATTCTAACATAAACATTATTTTTGGATCATTTACACTCATTACGATGAAGAAATCATGACAAAAGCATTTACGTTCATTCACGATGAAATCTTGACAAATTCAACGGGTGAAAAACAGGTGAAAAAACAGGTGAGATCTCACCTTCTACCCTAAAATATATTTTTGGTTCATTTACGTTCATTACGATGAAGAAATCATGACAAATCATAAACGATGAAGTCATGACAAAAGCATTTACGTTCATTCACGATGAAATCATGACAAAAGCATTTACGAAGAAGTCATGACAAAGTCTTGACAAAGCATTCACGATGAAATCTTGACAAATCATAAACGATGAAATCTTGACAAATCATAAACGATGAAATCATGACAAAAGCATTCACGTTCATTCACGATGAAATCATGACAAAAGCATTCACGATGAAATCATGACAAATCATAAACGATGAAATCATGACAAATCATAAACGATGAAATCATGACAAATCATTCACGATGAAATCATGACAAATCATAAACGATGAAATCATGACAAATCATAAACGATGAAATCTTGACAAATCATAAACGATGAAGTCATGACAAAAGCATTTACGTTCATTCACGATGAAATCATGACAAATCATAAACGATGAAATCATGACAAATCATAAACGATGAAATCTTGACAAATCATAAACGATGAAATCATGACAAATCATAAACGATGAAATCTTGACAAATCATAAACGATGAAATCATGACAAATCATAAACGATGAAATCATGACAAATCATAAACGATGAAATCATGACAAATCATAAACGATGAAATCATGACAAATCATTCACGATGAAATCATGACAAATCATTCACGATGAAATCATGACAAATCATAAACGATGAAATCATGACAAATCATAAACGATGAAATCATGACAAAAGCATTTACGTTCATTACGATGAAATCATGACAAATCATAAACGATGAAGTCATGACAAAAGCATTTACGTTCATAAACGATGAAATCTTGACAAATCATAAACGATGAAATCATGACAAAAGCATTCACGATGAAATCATGACAAATCATTCACGATGAAATCATGACAAATCATAAACGATGAAATCTTGACAAATCATAAACGATGAAATCTTGACAAAAGCATTTACGTTCATTCACGATGAAATCATGACAAATCATAAACGATGAAGTCATGACAAATCATTCACGATGAAATCATGACAAATCATAAACGATGAAATCATGACAAATCATAAACGATGAAATCATGACAAAGTCATGACAAAAGCATTCACGATGAAATCTTGACAAAAGCATTTACGTTCATTACGATGAAATCATGACAAAAGCATTTACGAAGAAGTCATGACAAAGTCGACAAAGCATTCACTGAAATCATGACAAATCATAAACGATGAAGTCATGACAAATCATAAACGATGAAATCATGACAAATCATTCACGATGAAATCATGACAAATCATTCACGATGAAATCATGACAAATCATAAACGATGAAATCATGACAAATCATAAACGATGAAATCTTGACAAATCATAAACGATGAAATCATGACAAATCATAAACGAAGAAGTCATGACAAATCATAAACGATGAAATCATGACAAATCATAAACGATGAAATCTTGACAAAGTCTTGACAAAGCATTCACGATGAAATCTTGACAAATCATAAACGATGAAATCTTGGCAAAGTCTTGACAAAGCATTCACGATGAAATCATGACAAAAGCATTTACGATGAAATCATGACAAAGTCTTGACAAAGCATTCACGATGAAATCATGACAAAAGCATTTACGAAGAAGTCATGACAAAGTCTTGACAAAGCATTCACGATGAAATCTTGACAAAGTCTTGACAAAGCATTCACGATGAAATCTTGACAAAAGCATTTACGTTCATTCACGATGAAATCATGACAAATCATAAACGAAGAAGTCATGACAAATCATAAACGATGAAATCATGACAAAAGCATTCACGTTCATTCACGATGAAATCATGACAAAAGCATTTACGTTCATTCACGATGAAATCATGACAAATCATAAACGAAGAAGTCATGACAAAGTCTTGACAAAAGCATTTACGAAGAAGTCATGACAAATCATAAACGATGAAATCTTGACAAAAGCATTCACGTTCATTCACGAAGAAGTCATGACAAAAGCATTTACGATGAAATCTTGACAAAGTCTTGACAAAGCATTCACGATGAAATCTTGACAAAGTCTTGACAAAGCATTCACGAAGAAATCTTGACAAATCATAAACGATGAAATCATGACAAATCATAAACGATGAAATCATGACAAAAGCATTCACGAAGAAGTCATGACAAAGTCTTGACAAATCATAAACGATGAAATCTTGACAAAAGCATTTACGTTCATTCACGATGAAATCATGACAAATCATAAACGATGAAATCTTGACAAATCATAAACGATGAAATCTTGACAAAAGCATTTACGTTCATTCACGATGAAATCTTGACAAAAGCATTTACGTTCATTCACGAAGAAGTCATGACAAAAGCATTTACGTTCATTACGATGAAATCATGACAAAAAAGCATTCACGTTCATTACGATGAAATCATGACAAATCATAAACGATGAAATCTTGACAAAAGCATTTACGTTCATTCACGATGAAATCATGACAAATCATAAACGATGAAATCTTGACAAATCATAAACGATGAAATCTTGACAAAAGCATTTACGTTCATTCACGATGAAATCTTGACAAAAGCATTTACGTTCATTACGATGAAATCATGACAAAAGCATTCACGTTCATTACGATGAAATCATGACAAAAGCATTCACGTTCATTACGATGAAATCATGACAAATCATAAACGATGAAATCATGACAAAAGCATTCACGTTCATTCACGATGAAATCATGACAAAGTCTTGACAAAGCATTCACGATGAAATCTTGACAAATCATAAACGATGAAATCTTGACAAAGTCTTGACAAAAGCATTCACGATGAAGAAGTCATGACAAAAGCATTCACGATGAAATCTTGACAAAGTCATGACAAAAGCATTTACGTTCATTACGATGAAATCATGACAAAAGCATTTACGTTCATTCACGATGAAATCTTGACAAAAGCATTTACGTTCATTCACGATGAAATCTTGACAAAAGCATTTACGTTCATTCACGATGAAATCTTGACAAAAGCATTTACGTTCATTACGATGAAATCATGACAAATCATAAACGATGAAATCATGACAAAAGCATTTACGTTCATTACGATGAAATCATGACAAAGTCTTGACAAAGCATTCACGATGAAATCTTGACAAATCATAAACGATGAAATCTTGACAAAGTCTTGACAAAGCATTCACGATGAAGAAGTCATGACAAAAGCATTCACGATGAAATCTTGACAAAGTCATGACAAAAGCATTTACGAAGAAGTCATGACAAAGTCTTGACAAAGCATTCACGATGAAATCATGACAAATCATTCACGATGAAATCATGACAAATCATTCACGATGAAATCTTGACAAATCATAAACGATGAAATCTTGACAAAAGCATTCACGATGAAATCATGACAAATCATAAACGATGAAATCATAAACTTTGCCATGGTCTCTGTCCCTAGTAGTTTTCATTAAGTTCTGGAAATAATGAAAGTCATGAACTTTGCCATAGTCTCTGTCCCTAGTAGTTTTCATTATCTCACAGAGTTAATGAAAGTCATACTTTCTATCAGATGAAGCATGCAGATGAACATAACGAAAGTTAGTGAGTTTGCCACGAGTTATGAATAAAATATTGGCATATTAGATGAGATAGCTGATGAAACAGATGAAGATAAATTAAATCTTGGACTTTGCCACACTCTGTCCCTAGTTCCTCAAAATCCTTGACAACGTTGCTTAGAAATTTTGGTTCAAAACCTCATCTGATTTTAATCTGTTATGCTACCTGTTAAGTTTCGCGAGATTATAAATGTCATGGAGTTATATAAAAAGGAGGGACAGCTAGGGACACTGGAAGTACTTGTAAGGCTATCTGTTAAGATTGCATGAAATACTAAAAAGTCATGAAATCCATTATCGCTGTGCTAGCTTCACCTTAGAGTAAAATGACGACTAAAGTCACTGAAGCAATGAAACAAAAGTTTTTGGTAGAATACATTAAATCAGGAGCGGTTCCAGAAGGTTTTTACGTTCATACTATGAAGGATGGTAGAGTTCAGTTTAGAAAGATAAAGCAACCATTAGATAGAGAAGGAATTTTGAGAAAGATTAAACTTCATGAGACCAACATTGCTGAACTTAAGAAGAAGTTAGAAGAGTTGGAGAAAGGAAGAGAGTTATAAAGCAATGAATTCAAAAGGGTGAAAAAAGAGGTGAAAAAAGAGGTGAGATTTCACCACTTCACCTAAATTTATTTTTGTGCTATGTTTTCATACGTGTGGGAGTGGTGATATCATTAATTTTTAAGTTTATTTTTATATAAATGACAGAACAAAAATATAACATTTCTACTCAACAGGAATGAGACCCTTACTGACTATGTATTCGTTTAATGCTTGATGAAAACAATGGTACATATTATCGTATGGGTATACACAACGTCTGTTTCCATCGTCGTCGTATATGTAGAGCTCAAATCCAGTCCAACCTTCTTTTGTACAATATGTAGCTTTATTTAAGTATGTATTTATGTAGATAAGGCAATTTTCTTCATCGCTCCAGAAATAATTTTTGTTCTTTGTTGAAATAGTTTTTGTTCCTCTGCGACCATAAGGAATGTATGCAATGAACTTTGCGTCATAAGGGATTGTAATATATTCAGGGTTTCTTTCATCGTCAATGGGTCTGTCTTTGTTAAAATGCATGTTTCTCAGTTTTACTTGAGTTTTGAATAGTTCACGGAAACGTTCTGGGAAAGAGTCATAGTAAATGTAGTCAGACATGTCTTTACAATGAAATAAAAAAGTTGGAAAATAAATAAAATAAGGTTATTTTTTATTTAGTGAGGACGGTAGTGAATTCGTTAGTGAAGTCGTTAGTGAAGTCATTAGTGAAGTCATTAGTGAAGTCGTTTATGTGTCAGATGGTTTTGTAAATATTTAAGGTTAAGTTGGTTTTATGGTTGTGTTGTAAAATATACGTTACCGGTTTCGTAAAGTGTCAAAACCGCTAAGTGGTGTACGGAGGCGCGCAGTGCCACAGTACACGACTAAGCCATACTAACTTTGACAATATTCGTTGACAAATACCATCCAACAAAACTGACATCTGACTATGAAAGTTCTTTCAAATCAGACGATATTAAAAACTATCTGCGTTCAAAAAATGTAAACCAATATTTCATTGTCGACCAAAACCATTCTGCTCTTGGTGTCATTGACGGTTGTATAAAAATGTTAAGAGACTTAAACCAACCACAAGGTGGTGAAGCAAATGAAATGTCATATGACGACAAGTATAGACACTTCTCCATGGCAAAGATGAGACAAGTTTTAAATATTTACAATAACCGTAAACAAAAAGGTTTGGGAAACCACTCCCCCGAAGAAATGAAAAACAACCCTGACTTAGAGAAAGACTATATATTTAATAATTTAGTCAAAAGAGACAAACAAGAAAGAATGCCGGGCTTCAAACTTCAGAAAGGAGACAAAGTAAAAATAGAAATACCTAAACGCGACCCATATGAAAATACTATTGACTATGACAACAATGGGAACCCGACAGGTACTCACGTTCGTGTTCGTAAAAATAGAAGAAAGTATACAAGAGAATATTATGAAGTTTTAGGCAAACATGGCAAAATGTACACACTGCAAGCAGAAGATAAAACTACTATTGTCAGACCTCGTTTCAAACTTGTCAAAGTTCAAGGTGGTATACTTTCAAAGACAGTTCCTAACAAATATAAGACAACTCCTGACGAATATGCTAAAGAAGTGGAACATGACGACTAAGCAATTCTATACCATGCGTAAACTGTCATGTAAGGTGGCATGTAGTCTTTACTTTGTCCCGTTGTTTGCGTATATCCCGAAACGCGATGTGTATGGTTTCCTCCTCCCTCAGTGTTACTCCAGTAACAATTTATAGCAAACTTAACGTTGTCTTTAACATCATATCCTTTACCTTTTGTCATTGCTGACCAATCCCAATATCTATGCTTATGCCAACCTGCTTGAGATGTACTTAAATCTATGTAGTGACTGTGCGCAGGTAAATTTTCACCTGAAATCGTTTTACTTCCACCTGTTTCCTTTGAAGAGTTTGCACAATACAAAAACCTGTCGACTATTTGAGTCCAAGTTCCAAAACCAAGTACTGTTTCTGGTCTGGTAGAGTTCATTGACGTATAAATAGAGCCTATAGGATATAATGTTTGAAGTATTTCTGTCTTTAATGTTTGAAGCTCTGTTTTGTCAGCTTTCTTATCTAACATTGTTGGTAGTTCATATGCTTCAAAGTTTCTGGCATGCTCTTCGATATTCCTGCAACTGTTATCTAAATTGTTAAGAGTATCTTTTACGCTTGTACTCGGATTCTCTAAAGGTGCACTTGAACCAAGGTCAAAGTTCAGTATTATGTCGTCTGCTCTAACAGTTGTAAAACTTGTATGTGTATGGTTCTTGTCAGCTTTAAGGTCTAAACATCCTGAAACCCATCCTGTATCGGCTTTAGTTTTTAAAATCTTCGATGTCCATTCATGGTACCAGTCAACCCTTTCTATAATTTCATTATCTTTTTCATCCACATATTCCTTATCTGCTTTCTTCTCTAACTTACTAGCCACATATGCTAACTCATCGTTAACATATGTTTTATCTGCTTTCTTTTCAAGGCTAACGTTTAAGTTTGTAATATCAGATATAGTATGTGTATGTCCAATGGCACTTTTCCTGTTTAAGGTTTCTTGTAAGTTTGTAATATTTGCAATGGTATGTGTATGAGTCTTATTTGCTTTTGTCTCTAATGTTTCTTGTAAGTTTGTAATATCAGATATAGAATGTATATGAGTCTTTTTAGAATATTCGTTTTCAGCTCTTGTCACTTCACTTGACATTTTATTGTCAACATATGTTTTGTCTGCTAGTTCAGGATGAGTATGTTCTTTTGTTGCATAAGCATTGTTAGCTCTTTCTTCTTCTTTTGCTATTGCATCGTCTACATATTCTTTGTCAGCTTTGTTGTCAACATCTGCTTTCAAAAGAAGTTCATTTATAGGTTTCTCGTTTAAAGTTCCTTTTGTTGGATTTATACAGACAGTATTGTTCTTCTTGTCTTGAAATAGAAACTCATCTGTCATTGGGTTTAATGTCAGTTTTAAGTTTCCTTCTTTCAATGACTCAGATATCTTAGAATAGTTTGAAAAGTTTGTTGTGTTCTTATTTAGAGCTTGTATAATGAGTTGTCGGTTGTGTTGTATTTCTCTCATAGACGCTGTTTCATTTGACATTTTTATTCTAGATAAAATATGCTTTCAATAGAAAAAGAAAATTCAAGAGTTGCTACAACTAAACCATTAGATGAACTTTTTACTAATGTCGGTCAAAAGTTTGAGACAGAGACCGTAAAGCATGAAGGCTATCGTTTTGACTACCCGTTAAGATGGTTAAGAGACCCATCCGTCACAAAAGCTATTGGCTTTCGTAGAATGAAGTTCATTTCAGAAGCCATACATGGTTTCCCATTTACGGTCGGTTTTGAAGTTCGATACTATAACAAAGAAAAACGTACGTATGAGAAATTTGAACAGGGAAAACTTTTACAAGTGAATTTGCTTGTAAACTTAGAAACAACTCTTCAAGCTTTTCAAGAAAAATAAACGACATCTATATCGAATATGCAAACCAGTATAACATTGACGAAGGAGAGTACCATCTCGATATTATATATGACAGGAAAAATGCAACTGTTAAAATCAATAGAATAGAAGACCTTGGAGAAAACGTTTATATTTCTACAAAATATAACAACTTGGCATGGTATAGATTTATGAGGATGTTAAATCAGCCTGCAGAATATCCAGTACACCCGGACTTTTATGAAGTCGAAAACCCTAATGGAACATATGAAAATGTTTTCGACTCAGATGCTGTGATAGTTCATGCTTCATTTTCTGGTGCACAAAACTCTTTTTTATGCTTGGCAAATGACTTTTACGAAAAACCTACAAAGCTATATGAACCACCAAGTGGAAGTATTTCAGACTTTCAAGTATGGTTTACTACAGATGGAAGAAAAAGAACAATTCCATTATACCATGCGTTTTACTTAGAACTTAGTTTCATATACAACTACTATCGAACGGTAAAAATATAATTTTTTAATACGGTTGAGGTGTTGGATTTGGTTGCCAACTTGACTGTGGTGCAGGTTCAGGCTGTTGTATAACAGGAGCTTGTTCTTCTGGTTCAGGGTCTTTAGGTATAATACCAACAAACTGACCTACTCTTTTACCAATATTTTTGACTCCGTTCCAAATTCCTCTTCCGACAGATTTTATTCCATTCCATATACCTCTTCCAACATTTCGAAAGAAGTTTCCTATTCTTCCAAAGAAACCCATTTACTACGTGTAAAAATCTAATGTCCGCCTAGTCTCTTACGTTTCCTGTTGAGTTCCATAGCATTCTTTAACTGGAGCTCATACATTCTGTTTCTCCTCTGGTAGAAAACATATTCTGGGTCAACTCCTGTGTTCGCGTCATCTGCATAAAGTTGTTTATATCCCACTTCAGGGTTTGTATAAAACTCTTTCCATCTCATATTTGCATACCATGGTGCAAACCTAACGCAGCGTCATTTGACATGGCAGTTTGCATTTGTACATCTGTTGGCACTTGACCATAGTTTGCCATTGCAGTTTGTATTCTAACTTCATTTGGAATATTCTCTGGGTTTGGTTGTCCAGGTTGCTGTGCATTCGCTAAGTTCTGTGCGTCCATTTAATATTAGATAAAAATATCTCTTACGAGTACATATACTGGACATTTGCAGGCATTGGTTCATCTTCATATTCTCTGTACTTTTCTGCCACGTCAAAGAAATAAATGACACAATGGAAAAACCTAAAACAAGTAGTCCTATTTCAAACCACATTTACTTACTAGTAAAATTTCTTTGTTATGACACTTTCTCCGGTTTATAGGACCTCTCTCATATTCTATCTTGTCATATCTAAACTCATAGTCATGTATGTCCTCTAACCATCTCATAACGGTTTCCAAACCACTTTTATCGGATGTAAAGTAAAAGCATGGACAGTTATGTAAAACGTCTAAAGTTTCTAAAGAGTCTCTCAAAGTCCAGTCTACTTGGTATTGAAAATCCCATGTGTTATAGAACGGCGGGTCCACTATAAAGAAAACATTTTCCTTGTCTTTATATTTTTCATACAACTCTGTCCAATGACATCTCACAAACTCTATACCCTCAATATATTTTTCTATGTCCTCTTTGAAAACATTTGTATAGTTAAGATATAAAACTTTTGACATAAGTGTTTCAATGTCATGAACTCTTATAGAACCACTATATAATAGTCTAGCAGATATACTATCCCAGTCTATATATTCTGCTTTTTTCAAAACCTCTCTCACAATATTTTTCTTATCTAATGGTATACGTTCCATCTTACCTATAGGTATCTTTTCTTTTAACGCTTTCAATATATTGTTTGTGTCTGGTATATGTTTGAGACGGTCCATATAGTTGTCGAAGTCATTGCATATAATCTTTGAGTCTGGGAATATTGTATGGCACAAATGGGATATATAGAAACTTCCACCGAACAAATCTACAAATGTTAGACCATTCGGTAGTTCTTAAGTTCTCTCAATAGAATATCTTTACATCTACTCTTATTTCCAAAGAACGGTAACGGTGGTTTTGTAAAATTCATTTATATATAATAATAAAAATGTTTTTTCCTGAAAAGTGACAGAAAAGTGACAAAACATGAAAACATATATAATTTGTGAAAAGCTCCTGGAAGACCCGTATATAAGAACTTCATTTATACTAAACATCTTCAGGGCTAGAGGGCACGAAGTGCCTGGAAGCCCTCCGAATAAAAACTTCATTTATACTAAACATCTTCAGGGCTAGAGGGCACGAAGTGCCTGGAGGCCCCAATACCTTTCTTTTTTTTTTTTTTTTCATTAGATGAATATTTTGGAATAACATTTTAAAATCGAGGTTTTTCAATGGATAACGGTTCAATCAAAAATTAAAAAATGGAACATTTCTGTCGTTTCAAAATTCCAAAATAACGTTTCTATTCCTCTCAAAAGTAAAAATAAACTTTATTGGGGGAAAATATTTTTATTTTCCAAAAAAAAATGAAAACTTTAAATTCAAATTTAATTTTGATGCTTTTGTTTGTGATTTTTTGGATTTCGAAAAAAAATTTGAAAATTCAGACAAGTTACCATTAACACTAATACGTTTCAGCGAGTCGGTCCCATCAGAGAAATTTTCATAAATCGGCGATATAATTTATTATTTCAGCAAAACATTCTCAGATCCAACTAGAATAAGGTCAAATTATACAAATTTAGCAAAGGCTAGTTATCCTACCTATTCAATTAACTTTAATTTTAAATAATTCAAGACAATTCTCAAAATTACCTTAATAATCGCGTTCTCTTCGCAAAATGACGATTCCTCATTCACTACCAGCATAACTGAGGGCTTGTGCTCACAGAATAATACAGATAATTTACTTATTAATGCAAAATTTAGTACCAAAAGGTAATCATAGAAGATACAAAAAAGTTTCTTTATTTTGATTGCTGATTTTATTTCTTCTAAAATTTACCAAATCTAAAAAATCCAAAATTGAATGCTATTGAATTTCATGTTTATGTAACATATACTATTTATTATATAAGAATAAAAATTTTATAGTTTTAATCAAAAATAAAGGTGTACTAAATGCATACAAAACAAGGTATTTTTTACTCATCCAAAATATGTTAACAGTGCTATTTATATAATCAATATCCGAATTTCGAAATCATTTTGATGAAATCTTTATTTTAAAATTGAGTTGACTGTTAAAATCACCCGAGAAGAGGGATTATCTCAATGAAAAGTACATAAAATAGCAAACGCACAAGATGGCACTATGCAGCTTTATATTGTTATACAGGATGAACATATAAAATGTTTGGAAAACACTTACTTCGTTCTACAAATGTGTATCTCTTTATATCAAAGATTCTTCTCAAATTATTGAGAGACTTCTCTCAAAAAAAAGGAAAATTTGATAACTAAAAAAAATTATGGCATAACCTCTCGTTTTGCATAGATATATATTTACATGGTCACAGAGCTTATTTTCATTGTCAAAACTTAAAAATTTTTAGTGGACTATACCCTTAAATAATAGTTGTTTATAAATTATATTATATTATTATTTAATATTATTTTGATAATGAAGATTTTATTTTGCAATAATATAAACGAAATTTTTTACCTTATGAACTTTTGATGGAAATATGCAAATTTAAAATAATAAAGAAAGCCGCGAGCGAAGCGATCGGCTTAGTTCGAAGATTTTGATTCAAATCTTTGCTGATCTGTAATTCGCGGAAGCCGCGAGCGAATCGAGCGGCTTAGGTCTAAGATTTTGATTCAAATCTTTGCTTATATTCCTTAAATTCTTTATGAAACTCGCAACAGTTCCATAAAAAATTTTAAATTCTAAACTGTCGAAATTACCGATCGGTAATCACACCCTTCACGGGTGTGTCACTTTTTGCAGGCGTGTCACTTTTAGCTAAAATTACCCCTACTCATGTTTATTCATAAATAAGTTGACAAGTGTGGATAACCCTTTATTTGTCAAATGGAAAAAGAAATTAGAAATAAGAATATTCATGAATTTAAGTTAAGATATAAGTTTAAGCCTTCTTCAATAATTACAGAAATTAATCAAGTGTATTTGCATTTAGTCTAAAAATTAATAAAATCTAAATTAATTTAGAAGATTTTTTAGAAAAAAGTGAAAAACAATAGCATTTAGTATAGGGATTATTTCTAATTTCCATACATAATTGATTATTAGGTTCTTGTTTCTAAATTCCAAATAAAAAATATGAAGATTCCGATCACCTACCTGTTCATACTTTTGACGGTTTTTCCATATTTAGGGTTTTCATACTTGCGACGGTTTTTCCAAATTCTAACCGTTCATAAATAGGGTACCCTATTCATAAATTCCGTCGCCTTTATGAATATGTCTATTCTCAATTTACTCGCCAATTCATACAATTTATGAGGATTTTATACTCAAGATATGATATGATAAGTAACGTTTTTAATTAATATATAAAAGCAACTTCGAATCTTTCTTGGTATTTGTTGAAAGAATCTTGTATTAGAGGAGATAACTTTTGAATTGCGTCGCCAAGCCAACCTGGACGCATAGCTGAGATTTCAGAAATAGCGCATGCTGTGTATTGGTTCAAGTTTGTTGTTGAGTTGATGTCACCTTCTGTTTGTTCTGATCGTTCGGCATAAATCAAGCGAGCGAATGTTGTATCGAACTGTGTCGCGGCGGCTTCTTCTTCACGCTTAGCAGCAATCTCTTCATTGATGTTTTCGTCGTGATTTGGTCGTTCTAAAACAGTGACAATGCCACGCAACAAACATCCCCACTCATTGGAATTAACTGATTCGCAACGTAATCCTTGAATGACACCGGAAACAACGCGTTCGATGTCTTTGCGCTCGCGGATCAATGGAAGACATCTCTCCAATTCGTTGAAGATGTCGTTCCTGCAATCACCTGGAATAGATGAGATGAGTCTGTCGGCACCAATAGAGTTGATGCATGAACAAATGAAAATCGCAAATGATGATTTATATCGTGGTAACTGCAATGTGAAGTTCTTCCATGTGATGCCGATGATTCCGGTGACATCAATAGAAGGATTATCCATGGAAATGATGGACTGCAAAATAACAAATGCAGACATGTGTGTTCGCGATTTTTGTAACAATTCATCACATCTCATAACAATTCCTTCATAGAAATGGAAGACTAATTCTGGAATGTGCTTAGAATATGCTGTGATCATCATAGCTAATGCTGGGATGTTTCCAAATGGTAACCACTGTTCTTCACTCATCATAGATTCGAAGAACTCGTTATATATTGGTGTGAATTGATCTCCTTCTCTGTGTGCATTGACCATAGCACCAACAATCTGGATCGAGTAAGGGATGAAGTCTGTTGATTGTTTTTCAATGATTGTTCTGATCAATTCGAATAGTGGACCTTCGACTTCTTCGAATGGTGGATGTGAGTAGATCAACAAAGCTGCGATAGTTTCCCACAAGTTGTGGAAGAAATCAGTGTCGGCTGGATTATCAATGGATGATCTGATAGTGTTGATGATCGTCTTGATGACTGAAACAGAAACTGAATGTAATGCTTCTGCTCCAACACTAGCAATTCGCATCAATACTTTGCCGATGTATGCACATGTCTTTCCTTCGTATGTAAGTGACTGGATAAGTGTAGGAATGATTGATGAGATGTCTTGACTCATCAAGAATTCAGATGAAACATTCAACAACTTAGATGCACAGATTCTCTCGATCAAATATGCACCATACAATTTTGTTGTGATGATGTTGGAATTCAACATTTGGAAGAAAGTCTTGAAGTTGTTCGCTGTGATCTCTGCTGGGATGACGTTCCTGTAGTCAACATAGAACTTGACTGCATCTGCTTGCAAAATCATGAGTTCCGGTTGATCTGGAGAAATAGGGAGTGTCAATATAGGAATGATGATTTCTGTGACAAACTGAACAATATCGAAATCTTCAACAATTTGTAAGACACCTTCTCTGATAGATGACTTTGCTGATTTGAAGAAACCTGTGAAGAAAATCATAGAATCTTTCACATCCAAATCTAAACTATCGAATTCTGCCTTCGAAAGTTGGTTTGGTGATCCAAATATCTCTTCAACGTTTTCTCTGTAGTTCTTTGCAAGTTGGAGTTTCATGAAATCAAATGCAGCTTTTCTTGGTGATTCCCATTCAAGTCCGCCGATATCGGTGTTGAAGTATTCGAGAGGATCTTCACGCATCGATTCGACCATGTCTTCGTTGATTGCGAGGTACTTTTGAACAATTTCGCACACTTGATTTAATCTCTCTTCATTCAAGTAAAAATCACGAAGTTTGGCTTGTTTCATGATTGAAGCCATCGTTTTGAAGACAGTAACAATGAATGAATTGAATTGTGATTCGTATTTCTCATCATTATATAATTGACCAAGAACTGAATCGAGAAGATTGATAAATATTTCAAGGAATTCTTGTTCTTGTTCTTCAGTAACTTCGACACCATTCTTGCGTTTCTTTTCTGCGTAATTCAGGATTTCATCCAAGTACCTGAAAATGAGTTTTTGAAGAATTTGGCAAAGCTGGATTTTCATTTCGAGGAGCTCCTCAACGGTATCTGTCTGTAAAAGTAATGTGAATACTTGGAAGATTTCGCCAAGATGATCAAAGAATGGTTGAGGAAGATCTGTAGAAATCAATGAGTTGAATAGTTTGAGTGCTGGGATCCATGCAGTAAATGTGTTTTCTATTTCGTAGTTTGGAAGTAATTTTGTCATAACTGCTAACAATTTCTCGATCCATTGAGCCGAAGCGAGTGAGATTTTCTCACCACCATCACTCTTGTAGCTCATATCTTCGAATCTCTTGAATACTTCGCTTCCTGCAAAAAGCATTCTCTGTACTAAGGCAAAACTCTCTTCATCAATGTTGATTTGACTGAAGAAGTCATTAAACTGTGGCCATCTGCTTGGAAAGTCAGATGCGGCTATGAGACCAATAGATTCAATAACCATACTGAAGAAATTCTCATGTGCATCATCAATGAGTAGAAATTGGAGAATTTTGCTTCTAATAACGTCCTTATTTGAGAACAATTGATCGTTTTCCCAAAACTGTTTAATAACATTTTTCATTTCTGTTACTGCTATTAATTTAAGTCCAATATCGACTTGGCTATCAATAATATCAAGTAACACTTCAAGATATCCAGGTACCGAACGAAATTCATTTAATTTTTCTGTAATCATTGCCTGATTTGCGTTAAATTTTTCCAAGTCAGCTTGAGTATAAGAACCAATAGATGATAGTGATCCTGCTGCTAATAATTCGAGAACTTTATCAAACTCGGCCATAAAATTTCTATAAAAGACTCAATAAAAAATAAGTTTTTTTTCATCAAAATTGAATAGTTTACACGAGATTCTCTAGAACTAAAAATTAACAGGACATTCTCATTTTGGGGCGGATAAATACCAAAAATTCTGTAATGCAAAGGTACATTCACTATTTTTGACAAAATTTTAAATTTTCATGGGGTTGTAAATCTTATAATAACTAGATGAATAAGGAATAAATCCCAGTATGATGTGCATCATTATATTAAACACTATATGTAAGGCTGGTGATTCTATTAACACTTATGAAGATCTATAGTATTTGAGCAGATAAATTTGATAATTTCCAAAACTCTTATATTTCAAAATTAAAGTGTGCAAAAGCATTTAAATGAGAGCAAAAAGAGAATGATGCTGCTAAAACTAGGTGTTAAATTCCAATTATTTCGCATCACAAGAACTACCCAGTAAATTCGGCCATCTTTTTTTGCAATTATTCTCTATTACACATATAATATAATGGTTAGGGTTTGGGGAAAAGTTACTAGAGAATTATTGACTTTTGAAATAATGCAGAATTTTACTTGAAGAAATCATTAATTTATGAGTTCCAAATTGCTAACCATGACGAAAGATCATTAAATTTGCTACAATTAAATACATTTATTGCAGAATTAAGATTATTGAAATTAAAAATTTGAAATATTGCCTTTTTGAATAAAAATTTAAATTTGATTATATAATCATGATAATATATTAGAGAAATTAAAAGAAAATATTTTAAACAATTCAAATATTTTGAATGTCTTATCAATTTAAAATATTAAAAGATTGCTTGATTTTATCATCATTAGTTGTTATCAAAGTTTCTTCTTTTGATGAACAACAGTAAATGATTTGTTAATACCTTGTCTTCCTTTTACGCAGCAAAATCAAAAGGTATGATGATAATCTTGTACTCAATTTTGAAACTCTCTGATTTACAAGTAAGCATTCCTTTGGAAAAGCAGTCCTATTCTGTTTTCAAGATATTTTAAAGCCCCCATTTCATACAATGCGCAGATCTATTCGAAATTGCAAGAACTCTCAAGAAAAATGCTGCAGCAAAGAAGATTCCAAAGTTTCTAGCATCAAAAATTTACAACCTTAATACAACAGTTCAAGAGAAGCTCGATAAGAAAATATGGTTCTGAATTTTTTTCGTATAGAAATTTTTGAAAATATCAGTATCTCAATTTCTGTCGATCAATTTTCTATAAAATTAAAAATGGTCGTGGAGCATCATATTGTGGCCATATATTTTCATTTTCATTTTTTGCATAAATATTTCCCGCCAAAATACAAAAGTGCCATAATCTCATGGTGGACCACAGCTGGAGTCACCGCCGACTATCCACTTGCTGGGATGCTACGCAGCCTTTGATCTGGCCAATCTTAGTGCTGCTCCATCCACATCAGCAAGTGATTTCGGCGGGAGATCTCCAATCGGTCTTCCATGAGGGTTACGCAAGCCAGAAGCACAATAACTATGCAGCCTAGCTGCTAGGATAGCGTAGCTAGGCTGCGTAGTTACTGTGCTTCTGTCGATATTAGTTATACGTTATTGCCCTCGTTGACTATAGTACTACTCCCTTAACCTCCGAGGGTTAGGGGAGTAAGTTTGCCTGAAATGGGCAATGTTCATTACGAAATCTCTCATTCGATGAGCATTGCCTTAAAGTACTCTTACTACTCTTTCCTAGTTCCCAAAAGGCCTAGGATTCTGTAATTAATCGAATAGGGCAGAGTTCTTCCGAAGTCTCTCATTTGATGAGAGGCCTCGGAAGAACTTTGTCCTAGTATAATGTAGTTGTGGTCTCTAACAATTTATGTGTCAGAGAATCTGGCTTGCGTAACCCTCATGGAAGACCGATTGGAGATCTCCCGCCGAAATCACTTGCTGATGTGGATGGAGCAGCACTAAGATTGGCCAGATCAAAGGCTGCGTAGCATCCCAGCAAGTGGATAGTCGGCGGTGACTCCAGCTGTGGTCCACCATGAGATTATGGCACTTTTGTATTTTGGCGGGAAATATTTATGCAAAAAATGAAAATGAAAATATATGACCATAATATGATGCTCCACGAACATTTTTAATTTTATAGAAAATTGATCGACAAAAATTGAGATACTGATATTTTCAAAAATTTCTATACGAAAAAAAAGAGGATGTTTTATTGTCGTCTAGAAAAAGTGACAAAATTATTATTGTCGTCTAAAAAATAGATTTTTCAAGCATGTTTCGGTACCTAAATAAAGGAAGAACATCAATTCCATCTATGTATATAGTATGCAAACACGCATGATATATGGAGTAGCTCTTTATCTGGCTAAAAATCCTATTATTTGAAAATTCGCATTGTCGTCTAAAACCGCCAGACGACAATAATAATACCCCCCAAAAAAAATTGAACCGAAAATATTTAACCATAAAGCTGGATAACATTCGATATTTACTATTGGATATAATAAAAAGTTAATTGTAACATATTTTACATGCTATTTGCTGACTCTGTTCCATTAGATTACCATATATCTGTTTGAAATCTAAAAAATTTTTACGATTTTAACCATGTGTTGCTGAAATCATATACCATTCTTAGCTAAAGTATAGTTTATGAGTCTGTCACCATCCAACTATATGAATTTTCAAAAATGTCAAATATGTTCATTTTTTCTGTATATTCAGCCACAATTTCATGTAGTTGTACTATTCAACTATTATTTAATAATTTTATCGATTTAAATATATGATGAGATGCTTAGTTCTCCCGGAAATCGATTTTTAATCACAATTTTAACTTTCCAAAAAAATTCGAAAATAAAAATCCCTCTAAATTTTCTAAGTTTTCTAACTCGCCAAATCTCTAGCCAAATTTTTTGCCCGTATAAATATTGTTAGGCACTATATAGGGATGCTATTTATCCTAGTGAATGTACCTTTTGTAATGCATGAAAATTCGGTTCAATTCATTTTTGACACTTTACATATCGGATGTATTATCTAAGAATTATATTATAAAATAATAATTTTGTGTTTTATAAGTTTATTTGTATAAATTGATTCAAAAAAAAATGGAAAGACAAGAAGTGGATCTGCCAAATGAAAATCAGATTTATATTACGACATATCTTGAATATTCTATTGGCAAAAAGACAGTAGACCAAGTTGCAAAAGATTTGCACATAGGTAGAAAAAAATTATTATTAAAATGGCAAGAACTTGGTTTAAATCCAAAAAAGCTCGGAAGACCAGAAACTCCTCTTAGAACAGATTTGTTACCAACCATTCACAAAATAAAAGCTAAGTACAATCTAGGTTATAAAAAAGTTTTAGAGAGTTACATACATGATGACACAGTTTCATTTCACGATATGCTTAAATTATACGAAAAAGAGAATCTTTTCAAATTTCGGCGAGATCCAGAAAAAATTGATGAACATCCAAATCAGTATGTTTCCCAATACGTAAATCAGCAATGGCATACTGATTTAAAAAGCTTCAAAGAAGAGACAAATGGTACCAAGCATACTTATCATTTAATTGCCTTTATCGATGACAGATCTCGTTTTTGTATTTATTACGAAATTCTTCCCGATAAAACAATGAAATCAACTTCAAAAGCTTTACAAAATGCTATCGACTCTATCAAAATTATTCCATACGAACTTTTGACAGATAATGGATGCGAATTTACAGGAAAGGACTTCAAAAACGTTCTTCAAGTAAATGGCATTCAACACCATCGGACAGAACCTTACACACCACAGTTAAATGGTAAAATAGAACGTTTTTGGCAAACAATCTTTTCGGCTCGCCCAGATTTTATCGAAATAAGAGAATTTTAGTTAGTATCCCTAACTTGGGTACGGCGGCACTGCGTTCCACCTTACCCAAGTTAACGGTTTGACACTTTACAAAACCGGTAACGTATATTTTACAATACAACCATAACACCAATTTAACCTTAAATATTTACAAAACCGTCTGACACATAAACGATTTCACTAACGATTTCACTAACGATTTCACTAACTACTTCACTAACGACTTCACTAACGAATTCACTATCGTCCTCACTAAATAAAAAATAACCTTATTTTTATTTTTTTTAATTTTTTATTTCATTACAAAGACATGTCCGACTACATTTACTATGACTCTTTCCCAGAACGTTTCCGTGAACTATTCAAAACTCAAGTAAAACTGAGAAACATGCATTTTAACAAAGACAGACCCATTGACGATGAAAGAAACCCTGAATATATTACAATCCCATATGACGCAAAGTTCATTGCATACATTCCTTATGGTCGCAGAGGAACGAAAACTATTTCAACAAAGAACAAAAATTATTTCTGGAGCGATGAAGAAAATTGCCTTATCTACATAAATGCATACTTAAATAAAGCTACATATTGTACAAAAGAAGGTTGGACTGGATTTGAGCTCTACATATACGACGACGATGGAAACAGACGTTGTGTATACCCATACGATAATATGTACCATTGTTTTCATCAAGCATTAAACGAATACATAGTCAGTAAGGGTCTCATTCCTGTTGAGTAGATATGCTTTATTTTTGTTCCCACATTTATTTAAAAATAAATGATATCACCACCCTCACACGTATGAAAACATAGCACAAAAATAATGTTTAGGTGAAGTGGTGAAATCTCACCTCTTTTTTCACCCTGTTGAATTCATTGCTTTATAACTCTCTTCCTTTCTCCAACTCTTCTAACTTCTTCTTAAGTTCAGCAATGTTGTCCTCATGAAGTTTAATCTTTCTCAAAATTCCTTCTTTATCTAATGGTTGCTTTATCTTTCTAAACTGAACTCTACCATCCTTCATAGTATGAATGTAAAAACCTTCTGGAATAGTTCCTGATTTAATGTATTCTACCAAAAACTTTTGTTTCATTGCTTCAGTGACTTTAGTCGTCATTTTACTCTAAGGTGAAGCTAGCACAGCGATAATGGATTTCATGACTTTTCAGTATTTCATGCAATCTTAACAGATAGCCTTACAAGTACTTCCAGTGTCCCTAGCTGTCCCTCCTTTTTATATAACTCCATGACATTTATAATCTCGCGAAACTTAACAGGTAGCATAACAGATTAAAATCAGATGAGGTTTTGAACCAAAATTTCTAAGCAACGTTGTCAAGGATTTTGAGGAACTAGGGACAGAGTGTGGCAAAGTCCAAGATTTAATTTATCTTCATCTGTTTCATCAGCTATCTCATCTAATATGCCAATATTTTATTCATAACTCGTGGCAAACTCACTAACTTTCATTATGTTCATCTGCATGCTTCACCTGATAGAAAGTATGACTTTCATTAACTCTGTGAGATAATGAAAACTACTAGGGACAGAGATCATGGCAAAGTTTATGACTTTCATTATTTCCAGAACTTAATGAAAACTACTAGGGACAGAGACCATGGCAAAGTTCATGATTTAATTTATTCTCTCACTAACAACAAACACAAACTCCAACACAAACTCCAACACTAACGACAAGTACTAACTTCAGCACAAATGACAAACACTAACAACAAACACAAACTCCAACACTAACGACAAGTACTAACTTCAGCACAAATGACAAACACAAACTCCAACACTAACGACAAGTACTAACTTCAGCACAAATGACAAACACAAACTCCAACACTAACGACAAGTACTAACTTCAGCACAAATGACAAACACTAACAACAAACACAAACTCCAACACAAACTCCAACACTAACGACAAGTACTAACTTCAGCACAAATGACAAACACTAACAACAAACACAAACTCCAACACTAACGACAAGTACTAACTTCAGCACAAATGACAAACACTAACAACAAACACAAACTCCAACACTAACGACAAGTACTAACTTCAGCACAAATGACAAACACAAATGACAAACACAAATGACAAACACAAACTCCAACACAAACTCCAACACTAACGACAAGTACTAACTTCAGCACAAATGACAAACACAAACTCCAACACAAACTCCAACACTAACGACAAAAATAAATGTCCTCACTTCTTAACAAAGTAATATGTGCTTCTTACACCACCATAGCTCAAACGTTTCTTTTCAAACATCGATTGAAACTTATTTTGAGCCATTGGCTTTAGTCTCTTTTTCTTCAAATACGCCAAGAAATCTTCTTCACATCTTTTCACTTCATAGCCTTCTTTAAACTCCTCCTTGTTAAGTTCTATGAAATCCTTTATATCATTCTTTGTTGCAATGGCTTCTTCACGAACGACATCGTGAACTATTTCATCATTGCATTCATGTATGACCTCCTCACTGTTCTCGTGAACTATTTCATCATTGCATTCATGTATGACCTCCTCACTGTTCTCATGAACTATTTCAATACTGTTCTCATGTATGACCTCCTTACTGTCTTTCATAAGCGTTTCAAAGTCTCCTTTACTCATTACTTCAATCTCATGCTGTTCACAGTAGTACTTAAACTCACTGTATATGTCTTTGTTGTATGTTATATTGCTTCCCATGTACTCCATGAATTTTTCAAGCACTTCCTCGTAATTCACTGTTTCTTTCTTTCCACGACCTTCTAATATCATACTTGCTTCGTAAATATAACTTCTTGCAGAACCGTCTCGCTTTCTACTTCTCTTCACAAATTCTCTCATCTTGCCACCAAATACATTTGAACTACATGCAAAGAATTCATTCTCCTTCGCAAATTCTTTATATCTTCTGTAGCACTCTGTACAATTCCATCCGGATACAAACTTTTCATAGAACTCCTCGTAAAACATTTGGTAAGGTGTTTTGTTCATTTCGATGAGTTCTTGTTTAGCCCTGGTGAATGGTATCTTCCTTACATCAAATTCACTTAAATCTTTCTTCATGAAGTACGTCAGTAAGTTTGAATAAAACTCTTCATTAAAGCTTTCAATGAGATTTGAGAAATATTCGTAATTTCCTTTGTATCTGCTGCTTACGTCAATGACAACAAATCTTCTGTCGTCTTTGTCAATCTTTACTGAGTTGAAGTTGTTAGATATCATGATGATATTACAAACATTCTCTATCTTTCTTACTGGCTGACACTTCTGATTTAAGTCCAACTGAGTCTCTGTTACTATTGACTTTAGTGCGTCGTGGTTCATGACCTTAGACGTATCGCATGAGCTTAGTTCATTGCATACGATGAGCTTCATGTTCTCAATAGCAGCATTGAATCTACCAACCACATTCTCTATTGCCGTTATATTATTGTTGGCGTACTTGCTAATGAGCTCGCATAGAACATTACTAAGTACATTCTTACCAGTTCCTTGCTTTCCTGTTAACAAAAGTACTGTTCCAGTCTTTCCACAAGGATTTTGAACGATGTAGGCGAACCAGTTCAAAACATACTCATAAAGCTCTTCATCCTCATTACATATGACATCGTGAACATGTTTCAAATATCCTTCAATAACGCTTTCATCTACTTCATTCAGTACCTCATACTCATATCCTCTGAAATAGCTGTAAATGTCATCTCTTTCGTCAAAGAATCTCATGCCTGACTTCATAAGATAGTTCTTGTTCTGACCCGCTTCATAAATCATCAGTGCGTTCACATCCTTCTCCTCAATACGTCCTACATAAACACTCTTCATGAGCTTATTGAATTCCTTGCTATCTACTGACACAAGTGTTGTTGTGTCTCGTATTCCATCATAATCTTTCACTAGATATGTCATACGTGCTCCGTCAATAACAACAACACATCTTCTTAAGTCATTTATAACACTAGCTATGTCAATACCTTCTTCACTCATGTACTTATGTTCCTCAAGTCCTTTAGTGTGAAAGTGTCTCTAAGTTCTATTTCAAGCAATTCATTTACACATCCTTTGCAATACTTCTCTATAAAATATTTCTGTCGTTCTTTACTAAGTTTCTTAACAGCTCTGAAGAACCATGTGTTTTGACTCAAACATCCTTCACAACTTCTCTCATTCATTCCTAGTTCTTTCATGTCATTATCTTCAACCTCTATGGTCTCATTGACTAAGGTCAAAGGGTTCTTAGTCATTGCTGGTCTTATCTGAAACAATGTTTGTGCAACAGGTTTAACTAGTTCAGCACGTCCTTCCTTAATATGAATAGCTGTTTCCACTCATCTTTGCTAACAGTTCTTTCATAACCACTGACAGTAATGATTTCATTTGCTGACCTTAGACGCTTATGTTCTATCATTTGTATTGCTTTTGTGTAAGGCTTTCGTGAGCATAGGTTGTATATGTCATTCCTGCAATGTTCATTCATGCCAATAGTACTAAATCCTTTCTTTGCTGTTGAGTGCATAATATCCATTAGTTCCTGTGTTCGTATTGCTGTCTCATAAAATACAACAAGACCTTTGTCATCTATGACGTACTTACCGAAAACATTGCTTATATTCTTTAACCATGAAATAACATCCTCATTCATGCTGTCAAACATGAAGTAAGGTCTTACATACTCTTCACTTATAAGATATTCCACAAAGTACTTGTTAAGCTCTATGTCTTCGTGAGCGATTTCATTAGGTTTGATATTAGTTCCTTTTGTCATTGCTGTCATGTACTTCACTCTCATAGTTCCTTTCAATAGCGTAAAAATACTTCATTGTTTCATAACTGCTCTAAATTCTGTTCAAAATTCGTACAACATAACTTTTTAACATTAGTGAAAGAACATGAGCGAAACAACAACATCTAACATTACAGAAGAAGTCAATGACAATGCCATGAAAACATTACAGAAGGAGCTAGTGAAAATATTGACGAGTTCAGTGAGGAAGAAGATATTGAGGACGTCAATGAGAACGTAGTGGGGAACAAACTCAATGGGAAACATTGAGAAATCATGAAGATTATGAGATTTGTACGACATATCCTTTTACTATTCGTTGAAAGAAAGACAAACATATTAAGAGTGAATGCTTAAATAATTATGGTTATATTGTGCTTAGTTTAAACAACAAAATGTACTTAAAGCATAGAATTATTGCAGAACAGTGGATTGAAAATCCAAACAATTTGAAAGAAATAGACCATATAAATCATGATAGAACGGACAACAGAATCTCAAACCTTCGTTGGTGTTCTAGATCTGAAAACAATAGAAATAAAAGCAAGTATGGCGATATAGTTTATGAGTTCGTTGATGAAATATCTGACGAAGCTGTTGAAATAACAGATTATGGTAAGCATTCGTTTGAGTTCTACTACTATGTTGAGAATGAAGACGCATTCTATTATTATACAGGTCTTAACTATCGAAAACTTCATATAATCTTTACAAAAACAGGTGCTGCTTATGTTTGTATGATAGATACAGAAAACAAGAGTGTAATTTTATTCATAAACAAATTCAAACGCTTGTACGGGTTCATGTAGGACAAACATTATTTTTCAACACTAACACCAACACTTAGGACAAACATTCATGACTAACATTACTGTATAACATAGACACTAACTGCATCGAAACTAAACGTAAATGCTTTGTCAAAACTTCATCGTATATGTTTTGTCAAAACTTCATAGTAAATGCTTTGTCATGATTTCTTCGTAAATGCTTTGTCAAAACTTCATCGTATATGTTTTGTCAAAACTTCTTCGTATATGTTTTGTCAAAACTTTATCGTATATGTTTTGTCAAACATAAACGTATATGCTTTGTCATGAAGAATATAGCAACAGCCGGAATTCCGGCTGTTGCTTTTTATACAAAATTCATGCAGGAAATTCTTGAGTTTTGGATGAAAGAATACGGTCGAGCTAAAAGTGGCTCAACCTCAAAACAAGCATTTTATGAGCTTACTAAGGGCGTTATAAATGAATTCAAAGGTATTTACATACATCCTGACCTCGTTCATTTTGTTGCTGAATTCAGCAAAAATAATGTTTAGGTGAAGAGGTGAGATTTCACCTAATTTTCACCTCTTTTCTACCCTCAACCGCTAAGCGGCGAGACCCAAATGTCTTGAATTTTCATGTCAAAACTTCATCGTAAATGTTTTGTCAAAACTTCATCGTAAATGTTTTGTCATGATTTCATCGTATATGTTTTGTCATGACTTCTTCGTATATGCTTTGTCAAAACTTCTTCGTATATGTTTT
Source organism: Trichomonas vaginalis G3 (assembly GCF_026262505.1). Lineage (NCBI taxonomy): Eukaryota > Parabasalia > Trichomonadida > Trichomonadidae > Trichomonas > Trichomonas vaginalis. The sequence continues at coordinate 11,187,163 of NC_067207.1, forward strand.
GTTATGATTTCATCGTAAATGTTTTGTCAAACATGAACGTAAAGACTTCATCGAAACTAAACGTAAACTCTATGTCAAACATGAACGTAAATGTTTTGTCATGACTTCATCGTAAATGTTTTGTCAAAACTTCTTCGAAACTAAACATAAATACTTTGTCAAAACTTCATCGTAAATGCTTTGTCAAAACTTCTTCGTAAATGTTTTGTCGAACTTAAACGTAAATGTTTTCAGTGTCACCACGTCACCATGTGTCACCAGGTTAATTAACTTCTCTGAAAAATGATGACAGCATGACATTTAGACAACAGGTACGAAAGGAGGAAGGCATTTATGAATTATTTTTGAAGAACTGAAAGTGTCACCACGTCACCATGTGTCACCAGGTTAATTAACTTCTCTTAAAATTACTGACAACATGACATTTTGACATCACAGCAGGATTAATGCAAAAATAAATTCCAATCATACTTTATAAAGCTTCATTTACAGGTATTTCATCGTATATGCTTTGTCATGACTTCATCGTAAACACTTTGTCAAAACTTCTTCGTATATGCTTTGTCATGACTTCATCGTAAACACTTTGTCAAAACTTCTTCGTATATGTTTTGTTATGATTTCTTCGAAACTAAACGTAAACTCTATGTCAAACATGAACGTAAATGTTTTGTCAAAACTAAACGTAAACTCTATGTCAAACATGAACGTAAATGTTTTGTCAAAACTAAACGTAAACTCTATGTCAAACATGAACGTAAACTCTATGTCAAACATGAACGTAAAGACTTCATCGAAACTAAACGTAAACTCTATGTTAAACATGAACGGAAACTCTATGTCAAACATGAACGTAAATGTTTTGTCATGATTTCATCGTAAATGCTTTGTTATGATTTCATCGTAAATGTTTTGTCAAAACTAAACGTAAACTCTATGTCAAACATGAACGTAAACTCTATGTCAAACATGAACGTAAAGACTTCATCGAAACTAAACGTAAAGACTTTGTCAAACATGAACGTAAAGACTTCATCGAAACTAAACGTAAAGACTTTGTCAAACATGAACGTAAACTCTATGTCAAACATGAACGTAAAGACTTCATCGAAACTAAACGTAAACTCTATGTTAAACATGAACGGAAACTCTATGTCAAACATGAACGTAAATGTTTTGTCATGATTTCATCGTAAATGCTTTGTTATGATTTCATCGTAAATGTTTTGTCAAAACTAAACGTAAACTCTATGTCAAACATGAACGTAAACTCTATGTCAAACATGAACGTAAAGACTTCATCGAAACTAAACGTAAAGACTTTGTCAAACATGAACGTAAAGACTTCATCGAAACTAAACGTAAAGACTTTGTCAAACATGAACGTAAACTCTATGTCAAACATGAACGTAAAGACTTTGTCATGACTTCATCGTATATGTTTTGTCATGATTTCTTCGTAATGAACGTAAACTCTATGTTAAGCATGAACGTAAACTCTATGTCAAAACTAAACGTAAATGTTTTGTCATGACTTCATCGTAAATGCTTTGTCATGATTTCATCGTAAATGTTTTGTCATGACTTCATCGTAAATGTTTTGTCAAAACTTCTTCGTATATGTTTTGTCAAACATGAACGTAAAGACTTCATCGAAACTAAACGTAAACTCTATGTTATTACTTCTTCGTAATGAGCGTAAACTCTATGTTAAACATAAACGTAAACTCTATGTCAAAACTAAACGTAAATGTTTTGTCAAAACTAAACGTAAACTCTATGTTAAACATGAACGTAAACTCTATGTCAAAACTAAACGTAAATGTTTTGTCATGATTTCTTCGTAATGAGTGTAAATGACCCAAAAATAATGTTTAGGTGAAGAGGTGAGATTTCACCTAATTTTTCACCTCTTTTTTCACCCTGTTGAATTTTCATGATTTCATCGTAAATGCTTTGTCAAAAATTCATCGTAATGAGCGTAAACACTTTGTCAAACATAAACGTAAACTCTATGTTAAACATGAACGTAAATGTTTTGTCAAAACTAAACGTAAACTCTATGTTAAACATGAACGTATATGTTTTGTCATGATGATTTCATCGTATATGTTTTGTCATGACTTCATCGTAAATGTTTTGTCAAACATGAACGTAAAGACTTCATCGAAACTAAACGTAAACTCTATGTTAAACATGAACGTAAACTCTATGTCAAACATGAACGTAAACACTTTGTCAAAACTTCATCATATATGTTTTGTCATGATTTCATCGTATATGTTTTGTCATGACTTCTTCGTATATGCTTTGTCAAAACTTCTTCGTATATGTTTTGTTATGATTTCATCGTAAATGTTTTGTCAAACATGAACGTAAAGACTTCATCGAAACTAAACGTAAACTCTATGTCAAACATGAACGTAAATGTTTTGTCATGACCTCATCGTAATGAGCATAAATGACTAAAAATTATTTCTGCAGTTCATCCGCTACATTATTAACTAAATAACTTCAGTCATAAAATATATTTAGTTACGATGAAGTTTTGACAAAGTATATATGAAGAAATCATGAAAATTCAACAGGGTGAAAAAAGAGGTGAAAAATTAGGTGAAATCTCACCTCTTCACCTAAACATTATTTTTGGGTCATTTACACTCATTACGATGAAGTCATGACAAAGCATATACGAAGAAGTCATGACAAAACATTTACGATGAAGTTTTGACAAAGTGTTTATGTTTAGTTTCGAAGAAATCATAACAAAACATATACGAAGAAGTTTTGACAAAGTGTTTACGATGAAGTCATGACAAAACATTTACGATGAAATCATGACAAAACATTTACGTTCATGTTTGACATAGAGTTTCCGTTCATGTTTAACATAGAGTTTACGTTTAGTTTCGATGAAGTCTTTACGTTCATGTTTGACATAGAGTTTACGTTCATGTTTGACATAGAGTTTACGTTTAGTTTCGATGAAGTCTTTACGTTCATGTTTGACAAAGTCTTTACGTTTAGTTTCGATGAAGTCTTTACGTTCATGTTTGACATAGAGTTTACGTTCATGTTTGACATAGAGTTTACGTTTAGTTTCGATGAAGTCTTTACGTTCATGTTTGACAAAACATTTACGATGAAATCATAACAAAACATATACGAAGAAGTTTTGACAAAGCATATACGAAGAAGTCATGACAAAACATATACGATGAAATCATGACAAAACATTTACGATGAAGTTTTGACAAAACATTTACGATGAAGTTTTGACATGAAAATTCAAGACATTTGGGTCTCGCCGCTTAGCGGTTGAGGGTAGAAAAGAGGTGAAAATTAGGTGAAATCTCACCTCTTCACCTAAACATTATTTTTGCTGAATTCAGCAACAAAATGAACGAGGTCAGGATGTATGTAAATACCTTTGAATTCATTTATAACGCCCTTAGTAAGCTCATAAAATGCTTGTTTTGAGGTTGAGCCACTTTTAGCTCGACCGTATTCTTTCATCCAAAACTCAAGAATTTCCTGCATGAATTTTGTATAAAAAGCAACAGCCGGAATTCCGGCTGTTGCTATATTCTTCATGACAAAGCATATACGTTTATGTTTGACAAAACATATACGATAAAGTTTTGACAAAACATATACGAAGAAGTTTTGACAAAACATATACGATGAAGTTTTGACAAAGCATTTACGAAGAAATCATGACAAAGCATTTACTATGAAGTTTTGACAAAACATATACGATGAAGTTTTGACAAAGCATTTACGTTTAGTTTCGATGCAGTTAGTGTCTATGTTATACAGTAATGTTAGTCATGAATGTTTGTCCTAAGTGTTGGTGTTAGTGTTGAAAAATAATGTTTGTCCTACATGAACCCGTACAAGCGTTTGAATTTGTTTATGAATAAAATTACACTCTTGTTTTCTGTATCTATCATACAAACATAAGCAGCACCTGTTTTTGTAAAGATTATATGAAGTTTTCGATAGTTAAGACCTGTATAATAATAGAATGCGTCTTCATTCTCAACATAGTAGTAGAACTCAAACGAATGCTTACCATAATCTGTTATTTCAACAGCTTCGTCAGATATTTCATCAACGAACTCATAAACTATATCGCCATACTTGCTTTTATTTCTATTGTTTTCAGATCTAGAACACCAACGAAGGTTTGAGATTCTGTTGTCCGTTCTATCATGATTTATATGGTCTATTTCTTTCAAATTGTTTGGATTTTCAATCCACTGTTCTGCAATAATTCTATGCTTTAAGTACATTTTGTTGTTTAAACTAAGCACAATATAACCATAATTATTTAAGCATTCACTCTTAATATGTTTGTCTTTCTTTCAACGAATAGTAAAAGGATATGTCGTACAAATCTCATAATCTTCATGATTTCTCAATGTTTCCCATTGAGTTTGTTCCCCACTAACGTTCTCATTGACGTCCTCAATATCTTCTTCCTCACTGAACTCGTCAATATTTTCACTAGCTCCTTCTGTAATGTTTTCATCGGCATTGTCATTGACTTCTTCTGTAATGTTAGATGTTGTTGTTTCGCTCATGTTCTTTCACTAATGTTAAAAAGTTATGTTGTACGAATTTTGAACAGAATTTAGAGCAGTTATGAAACAATGAAGTATTTTTACGCTATTGAAAGGAACTATGAGAGTGAAGTACATGACAGCAATGACAAAAGGAACTAATATCAAACCTAATGAAATCGCTCACGAAGACATAGAGCTTAACAAGTACTTTGTGGAATATCTTATAAGTGAAGAGTATGTAAGACCTTACTTCATGTTTGACAGCATGAATGAGGATGTTATTTCATGGTTAAAGAATATAAGCAATGTTTTCGGTAAGTACGTCATAGATGACAAAGGTCTTGTTGTATTTTATGAGACAGCAATACGAACACAGGAACTAATGGATATTATGCACTCAACAGCAAAGAAAGGATTTAGTACTATTGGCATGAATGAACATTGCAGGAATGACATATACAACCTATGCTCACGAAAGCCTTACACAAAAGCAATACAAATGATAGAACATAAGCGTCTAAGGTCAGCAAATGAAATCATTACTGTCAGTGGTTATGAAAGAACTGTTGAGCAAAGATGAGTGGAAACAGCTATTCATATTAAGGAAGGACGTTGCTGAACTAGTTAAACCTGTTGCACAAAACATTGTTTCAGATAAGACCAGCAATGACTAAAACCCTTTGACCTTAGTCAATGAGACCATAGAGGTTGAAGATAATGACATGAAAGAACTAGGAATGAATGAGAGAAGTTGTGAAGGATGTTTGAGTCAAAACACATGGTTCTTCAGAGCTGTTAAGATTAGTAAAGAACGACAGAAATATTTTATAGGAAGTATTGCAAAGGATGTGTAAATGAATTGCTTGAAATAGAACTTAGAGACACTTTCACACTAAAGGACTTGAGGAGACATAAGTACATGAGTGAAGAAGGTATTGACATAGCTAGTGTTATAAATGACTTAAGAAGATTTGTTGTTATTGACGGAGCACGTATGACATATCTAGTGAAAGATTATGATGGAATACGAGACACAACAACACTTGTGTCAGTAGATAGCAAGGAATTCAATAAGCTCATGAAGAGTGTTTATGTAGGACGTATTGAGGAGAAGGATGTGAACGCACTGATGATTTATGAAGCGGGTCAGAACAAGAACTATCTTATGAAGTCAGGCATGAGATTCTTTGACGAAAGAGATGACATTTACAGCTATTTCAGAGGATATGAGTATGAGGTACTGAATGAAGTAGATGAAAGCGTTATTGAAGGATATTTGAAACATGTTCACGATGTCATATGTAATGAGGATGAAGAGCTTTATGAGTATGTTTTGAACTGGTTCGCCTACATCGTTCAAAATCCTTGTGGAAAGACTGGAACAGTACTTTTGTTAACAGGAAAGCAAGGAACTGGTAAGAATGTACTTAGTAATGTTCTATGCGAGCTCATTAGCAAGTACGCCAACAATAATATAACGGCAATAGAGAATGTGGTTGGTAGATTCAATGCTGCTATTGAGAACATGAAGCTCATCGTATGCAATGAACTAAGCTCATGCGATACGTCTAAGGTCATGAACCACGACGCACTAAAGTCAATAGTAACAGAGACTCAGTTGGACTTAAATCAGAAGTGTCAGCCAGTAAGAAAGATAGAGAATGTTTGTAATATCATCATGATATCTAACAACTTCAACTCAGTAAAGATTGACAAAGACGACAGAAGATTTGTTGTCATTGACGTAAGCAGCAGATACAAAGGAAATTACGAATATTTCTCAAATCTCATTGAAAGCTTTAATGAAGAGTTTTATTCAAACTTACTGACGTACTTCATGAAGAAAGATTTAAGTGAATTTGATGTAAGGAAGATACCATTCACCAGGGCTAAACAAGAACTCATCGAAATGAACAAAACACCTTACCAAATGTTTTACGAGGAGTTCTATGAAAAGTTTGTATCCGGATGGAATTGTACAGAGTGCTACAGAAGATATAAAGAATTTGCGAAGGAGAATGAATTCTTTGCATGTAGTTCAAATGTATTTGGTGGCAAGATGAGAGAATTTGTGAAGAGAAGTAGAAAGCGAGACGGTTCTGCAAGAAGTTATATTTACGAAGCAAGTATGATATTAGAAGGTCGTGGAAAGAAAGAAACAGTGAATTATGAGGAAGTGCTTGAAAAATTCATGGAGTACATGGGAAGCAATATAACATACAACAAAGACATATACAGTGAGTTTAAGTACTACTGTGAACAGCATGAGATTGAAGTAATGAGTAAAGGAGACTTTGAAACGCTTATGAAAGACAGTAAGGAGGTCATACATGAGAACAGTATTGAAATAGTTCATGAGAACAGTGAGGAGGTCGTTCATGAGAACAGTGTTGAAATAGTTCATGAGAACAGTGAGGAGGTCGTTCATGAGAACAGTGTTGAAATAGTTCATGAGAACAGTGAGGAGGTCATACATGAATGCAATGATGAAATAGTTCACGAGAACAGTGAGGAGGTCATACATGAATGCAATGATGAAATAGTTCACGATGTCGTTCGTGAAGAAGCCATTGCAACAAAGAATGATATAAAGGATTTCATAGAACTTAACAAGGAGGAGTTAAAGAAGGCTATGATGAAAAGATGTGAAGAAGATTTCTTGGCGTATTTGAAGAAAAAGAGACTAAAGCCAATGGCTCAAAATAAGTTTCAATCGATGTTTGAAAAGAAATGTTTGAGCTATGGTGGTGTAAGAAGCACATATTACTTTGTTAAGAAGTGAGGACATTTATTTTTGTCGTTAGTGTTGGAGTTTGTGTTTGTCATTTGTGCTGAAGTTAGTACTTGTCGTTAGTGTTGGAGTTTGTGTTTGTTGTTAGTGTTGGAGTTTGTGTTTGTTGTTAGTGTTTGTCATTTGTGCTGAAGTTAGTACTTGTCGTTAGTGTTGGAGTTTGTGTTTGTTGTTAGTGTTGGAGTTTGTGTTTGTCGTTAGTGTTGGAGTTTGTGTTGGAGTTTGTGTTTGTCATTTGTGTTTGTCATTTGTGCTGAAGTTAGTACTTGTCGTTAGTGTTGGAGTTTGTGTTTGTTGTTAGTGTTGGAGTTTGTGTTTGTTGTTAGTGTTTGTCATTTGTGCTGAAGTTAGTACTTGTCGTTAGTGTTGGAGTTTGTGTTTGTTGTTAGTGTTTGTCATTTGTGCTGAAGTTAGTACTTGTCGTTAGTGTTGGAGTTTGTGTTGGAGTTTGTGTTTGTTGTTAGTGAGAGAATAAATTAAATCATGAACTTTGCCATGGTCTCTGTCCCTAGTAGTTTTCATTAAGTTCTGGAAATAATGAAAGTCATAAACTTTGCCATGATCTCTGTCCCTAGTAGTTTTCATTATCTCACAGAGTTAATGAAAGTCATACTTTCTATCAGGTGAAGCATGCAGATGAACATAATGAAAGTTAGTGAGTTTGCCACGAGTTATGAATAAAATATTGGCATATTAGATGAGATAGCTGATGAAACAGATGAAGATAAATTAAATCTTGGACTTTGCCACACTCTGTCCCTAGTTCCTCAAAATCCTTGACAACGTTGCTTAGAAATTTTGGTTCAAAACCTCATCTGATTTTAATCTGTTATGCTACCTGTTAAGTTTCGCGAGATTATAAATGTCATGGAGTTATATAAAAAGGAGGGACAGCTAGGGACACTGGAAGTACTTGTAAGGCTATCTGTTAAGATTGCATGAAATACTAAAAAGTCATGAAATCCATTATCGCTGTGCTAGCTTCACCTTAGAGTAAAATGACGACTAAAGTCACTGAAGCAATGAAACAAAAGTTTTTGGTAGAATACATTAAATCAGGAACTATTCCAGAAGGTTTTTACATTCATACTATGAAGGATGGTAGAGTTCAGTTTAGAAAGATAAAGCAACCATTAGATAAAGAAGGAATTTTGAGAAAGATTAAACTTCATGAGGACAACATTGCTGAACTTAAGAAGAAGTTAGAAGAGTTGGAGAAAGGAAGAGAGTTATAAAGCAATGAATTCAACAGGGTGAAAAAACAGGTGAAAAAAGAGGTGAGATTTCACCACTTCACCTAAACATTATTTTTGTGCTATGTTTTCATACGTGTGAGGGTGGTGATATCATTTATTTTTAAATAAATGTGGGAACAAAAATAAAGCATATCTACTCAACAGGAATGAGACCCTTACTGACTATGTATTCGTTTAATGCTTGATGAAAACAATGGTACATATTATCGTATGGGTATACACAACGTCTGTTTCCATCGTCGTCGTATATGTAGAGCTCAAATCCAGTCCAACCTTCTTTTGTACAATATGTAGCTTTATTTAAGTATGCATTTATGTAGATAAGGCAATTTTCTTCATCGCTCCAGAAATAATTTTTGTTCTTTGTTGAAATAGTTTTCGTTCCTCTGCGACCATAAGGAATGTATGCAATGAACTTTGCGTCATATGGGATTGTAATATATTCAGGGTTTCTTTCATCGTCAATGGGTCTGTCTTTGTTAAAATGCATGTTTCTCAGTTTTACTTGAGTTTTGAATAGTTCACGGAAACGTTCTGGGAAAGAGTCATAGTAAATGTAGTCGGACATGTCTTTGTAATGAAATAAAAAATTAAAAAAAATAAAAATAAGGTTATTTTTTATTTAGTGAGGACGATAGTGAATTCGTTAGTGAAGTCGTTAGTGAAGTAGTTAGTGAAATCGTTAGTGAAATCGTTAGTGAAATCGTTTATGTGTCAGATGGTTTTGTAAATATTTAAGGTTAAGTTGGTGTTATGGTTGTATTGTAAAATATACGTTACCGGTTTTGTAAAGTGTCAAACCGTTAACTTGGGTAAGGTGGAACGCAGTGCCGCCGTACCCAAGTTAGGGATACTAACTATTTTTACCTCACGCAATAGAAGAATACAACACAGTATGGGTTCATACAGCTCTTAAAGATCTTTTCGGTGGAAAACCTACTCCAAAATCAATTTGGGACCAGGGTCCTAAATGGACAAAGGACTTAAACCCAAATCCTGAGTTCGAAATACAGCCTCGTAACTAAAAATAAAGTAAAAATACGAATAAACGTTTTATTATAATTTAAATAATTTTTTTATTCATAAAGTAATACGATATATAGCTAAGCTATGTAAGGATATTCTGATGCTGAGAGTTTAAGAACTTTAAATTACGTATAGAAAAAATTCATTTAATATTTTGTAACATTTTTTAAATTGATAGATAGTTAGATTTTGTAGGGGAAGGTAAGATTCTTTGTGGTAATAATGGTCGTTGAAATTAAAATGAATGTAAGATTTGTGGAGAAATTGTATAAATTTGCATAGTGTTAGATTCAGAATAGGAGCATATGAGCCAGTGATTGTGTCTAATGTTTTTAAGGTGCTAATTGGAAGTAGAAAAGAAAAAAAAATTGTTGCAATAACATCATATTGCAAAAAAGTTTTTAAAATATGATGTATGAATAAGAGTATGATTGGTATAGATTTGGGTTGTATAAATGTGATTGAACAATTGTTAATGGAAAGTTCAAAAACTTGGGTGCAATCAGAACTGATTGCACCCAAGTTTTTGAACTTTGTATAAGGAATTGTTGGCTATGATGTACTGATCATGAATCAGTACATCATAGCCAACAATTCCTTCCCAAACAACCCGAAATTTGTCTGATTCCACACTAATTTTATTAATTTATCTAAACTTTTATCCTCGTCTACAATTTAATCATCAATAATTATCTCTTGTTCTATTTCACTATTATATATATATATTTATATGATTTGATTTAAAAAAATAAATAAATTAATAAATCATTTACTCAAATATATCAAAAGTTTTATTTTTATATATAAAGATAACTACTTTTTTAAAAAAATACCCTATATATTTTTGCTATGTAAACTATTTTTGTCATGTAAACTTGTCGCTTTTTGTCAGATGTGAAGTGAACTGAATTTTCATGCACAACAAAATACCAAAAATTCCATTCGATAAAATGGACAATCTAATTGATATGAATCAGTTATATATTCTCAAAGCATCATATCGAATTTTTTTTGAAATCATTGTGGAAATATACCAAATATGATATACATAAATAGCTCATTAATATTAATTAGTCATTCAAGGCCGATTTTCATAGTATGGTACTAGCAAATCTTGAGATATTTTTGAAATTTGAAATTTGAAATTTGTGCTATTTTTCACACGAGTTTTCTAAATGAAACAATAAGAATTACCGAAAAAGTGACAAAACATCAAAAACAGGGAGGGGGTCTCAATTTTTATTACTTATATTATCTTACAATATTTATATAAATACTCTTTATAATATATTTTACTATAAAATTATACCTCAAATTCAAATATTTAAAATATTATTTACATAATTATCTCAAAATTATATTTTTTAAAAAAAAAAAGTAGTGGGGCCTCCAGGCACTTCGTGCCCTCTAGCCCCTGAAGATGTTTAGTATACAATGAAGTATAAAATGAGGTTTTTTTTTGGGTATAGGGGGCTTCCCAGGCACTTCGTGCCTTCTAGCCCTAAAAATTTTTGAAAGTCGTTGCTGTTGACTTTTCGGTAGAGGACTCAAAATAGTAGAACTATGTCCGGACAAGTAAGGGTCTATCGTCGCTACAGAAAAGTTACGGGCGTTCAAAGAAGTATACTTTGAGAAGCCTTTTCTGTCACTTTTCAGGTAAAAACATTTTTATTATTGTATATAAAATGAATTTTACAAAACCACCGTTACCCTTCTTTGGAAATAAGAGTAGATGTAAAGATATTCTATTGAGAGAACTTAAGAAACTACCGAATGGTCTAACATTTGTAGATTTGTTCGGTGGAAGTTTCTATATATCTCATTTGTGCCATACTGTATTTCCTGACTCAAAGATTATATGCAATGACTTCGACAACTATATGAACCGTCTCAAACATATACCAGACACAAACAAAATATTGAGTGAGTTGAAAGAAAAGATACCTATAGGTAAGATGGAACGTATACCATTAGATAAGAAAAATATTGTCAGAGAGGTTTTGAAAAAAGCAGAATATATAGACTGGGATAGTATATCTGCTAGACTTTTATATAGTGGTTCTATAAGAGTTCATGACATTGAAACACTTATGTCAAACGTTTTATATCTTAACTATACAAAGGTTTTCAAAGAGAACATAGAAAAATATACTGAGGGTATAGAGTTTGTGAGATGTCATTGGACAGAGTTGTATGAAAAATATAAAAACAAGGAAAATGTTTTCTTTATAGTAGACCCACCGTTCTATAACACATACGATTTTCAATACCAAGTAGACTGGACTTTGAGAGACTCTTTAGAAACTTTAGACGTTTTACATAACCATCCATGCTTTTACTTTACATCCGATAAAAGTGGTTTGGAAACCGTTATGAGATGGTTAGACGACATACATGACTATGAGTTTAGATACGATAAGATAGAATATGAGAGAGGTCCTATAAACCGGAAAAAGTGTCATAACAAAGAAATTTTATTGGTAAGTAAATGTGGTTTGAAATAGGACTACTTGTTTTAGGTTTTTTCCATTGTGTCATTTACTTATTTGACGTGGCAGAAAGATATAGAGAATATGAAGATGAACCAATACCAGCAAATGTTCAGCACATGTACTCGTAAGAGATATTTTTATCTAATATTAAATGGACGCACAGAACTTAGCGAATGCACAGCAACCTGGACAACCAAACCCAGAGAATATTCCAAATGAAGTTAGAATACAAACTGCAATGGCAAACTATGGTCAAGTGCCAACAGATGTACAAATGCAAACTGCCATGTCAAATGACGCTGCGTTAGGTTTGCCACCATGGTATGCAAATATGAGATGGAAAGAGTTTTATACAAACCCTGAAGTGGGATATAAACAACTCTATGCAGATGACGCGAACACAGGAGTTGACCCAGAGTATGTTTTCTACCAGAGGAGAAATAGAATGTATGAGCTCCAGTTAAAGAATGCAATGGAACTCAGAAGGAAACGTAAGAGACTAGGCGGACATTAGATTTTTACATATAGTAAAATGGGTTTCTTTGGAAGAATAGGAAACTTCTTTTCGAAATGTTGGAAGAGGTATATGGAATGGAATAAATCTGTCGGAAGAGGAATTTGGAACGGAGTCAAAAATATTGGCAAAAGAGTAGGTCAGTTCGTTGGTATTATACCTAAAGACCCTGAACCAGAAGAACAAGCTCCTGTTATACAACAGCCTGAACCTGCACCACAGTCAAGTTGGCAACCAAATCCAACCTCAACCGTATTAAAAATTATATTTTTACCGTTCGATAGTAGTTGTATATGAAACTAAGTTCTAAGTAAAACGCATGGTATAATGGAACTATTCTCTTTCTTCCATCTGTAGTAAACCATACTTGAAAGTCTGAAATACTTCCACTCGGTGGTTCATATAGCTTTGTAGGTTTTTCGTAAAAGTCATTTGCCAAGCATAAAAAAGAGTTTTGTGCACCAGAAAATGAAGCATGAACGATAATAGCATCTGAGTCGAAAACATTTTCATATGTTCCATTAGGGTTTTCGACTTCATAAAAGTTCGGGGTACTGGATATTCTGCAGGCTGATTTAACATCCTCAAAAACCTATACCATGCCAAGTTGTTATATTTTGTAGAAATATAAACGTTTTCTCCAAGGTCTTCTATTCTATTGATTTTAACAGTTGCATTTTTCCTGTCATATAAAATATCGAGATGGTACTCTCCTTCGTCAATGTTGTACTGTTTTGCATATTCGAGATAGATATCGTTTATTTTTTCTTGAAAAGCTTGAAGAGTTGTTTCTAAGTTTACAAGCAAACTAACTTGTAAAAGTTTTCCCTGTTCAAATTTCTCATACGTACGTTTTTCTTTGTTATAGTATCGAATTTCAAAACCGACCGTAAATGGGAAACCATGTATGGCTTCTGAAATGAACTTCATTCTACGAAAGCCAATAGCTTTTGTGACGGATGGGTCTCTTAACCATCTTAACGGGTAGTCAAACCGATAGCCTTCATGTTTTACGGTCTCTGTCTCAAACTTTTGACCGACATTCGTAAAAAGTTCATCTAATGGTTTAGTTGTAGCAACTCTTGAATTTTCTTTTTCTATTGAAAGCATATTTTATCTAGAATAAAAATGTCAAATGAAACAGCGTCTATGAGAGAGATACAACACAACCGACAACTCATTTTGCAAGCTCTAAATAAGAACACAACAAACTTTTCAAACTATTCTAAGATATCTGAGTCATTGAAAGAAGGAAACTTAAAACTGACGATAAACCCAATGACAGACGAGTTTCTGTTTCAAGACAGTAAGAACCATACTGTTTGTATAAATCCAACAAAAGGAACTTTAAACGAGAAACCTATAGATGAACTTCTTTTGAAGGCAGATATTGACAACAAAGCTGACAAAGAGTATGTCATTGAAAAAGTTCAAGAAGAACATGACAGAGCAGATGCAACATATGCAACAAAAGAGGATGTTGAAAAGAAAGCAGATAAAACATATGTTAACGATGAGTTAGCATGTATGGCTAGTGCGTTAGTGAAGAAGGCAGATAAGGAATATGTGGATGAAAAAGACAATGAAATTAAAGAAAGGGTTGAATGGTATAATGAACGGACATCGAAGATTTTAAAAACGAAAGCTGATACAGGATGGGTTTCAGGGTGTTTAGACCTTAAAGCGGATAAGAACCATACACATACAAGTTTTACAACTTTTACAGCAGATGATATAATATTGAACTTTGACCTTGGTTCAAGTGCACCATTAGAAAATCCAAGTACAAGCGTAAAAGATACTCTTAACATTTTAGATAAGAGTTGCAGGAATATCGAAGATCATACCAGAAACTTTGAAGCATACGAACTACCAGCAATGTTAGATAAGAAAGCTGACAAAACAGAGCTTCAAACGTTAAAGACAGAAATACTTCAAACACTATATCCTATAGGTTCTATTTACACGTCAATGAACTCTACCAGACCAGAAGTAGTACTTGGTCTCGGAACTTGGACTCAAATAGTCGACAGGTTTTTGTATTGTGCAAACTCTTCAAAGGAAACAGGTGGAAGTAAAACGATTTCAGGTGAAAACTTACCTGCGCACAGTCACTACGTAAGTTTAACTACATCTCGAGAAGGTGGGCATAAGCATAGATATTGGGATTGGACAGGAATGACAAAAGGTAAAGGATATGATGTTAAAAACGACGTTCAGTTTGCTATAAATTGTTTCCTGAGTAACACTGAGGAAGGAGGAAACCATACACATTTCGTTTCAGGATATACGCAAACAACGGGACAAAGTAAAGACTACATGCCACCTTACATGACAGTTTACGCATGGTATAGAATTGCTTAGTCGTCATTTTCAACTTCTTTAGCATATTCGTCAGGAGTTGTCTTATATTTGTTAGGAACTGTCTTTGAAAGTATACCACCTTGAACTTTGACAAGTTTGAAACGAGGTCTGACAATAGTAGTTTTATCTTCTGCTTGCAGTCTGTACATTTTGCCATGTTTGCCTAAAACTTCATAATATTCTCTTGTATACTTTCTTCTATTTTTACGAACACGAATGTGAGTACCTGTCGGGTACTTGTTGTTGTCATAGTCAATAGTATTTTCATATGGGTCGCGTTTAGGTATTTCTATTTTACTTTGTCACCTTTCTGAAGTTTGAAGCCCGGCATTCTTTCTTGTTTGTCTCTTTTGACTAAACTATTAAATATATAGTCTTTCTCTAAGTCAGGGTTGTTTTTCATTTCTTCGGGGGAGTGGTTTCCCAAACCTTTTTGTTTACGGTTATTGTAAATATTTAAAACTTGTCTCATCTTTGCCATGGAGAAGTGTCTATACTTGTCGTCATATGACATTTCATTTGCTTCACCACCTTGTGGTTGGTTTAAGTCTCTTAACATTTTTATACAACTGTCAATGACACCAAGAGCAGAATGGTTTTGGTCGACAATGAAATATTGGTTTACATTTTTTGAACGTAGATAGTTTTTAATATCGTCTGATTTGAAAGAACTTTCATAGTCAGATGTCAGTTTTGTTGGATGGTATTTGTCAACGAATATTGTCAAAGCAGTTTTCACATCTAAAATATTTTTGGACCATAATGGTATGGCTTCACAGTATCTTGTGTTTTGACCAACAAATATTAGCCAATATGGTGGTCCATCTTCTCTATATCTCGGAATGTTTTCCAAGATATCCATAAACCAAGCATTTGGTGTTGAACTAAAGATTTTTACCATGAGTGCTTTCTTTGTTGCCTTAGAAACATATGGGTCCTTGTTTGAATTCGTCATTTTTAACCCATAAGAAATGGGTTTATTTGGCGCATTAGCAGGAGTCGCATCTAGATTTTTACCCGCAGTGGGAACAATAGCCAGAGGTGCATTTGGAATTGGAAGGAAGATTTTGAGTACATTAGGTATACTGAAAGAGAAAGCACAACCTATTATACAAACTGTACAGAAAGGTTGGGAGGTAGCACGAGATGCAGCAAATCTTATTCCAAATCCTGAAACAAGAGGAAAAGTTCAAGGATGGATGGACAATGTAGGAAGACAAGCAGGAAACTACTATAACAAAGCAAATGACTACTATAACCAAGCAGGACACTACATGGACCAAGGTGAAAGATTCTTTAACAGAGGATATAACCATGCACAACAGTGGGTAAACAACAACCAACCTCAACCACCTCAAACTTGGGGAATGTAAAATTTTTTACTGAGATGAAATGAACAATACAGCATTGAGACAAATGGGTTCAAGATGGCTTTGTCGGCTTCCAGCAGTTACACAACCACGTGTTTGTCAAGTTCTTCCTATACCTCAGGAAGTTTTAGACCGACTTAAAAAACCTCAACAACCAGTTGAAAACAAACCAAACTAAAATTTTTTACTGAGATGAAATGACCGAAGAAGTTGAAACGGTAGATTTGACACCACAAACAAAAAGTTCAGAACCATTGTCAAAACCTGTCAAAGAACTTACAGATGAAGAGAAAAATTCAATAATAGAAAGTGTGAGGTCTGGAAATACAAACTCTAACTACAAAGTCACTTTTCATAAAAATGGAACGGCAAGTATCTCAAAAAAGAAACAGACTCTCACAAATAAAATATTGAAGTCTGAAGGAACTAAAGAGACAACAGATGGAAAAGTTTACTTCACTGACCAACAGTTCATTATAGAACATCTCATTGACTTAGAGTCGAAATATTCTAAACTTTACAACAAACACAAAAAGTTGAAAGGAAAACAAAAACAAATGGCATATGACATTTATGAAGATGTTGACGACACAACTATTCCAGCAAGTGAGGTAAAGTCAGAGGAACCGAAAAGTGACGAAAAACCGATAGAAGAAGAAAAACCAAAAACTGAAGATAAACCAAAACCAAAGTTTAGTATTGAAACTAAACCAAGTCAACCTTCATTAGCTGGTATGGGTTGGCGTCAAAGACTTATGGCAGCAAGTGGTTATGTAAAGTAAAGAAAAAAATATTTTTTTATTTTATTTGAAATGTACGCTGAGTTTGTTGGAGAAGACCGTTGGGAAACTTGTTTGTTAGATGAGAAATATGAAATGGCATACCATTTAAAACAAAATATTTTTAAAAAAACATTTTTTTATTTTATTTGAAATGTACGCTGAGTTTGTTGGAGAAGACCGTTGGGAAACTTGTTTGTTAGATGAGAAATATGAAATTCACTGTTGTGAGTCATTTGAAGTCAGAAACAAAAAGACAAAAAGAGTTTTAAGCGAATGGGAGCAAAATGACGGATATGCTATGATGAGGATGGTGGAAAAAACTATTTTAAACATGTTGTCATTGCAACTCATTTTATACGAACCCTAACAATTTACCTTTTGTAGACCATATAAACCGTATAAGAAACGACAATAGACTTGAAAACTTGCGTTGGGTCACTTGTTCTGAAAACAATAAGAACAAAAGCAAATTTCGAGATATTGTATTCGAATTTGTCGACGAACTAGAAGATGAAACAATTGAAATTACAGACTATGGTAAGCATACGTTTGAGTTTTACTACTATAGCGAAGAACAAGACTCTTTCTACTTTTATACCGGCGTAAACTATAGGAAATTACAAGTATGTTTTACTAAGGAAGGCTATGCTTATGTAAACACTAGAGATACAGATGGAAAACACGTTCGAATACTTCTTAACAAATTCAAGAAGCTATATGGCATACCATTTTAAAACAGTATATTTTTTTATTTTTATAAAAATGCCCCCGTATAGAATGGACAGAAGGTCTGCTAGAATAAAAGCAGAGTTAGAAAGATATGGTTGGAGAGTTTCAAAGAAGTTTAAATATAGGAAGGGAAGACCCATAAAAGTCTATGACAAACTGGCTGGTCTTCGCTATGAAATGGACTTGGAAACAGCACGCGCAAATTATCCAAACAGACTAGAGAGGTTAGAAGAAGAACGTCTTATGAACATGCCTTTCTATGTTAATGAACCTCAAGTTGAAGGACACGACGGCTTTGCCAGATTCTACTGGAAACATGACGAACAATTGCATCCCTTGAGAAGGAAAAAAGGAAAAGGTGAAGACGCACATGCTCCCATGGAAAGAACAAGATATGCATATGAGAAGTATCGTGAAGTTAGAAGTAAAATTACTTCTGGCCGAACCTTTACAGTAAACTTTGACGAAGGAAAGAACAAAGAAGGCTTCATGGGTGTACTTGCTGCCATACAAGACGGAAATAAGAAAGGATACAATCTCAGACTAACAGTAACAGATTTAGATGGTCATATATACTATGCACATGGCAATGTCACAACAGCCGCACAACTTCTTGACGCTTTCAAGACTACAAAGAGAGAACAAATGTTTGACTCCGACTCAGATATTTTGAATGCGATTGAAGGAATTGCAAGCGTGAAGTTCGAATGGTATCAACCCAACCCTCAAGCAGTCAGACAACATGCTGGATACTTCCCGTTCAGAAATAAGTCTGACATTGACTTAACCAGGTATGGAATTTACAATTCAATTGAAAAAATTGTCAATGAACCTTGTATTCTTACATGTCTCAGGAACTCTGGTCTTGTTACAGATGAGAAGATGAAGTATCTTGAGTCATGTGTGAAAACAAGGTACATTCTTAGAGGTCAATTGTCAAAAGTTGCACCGTTGGCAAATGTCAATATCCGAGTCAACATTCCGACTGAGAAAGGTTCTTCACATGACGACTATGTTGTTGACTTCAAATTGCCATGGTTGAAGATTGTACTTGTCCACAACCACTTCATGTTGAACGAAAGTCTTACAAACCCATTGTTCGGAAAAGGTAAGTGCAACATTGTCAGAGCTGTTAACATTCTTTTCGAGAAAGGTTTGTTGGAACCAATTCCAGATGACAAGCTGACAGAAACTTTTGTACCAAAAGACGAAACAAACTTTTCATTGTTAGCAAGACCAAAAGTTGTTCCAGACAAAGTTATAGCACAAAAGAAGTACACAGCTCCAAAAGGAGTTGGATTGTTCGGATACCAACCTGAACCAGAAGAACTTCCAATGAGGTTGCAAGAACTTCAAGATGCTATAAACAAACTTCCATTGAGACATCCAGTCGACGTCAAATTGTATTGGAGAGCATCAGAGTTAGGTCAGAAGGTTTTATATGAAACAGGTTGCTTCGACGATGTTTATGAGATAACAGGAGAAGTTTCTCAGAAGATAAGAGACTCGCTTGAATTTCCACGAACTGGACCCATTGGTTGCGACAAGTTCGACTCATATGAAAAGATATACTATGTCGACCTTAACGCTGCGTACATGAGGTTTGTCCAATATATCCCGACTGGAATTCCAAACGAAGATGGTGAGTTCCCGGGAAGGAACTATACAGTTGGAAAAGTCATACAACAAATGTATGATATTAGGAAAGCTTCAAACCCCAAACTTGCAATGACACTCAAATTGCTTATGAATTCGACATGGGGATATTCCATTAAGAAACCTCAAAAGATGAAGAGTAAACACTATGAGAAGGTCGACAACTTTGTTGAAAGGTTTTCTCCTTTTGTTTTGAAATACGAGTTCACCGAAGGTCAAAATGGCTTAGTAACCACATTAAAACCTATTGTCGAACATTGGTCTTACCCTCAGTTCGCAAAGGCAGTCCTTGACAACTACAACAAATTCTTCTCCGAGGTCAAATCCAAAGTGAAGGTTTACTATGAGAACATCGATGCACTCATGACGAACGAAGAAGGCTATAACAAACTCATTGAAATGGGAATGGTCGGTGAAAAGATGGGCCTTTTTAAGCTAGACAAGGTATTTTCCGAAGTTCATGTAATATCGAAAAGGAAGTACTGGGGAATACTTGAAGACGGCACAGAAATAAAACATTGCATGAAATAAAAAATTGCATACCATTTTAAAACGTTTTTAAAACAGTATATTTTTACATATATTAAATGCTTCAGGTTGAAAAACAAAGAACAAAAGTAGCAGATACAAAACCGTTAGACTATATCTTTACAAACGCTGGCAGGACTATATCAGATGAAGAAATTTTATCCCGAACTTACAGGTTTGACTATCCAATTCGTTGGCTTCAAAGTCCTTCAGATGCAAAGGCAATAGGATTTAGAAGAGTTTTGTTTTCAAATAGAACTAATGCATTCATGTTCGCAGTATATTTTCATGGCCAGTATAAAGGTTCTGATGGTCTAATAGAAAAATTTGACGAAATGAAAATCTTTACAATTCGTTCAGACGAAAGTCTTGAAAAAACTCTAAATGACTTTCAAACTCAAATAAACAAATACTACTGGGAATTTCAAGAAAAATACCACTCTTTACTAAATGGAACATACTATCTGAAGCTAGAATACGACAAGATGAACTCCACAGTTTCATTTCAAAAGATTGAAATTAACCCTCCAAGAGATACAGAGTTTTTATATTGGGGAGTAGACAAACGTTCTTGGGCGCAATTTCTTCGGTTACTAAACCAGAACGAACCATTACCACCAGATGGTCCATTTAAATTTATACTCCCACCAGCAGATTTGACAGTTTATAGTATAGATCCGTATTTTTCCCAAGTGAGCGGGGTATCTCCAATCCCAGCCCTATCGTCCTCCCAGTGTCAGTTTTCAATATAAAATCCAAATTTTTTTTTGAAAATAAAAATTTCGAGAAATTTTTCTGATTTTTTTTCTTTGATTTCAATAATTCAAAATAAATTTGGGAGTAAAAAGACACTATTTAATGAAATTCATATGAGTGAATGTGGATAAATACTCTCAAAACATACAATTTATCTATTTTTTCTTTATATTATCAACTAATTAGTGATAATTTTTTTTGAATCAGATTTTTTTTTCATTAAAAACATAATATATAACACAACAATGATGCACACATACGTATCTACACATCAAAATATAAAACTTGTTTTGGTCTGGGCATCCCAACCCAAAATTCTTAAAAAATTGAATAAAATTGAATACTTGGGGCTGGGATACCCATCCCAAAACCGAATTGAATTTTTTGAATTAAAGAATATATTTATGTATTTATAATATACATGTGATGTCTATAAAAAATACTAAATTCTAAAAAAAATTCAATTTATTCAAAACGTATACTAAGCGATCACTTCATTAGTAGGATCAGCAATCCTACTAAATTGTGAGAACGCCACTAACTAAAAAGGGAGTCCTTGGAGCTCTTGATCTCTTGTCAGTAGAGTTCATAATGAGGCATGGCATCTACTGATTAGAGATCAGAGCAATCCTACCTTACCTTCAGGAGCTACAAAGCTCCTAATCGTTACGAGAGGGAGCCTTGGAGCTCCTGAAGCTCATCAGCAGAGGCTATTTACCATTTGGGCCTCTTCTGATGAAAGATGCGAAACACGTCTACGAACCAGGAGCTTCAAAGCTTCTAATCCTTACTAAAGGGAGCTTTGGAGCTCCTGAGTCTCCATCAACAGAGTCCCAGATGGTAAATGTCCTTTGCTGATGAAAGATGCGAAACACATCTACGAACCAGGAGCTCCAAAGCTTCTAATCCTTACGAAAGGGAGCTTTGGAGCTCCTGAAACTCCTTTTACTATAAAATAGGACAGTTTTCTTCTGAGGTTCTTATCAAATCTAAGACTTCAGAAGAAAGCTGTCCTATCAATGTATACTTACACTCTCATGGACTACAAGTGTACAATTTTAAGGCAGAGATTATACGAGGCCTCTCATCAAATGAGGGACCTCGGATAATCTCTACCTTAAGTAGTCAAATAACTTTTCTCACTATTTAGGAACAAAAGAACAAGAGTTGGAGTACTTTAAGGCAAGATTCTTCCGAAATCTCTCATCGAATGAGAGACTTCGGAAGCACCTTGCCAAATCCTTGAACGCCAATATCCTTGGAACTGAGCTAGAACCAGGGAGAAGTAGCATACTATAGAGCACGATGGTAATCTCGGAAATGCTTATATCGCCCCAAGCACAATATTTAAGAAGTCTAACTCATATATACAAGAAGTCAGGCTGAATAGATATTGTGCATATGGTTTGCAGAACTCTCATGATATTTAAAATTCATGTTATCCCAAAAAGGTGACACTTTGGGTGTATCGTCCATCCCAGGGATGCAAAAATCACATCACCTTGGATCTATAGTTTATAGAAACGTGTTTGACCCTCAAAATGTCATGTGTCATGCAAGTTTCAGTTCAAGCAACAACAGTTTTCTATGTATCGGTAAGGACTTTTATGACTTTGCTTCTAAATTCTACGAACCACCTAGTAACAGTTTCTCTGACTTTCAAGTTTGGTTCACAACAAACGGTGTGCAACATATTTTACCATTGTACTATGACTTTTATCTCGAATTGTCTTTCATATACAACTACGGAAAAGTGCTGAAAAAGTATTGAAAAATATATTTTAGGCGAAGTGGCTCAACCTCAAAACAAGCATTTTGTGAAGAATATACCACCCGCCGGAATTCCGGCGGTTGCTTTTTATACAAAATTCAACAGGTGAATTTTCATGAATTTCCTTAAGATAGAAAAAAAGTGAGTTAAAATGAGATGTTTACTGAACTGGTTGGATGCCGCCTTCTGAGGTTATGTAGAACGGCTGACCCGAGAAGTGGAACAAGACTTGTACTTTTTCAGAACAATGTCCGACGGTTAAGCCACAAACGAATGTCCGACGGTTAAGCCACAAACGAATGTCCGACGTACCACCAAAAAATATTTTTTATTTTTATTGTAAGAACTGAAATGACAGTCGAAGCAAAAACGTTCACGAACAAATCTAATGGCGAAACATTCACAAAAGGCACTTACAACGGTATTGAAGTCTTACGTAGAGACAAGGATGTTATATAAATGTAACAAATATGTGTCAGCAGTTTAGGAAAGACTTTAGAAAGTTGTTGGAAAATAAGTCCTGGGAAGAGTATTTTAAGGCATTTTGTGAAGAATATACCACCCGCCGGAATTCCGGCGGGTGCTTTTATACAATGTTAATGCAGGAATTCCCGATGAAATCAAACAGGTTAGAGGAACGTATGTAGACCCAAGACTCGTAAACTATATAGCAATGTGGGCTTCTCCAAAATATTGCATAGCAGTTGGAAAAATTATGGACTCCATAGACAAGAAAGTTCATGAGAAATTAGATGAAGAAGAACTTGAAGATACAGCAGAGAATGCAAAACCTTTGTTCGAAGAAGAAGTTAGAAAAATGCATGAAAAACAATATAGAACATGACCATGGAGATATGTTCTGGTTATAGAGACTCTCCATACGAACTAGACCAATGGGAACAAGAAGATTTAAAGAGAGAATTTAGAGAATATGAACTCGCTAAAGTTTCATTAGAAGCTGCAGAAGAGAGGTTAAAAGTTTGGGGTCTTTTTGTACAAAAATATTGTGAGTAAATGAACCATTTTATTGTACCATCGTAGAAAACACACAAAACTCTTGAATTTTGTATAAAAAAAGCACCTGCCGGAATTCCGGCGGTTGGTATATTCTTCACAAAATGCTTGTTTTGTCAAGACTTTCATCGTAAATGTTTTGTCAAGACTTTCATCGTACATGTTTTGTTAAGACTTTCATCGTATATGTTTTGTCAAGACTTTCATCGTATATGTTTTGTCAAGACTTTCATCGTCAATGTTTTGTTAAGACTTTCATCGTATATGTTTTGTCAAGACTTTCATCGTATATGTTTTGTCAAGACTTTCATCGTCAATGTTTTGTCAAGACTTTCATCGTAAATGTTTTGTATAAAAAGCACCTGCCGGAATTCCGGCGGGTGGTATATTCTTCACAAAATGCTTGTTTTGTCAAGACTTTCATCGTAAATGTTTTGTCAAGACTTTCATCGTACATGTTTTGTTAAGACTTTCATCGTATATGTTTTGTCAAGACTTTCATCGTAAATGTTTTGTCAAGACTTTCATCGTAAATGTTTTGTATAAAAAGCACCTGCCGGAATTCCGGCGGGTGGTATATTCTTCACAAAATGCTTGTTTTGTCAAGACTTTCATCGTAAATGTTTTGTATAAAAAGCAACCGCCGGAATTCCGGCGGGTGGTATATTCTTCACGAAATGCTTGTTTTGTCAAGACTTTCATCGTACATGTTTTGTATAAAAAGCAACCGCCGGAATTCCGGCGGTTGGTATATTCTTCACAAAATGCTTGTTTGTCAAGACTTTCATCGTATATGTTTTGTATAAAAAGCAACCGCCGGAATTCCGGCGGTTGGTATATTCTTCACGAAATGCTTGTTTTGAGGTCGAGCCATTTTTGGCTCCACCTGTTTTTTCAACCAAAGCTCATTTTTTTCGGCAAAAATATATTTTAGTTTTTTTAAAAAAAATATTTTTTATTTTTATTGTAAGAACATGTCAGCAACAACTTCACCAAACTCGTTAGTCATGAACCCAACTTCAATGTTAGTAGAAATGAAAAGCTTCATTCCTTCTTCATATACTTTCGAAACAGAAATCCAGAAGATAAAGCAAGAACTTCTCCAAGGAGATTTAGACTGTAGTGCGAAAGATGAAACAAATGAACAGTATCTTTATGAAATGCAGGACCTGGTGGAACATCTGCCTAAACTTCCTGAAATACAACAACAAAAGCTCACTATTCCTGAATTCGATGAAATAGAAGTGAAACCAACTGACTCAGTAGAAATAAAGAAGTTCATACGAAAGGTAAACTATGAGTTTCTTGGATTTCATTGCAACCACAAAGACTGCGATATGGTATATTTCATTGACATATATAAATCTGGGGAGTTTAAGACCTACGACAACTTTGTTTCGTTAGTTGCAAAATGTGTATGGCAGATAAGAGATAAAGATAGAAGAGGTAAGGTATGGAACGAACAGATAAAACCAGCAACTTTTGAGTTAAAGAAAACCATCTACGCCTTAGTTGTTCTAGCAGGTTTTATTTCAATGTACAATGCTAAAATGAACCCACAATGTTCAAAATGTAAAGCAGCAATGAAGAAATATAACTACTCCGTCAAAGAGATAGAACGTATGAGAAAAGACTATGCAGACTTAAAGAAAGAAGCAGAGAAACCAGCAGAAGATAAAATGGACATGTTGACATTTCTGAACAAAAACTATCCAACTGCTAACGATTTCCTTCTTTCAGATGTCAAGAAGAAATATAAAGAAACTTTCGGTATCGTTAAAACTTTTGATATCCTTCGTGAAGAAATAGAAGCTACAAAACTGTTTAAAGTCATGAACCATCACAACATATACCATGTAAAGCGCTTGTGAAACTTTATGGTAGAAATATATTTTTGTCTGATTTACGCTCATTGACGATGAAGTCTATTTCCTGTGTTGTTGTCAAAATGTCATGTTGTCACACTTTTTCAGAGAAGTTCATTTGACCGAGGGACCGAGGGACCGAGGGACCTGGTTAGATCTAAAATATATTTTTGCTGAAAAAATGACCAAATTTCATGAATTTCCTCATATGTTTGCTACCCTAGGAAAATCGAGGATAGAGATTCCGTACGAAATCGTAAAAAAAACTCATGAAAATCGTGAAAAAATGCTACCCGACTTTTACAGGGGTTGCCTAAAACTCATGAAAATCGTAAAAAAACTCTATGAAATCATATTTCTTTATACAAGATAGAAAAAATAAAATTAACGCTAGTTTTTTTAAAATATTTTTTTATTTTGTATGTAAGAACAGGAAATGACAAACACAGAGTTTGAAACAGTTAAAAAGATAGACAATGAGACCAAAGTGGTTAGAATTGGTGATTTAAACGTAAGATACTCAAAGAAATACAAAAAATATTCTTTGTCAGACATTATATCTCCATCTGGAAAGAAAACAAAGGACTGGGTTAGAATTGCTTCTACTCAGAAAATTTTGACAAGAAATCCTGAGCTTATGATATCGGTAAGATTCTGTGGAACTACAGCATATCTTATAGACAAAAGTCTTATACCAATAGTTTTGTTCTGGATTGACCCAGTTGTTGGATATAATTTCATAACATATGGTTCATTCGATACTGAACGTTGCAGTGAAGGCTTACTTTACATCGTTCAGAAACCGAAGGACTTCAATACAAAGAGATATAAGATAGGAAGAACATATAATATAACTCAAAGATATGACAGTACAGTCAATAGAGTCAAGTTGTGTTTGTTAACGATATGAGAGCTGCTGAACAGAACTACTTGAAAAGTTTGAGAAAATGTATGGTGCTCCACGAAAGGTAAAGAAACGTTTGAAGTAGATGAGATCGACAAAGCTATAAAATTATTTGACGAAGTTGCTGAAAAATACATGTAAAGCGTTTATTTTTGGTCTTTTATACAAGATAGAAAATAACGCTAATTTTATTTTTTTTTTATTTTTTTATTTTGTATGTAAGAACAGAAATGTCAACATCAGAGAACACAACAACTGCTATCGTTCATGAAGCCATAAGTGAAGAATACGAGTGGGTTCAGTTTAACAAACAGTTACGTCTCATTCGTTCGGTCAAAGATGACATGTACCAAATGCAAAGTATTTTGACAGCATGTTTTGCACCAGACACTAAGCTTCCTAAAGACTGGTTTAGGAACCAAAGCACACAAGAATTTTTGAGCGAAGCACAGCGAGACATACTTTTTTCTGAAAACAGTGAAGAACAGCGAGTAGGTAAGAAAACCCAGTCGCCTAAAACTCATGAAAATCGTGAAAATTTGCCAAATGGTTTGAGAGGCTGGTATGTACATAGACTTCTTGTAAATGCTGTTGCAATGTGGGCTTCACCTCGTTATGCTTGGTATGTTTGTAAACTTCTTGACGAAATTCATAGACAAGAACGTGAAGAGATGGAAAAGAAACTTCAAGCAAAAGATGAAGTCATTGAAGCAAAAGACAAAAACATACAGAAAAGAATACCACGTTCGGTACCAAAAGGAAAGGAAAAGAACTATAAGTATATGATTTACACTGAAGAGATGGAAAATGAAGAGACAGAGATATGGTTATGTTGCATTTAGTCAGAAGAAACAACAAAAGCTTTTACGACTTAGCTAAGATTTACAAATCTGACAGAAATTGGTTCTATCGCGAAAACTTACCGATTTCAATGACACCGAATGAAGATGTTAAACAGATAGTTTCAGTACGTTACCTCAAACACACTATGATATGAAAGGTTGTACAATACTTACATTCAAGAAGACTTACCGCTACTGAAGGAAAAGATAACAGAGTATTTCGATAACTTCAAAGAGGAAGAGTAAATGAACCATTTTTCAAGCTTGACACCAAAGATGGCTCAGGTAGCTCTAGATGTTAAATTGTCTTGTCAAATCCTTCTGGCATTCCGAGTCCTTCCTTCCGACAGGAAAAGTTTTTCTTTCCGACAGGAAAAGTTTTTCTTTCCGACAGGAAAAGTTTTTCTTTCCGACAGGAAAAGTTTTTCTTTCCGACAGGAAAAATTTTTCTTGTTGTCCGTCCGTAAACCATTCAAATTTTCGAAAATTGAGAACTTTTGGCGACCTTCAGAAAAAGTTTTTCCTTCCGACAGGAAAAGTTTTTCTTTCCGACAGGAAAAGTTTTTCTTTCCGACAGGAAAAGTCCTTCTTCCGACAGGAAAAGTCCTTCCTTCCGACAGGAAAAGTCCTTCCTTCCGACAGGACACAAACGAATGTCCGCAGCCCCAGCACCACAACAGACTAAACTCAAACACTTACATTTTTACGCTTGACTTTACAATTTGAACTTTGTTTGCGTAGATGTGAATTCGAAAGAAGTATGAGGGTCTTGTATGACTTTGTACTTCTCCCATAGTTCATGTCTGTCAAACTTACCTGCCATGGACTCTTTCATAAGTTCCATGAAATCGTCTTCGGACAATCCGGGGAAAAAGTATGATTCAGTAAGTATTCTCTTTACATCCTTACTTAACTTTGCTGTCTGTACACAATGACAACAGAGATGTTAAAGTGTCTGAGCTTCTTAAGATTCGACACATGTCTGTTCTCTGTTCTTTAACAAAGGATGAGAAGCAAAGTCATCTAAGATAAGAAGACATCTATGAGGGTAAGTCATCCAATCGTAAGATTGCAATTTCTTCGAAATGTATTCTATCTCTTTCTGTTTGTTTCTGAAGTGTTTCTTCTCTAATATTCTCTGCATTTCCTCATTTGGGTCTTTAAACTTCGAATTTATATACTCATTTATAGCATTGTACTTCAAAACTCTTCTTTGGTACTTCTTTATCCAATCTAACAACTCAGAGTCTTTTATACATACTCAACTTAGACTTTTTTATAATATCTTTGAACGAATTGACGGTTTGGTCAAATTGACCAGAAGTACTACAAATGACTACTAACTCATAGAATGGGTTCTTCTCATCTAGTTCTTGTTGTTGTGCAGCCATTTTAAGATAAGTGAAAGTCTTACCCGACCCAGTGGTGCGATAGACCTGTTATACCATTCTGAGCAAATAGGAACTTGTCATATGGGTTTTATCTGAGCATTTTCCAACTTCCTCTTGTTCTTATTTAAAAACATTCTCAAATTTTTTGTCAATGTCAGCAAACTTTTTTTCTAACATATTTTAGAAAATTAAAATTTTTATCTCTTTAGGAAATGTCTAGCGATTTCGCTATCTAATTCGAGACAAGCTTTTCGACAGCAAAACATCTGTCGACCATAAATCTTACATAGGTAAACAAGAAGGTGATTTGTTCTAAAGTTCTGTTTCTGGGAATATGACAAGAACCATAAAACCTTAAGCAGAGAAGTCTTAAAATTTGTCAATGACAGACTTGTTGACAGAGATGACGCCTCTTGGAGAGATGAAGTCCAACAAAACTTCTTAGAATGCAAAGAAGACACATGCGCTGTTCTTGAAAATGAAATAGAAAACAGAATAGAAGAGCTATTAAATGACAAAGCACTTTTACAAAAATATGGTTCTGAGAAGTTTGACATAACTCCACCAGAGAAGAAGAAGAGAGAAAAGAAAGAAAAGAAAGTAGAAGAAGAGAAGAAAGAACCAGAGCCAGAGAAGGGAGATATGACATGTAAAAATAAAATTTTATTTTTAGAACATTTCTGGGTCAATGTCAATGTTCTCTTCCTCTTTAGGAGCAAACACGGCTTAGACTCTAAAATCTTTTTACCCAATTTACCTTGAACTTCAACTATCTTAGACTCATAATATTCATAGTCGTCTGCTTTCTTTGGTTCATAAGGTATAACAAGTTTGTATGCTTTGCCTTCTTTAAGGTTTGAAAACCTTCTGTCAAAACTTTCTTTGACTGTTAACAAACCTTCTATGTCTAAGTCTTCAAATTTCGCACCATTTTTAGTCACAATAGCAAACTTAACTGGTTCGATGTTCCAAACTTTGTCAAATGTAGACTTTTCAAAATGGTAGAAGTAAACATTCAAATATGTGAATGGGTCTAGTTCTTCTTTAAGTCCTGACATGTACTTGTTGACTGAGATGAATTTTGTCATCTTTTCTATCGGATAAAAAAAATATTTTTTTAAAATTTACTCAGAAAAATTTTTCTTTGTATATACACCATTCTGTACGTCTAAAAGACTTTTGACATTTGCCAAGAATGTTCGTTTAGACGCTGTCATATAACCATATTCTTGACAATACTGTTTATACGAATCGTACAATGACCTTTCATCTAAACACTCAAAGTCAGTTTCATCTATGAACAGTTCATATACACTCTTGTTTGCTTCTAACAATGTTTGTCTCTCTTCGGTATGTGGAATTTGTCTTGGATTGAACTTAGAAATATCTAATGTCATGAAATATGAGAACAAGTGGTTGTAAAAGTCAGATGTCAAAGTTTCTGCTAAGTCGTCAAAATATTCTGTATCTTGCATATGAGCTTCTGACGTTCTGACAACTACATATCTTCTGTCAGAACTTTCTAACTTCATCGGAACGGCGTTGTTTGAAACCATGACGAAGTTTGCAACATTTTCACAAACTCTTTGGTCTTTATATTTTCTTTCAACAACTCCAACTTTGTCTGTTATAAGACTCTTCAAAGCATCTGAGTTCAAAACTTTGTTGTATCTATACTTTGAAGTTCGTTACATACTATAAGTTTCATATTCTCTATTGAAGAGTTAAATTTACCGCAGATGTTTTCTAAGTTTGTCATATTCGGGTTCGAATAGCCCTCTAACAGTTTGCATAAGATATCTGTAAAGAAAGTGTTCTTACCTGTTCCTTGTTTTCCAATTATGATGAGAGCAGTTTCATTTTTAGCACTTGGATGTTGTAAGATGTTTGCAAACCAACATAAGATATACTCATAGACTCTTTCGTTTCCATTGCATATAATTTCTTTGACATGGTCTAACCAAGCTTCTATAACATTTTCTTTCCATTCTACTTGTTCGTATTTATATCCAGTGAAGATAGAATAGAAGTTTGGAGATGGTGTATAGAACTTTATACCACGAACTGAAAAATCTTCTAACTTTGACAATAAGATATCCCAAGCATCTAACATCTTCATACCAACTTGTACGACTTTTATTTTCTTAAGTTTCTGTTTACATTCTTGTTCTGAAACTATTGTCGCTCTTGGTTTGTTAAAGACAACATCCCATTCTTTCATGACATAACATTCTGGGGCAGAGTCGACATAAATGACTAAACGTTTCAAATTCTCGACTGCTTTGTTATAGTCTCTAAATGGACACATATTTCTGAAGGCTTGGAAGTCATAAAAATCTGAAACGTCTATTCTGTACATTTTTTTATAAAAATAAAAAAAAATATTTTTTTTATTCTTGACTTTGTTGTTGCATTTGTTCCATTTGTTGCATTTGTTGTTCTTGAGCTATTTGTTGTTGAAGTTGTTCTTGTAGTACAATACTTTCACCAGTTGCATCTTCCAATTCGAAACTTTCTGCCGTCATTGACAAATACATAGGACATAAAAGTTTTACAGGAACAAAGTTTGCGTCAACTAAGGTTAAGTTTATGTTTGCTAAAGTGTTTGAGTTTACTAAAGCTGAAAACTCTGCATTCGAATGAACAATAGGCAAACCAGCAGAGAAAGTGTTGTTTATACGCATGAGTATCTTTTGGTCATAGTAGTTTCTGTCGACATTCGAATAGCACTTTGAACCTAAGTTTGAAACAATATATAAAATAGGTGTGCTTAAAGTCAATGGAACAGACATTCCTTGTATGACACCTTTTCCTGTTATAGGAAACTGTTGGTAGTAAAAACCAGATATAAGTTTTGTATTATAGCTCATATCGTTTATAGTAAACTCAGTCGGACATCCAAACATAATGAAACCTGCTCTAGTTGCAGCACATGTTACATCCGTCCTTAAAGTATTAAATAAGTCAACAAAACCTGTTGGTGGTATATCTGAGTAAGTATCTTCAAAGGAGTATTTTTTACCATTCACAACAACAAAGTCTTCTGGTGTCAAAAGAGCAAAACAGGCTTTAGTCGTCATCGTGTTTAAGGTCAGTTTACAATATCGTCCTTGAGGACTTTGTAAGTTTGTTGTTATAGAATTATATGACTCAGGGTTTTTAGTCGTAATAGTATAAACCACTATGTCTTCTGCCATTTACATATATTTAAAAGTTTTTCTGAAAGTGGAGAAGAACTTCATCTAAACTTTCACATGGCGTTTCTTGAAGTTCTCTGTCTAAGAAGTTCAAATATTTTGTAAAGACATAGAACTTTCCTTTGTCTACACGAACAAACAAAACAGGGTCTTTCATATCGTTCAAAAGTGTGTAAAGTCCTTTACATGAAATAAAGTCTATATTATTTTTCTTCAAACATCTTTCAAGAAGTTTTGACATTTTTACTTAGCAACTAAATTTTAATGAAATGTTGTGGTCGTCAAATATTTTTATGACGTCTGGGAAACTATATTTTAAGTTCAACGTTTCACCTCCTTTCATAACGTATATCTTGTCAATGACATTATATGAAACACCACAGCAAGCAATGTCGGGTTCTATTTCTTTGATGTTTATATCGTCTGCCTCTGTCAAAAGTTTCAATAGTTCTTTCAAAACTTCATGAGGTGCAATGACATATGAGTTCACTTTTACAGGGTTGTGTTCGACCAAGTTTAACATTAAACCTAAAGCTTGACAAATCTTCTCCTGAGTTTTAAGTTTGTCTTTAAGTTGTTGGTAGTCGTTTCGAATATCTGCAACAGAACTTAAGTCTCTGCTAACTTCAGGATGTTGGTTGTTCTTTTACAGGAACTATTGTTATACCATCTTCGTCTTCGTATGGTTTCCCCACTTCAACATCTCTGTCTTTGACATTGACAACAACACTTTGACTGTTTGTTTGAGTTGGTGAATTTAACTTCATCTGCCATCGCCATTAAACCTTTTGAAACACTTACGCTTCTATTTTTCGGAAATGACATTTTACTTAGAATAAAAAGATGGACGTATTTGAGTATCTCTTCGAATTGAAGCAAAACAAAGTTTACACACACAAACAATACAAGTTCATTGACAGAAGTAGTTCTTTATACAAACAATGGAAAATGTTATAGAATAGCAGTCTTTGCTGAACCAAAATATTTTCATAAAGCAAAGAAAGTTGGTATAACCGAGATGGTGAAAGTTCTTGAAGCAGACAAAAATATACAACAAAACTGACCGATATTTCTAAAGGTAAGTTTTATAATACAATTATATGTCAAAACTGGCGTACTGTCAATATTTGACGGAGAGAAGTCAGTTCAAGAACAACTTACTGACCTGCTGCCAAAATCTGCTCGATGGAAGCTGTCGTTATACCAATCTGAGGAGCCCCAGCAGGTTTCATCGAACGAATCTTCAAAAGAGCATCTTCCGTGAAAAGTGCTATTGGTTTTGTAAACTTCTTTGCTTTCAATTCATTGGACCGTCTCTGTCACCAGTATATTGTATTTGAACTGTACCAACAGTTGAAATACCACCCATAAAGTCTTCTGAGTCAGCAAATGGAATGCCAAGCCAAAAGTTTGAACGGTCTCCATTTGTATATTGAGTGTTTTGACCTCCTGTATGAGTCCATACTTTCACATATGGCATAATAGAACTTTGCATTTCAGGGTTAATGGTTGTTGTGAAGTTGTTGTTAAAGTTCATAGCATCTAATGTCAAGTTGTATGACCTCATATCCTCAACTGTAGAATATTCTTCTCTTGGATAGTATTTGCCATCTATGTTTATATGATATTTAATACCAGGGTTGTAGAAACAAGAATAGTCATTTATAGTTCGTCTGAACAGTACAAACATAGTATCTGCATGTTTCATTGCAGTTGTTAAGGCAATATCTGTTCTTGCACCTGGGTCAGCACTTTGGTTTCCAACTTCACCTGCAAAGTCTTTGACAGATATTTGGTGTATAGGGAACATAAGTGGAACTGCAATATATTTGGCAGCTAAAGCATTTGAAATATCTGGGTCCAACATATAGACTGCAAGTCTGCTTTCTATTCTCTTGCATTCAAATTTTTCGCATGTGAACTTAACTGGGTCCCAAGCAGTTCCAGCAGCATTGAAATAATAGTTTACTTCAGTGTTGAGGTTTGAGAAACCAAAGTCTAAGTCAACTTTGTCTTTGCAAAAGTCGGCGAATGACGTTTGATTTGCTCCCTTTACGTCTGTAAGAGTGAATGGGTCTTGTGTTGGTGCAATGACTAAGTTATTTTTGCTTGGAGTAAGTTCGATAGAAATTTTTCCTGCCCAGTTTGGCAAGTATCTTAAAAACCTGAAGATGAGGAAAGATGACAAAGGAACTCTAAGTTTCAATTTTACTTTGGTTACTGCTGCTGCAGTTTGTCCAGAAAGGTTAACATAAACTCCTGGAACGTTAGGGTCAAGTCTTCTTATTTTCTCAATAGTTGCATACTGGTCTGTTTGTTCTCTAGCTTGTGGTTGTACTGAGTTTCTCAAAGCGAACCATTCATAGTTTGCCCATGTTACTGTTTGAACTAAGTCAGAGTTAGAATATATCTTATATCCCATGAAAACTTCTGGAGCATATTGGTATCCGACATAGAAAATTCCATTGCAACCTTTCTTGTCAGACAACTTGGCAGAAGGTTTTATTTCAATGTCTTGTTCCACGTATAAGAAAGAGTTGTCAATAGAAATTATATGAAACCTGTCGCAAGCAATATCTACTGTTGTTGAAGAACCTTCTCCAAACTCACCTACGTTTCCATAAGAAACAGCAGTTGTATATTCGTAAGTTCCAGGAACTATTTCTGACCTTCTAATGGCATTGTCGCATTCGTTATACCATTCGGAAACATTTCCATTCATGGCATCCAAAACTGTTGGCGTTATATTCTGAGCGGCGTACATTTCATATGGGTAAAAATATAGAATAGTTGGATTTATGTGTCATAATAGAACCCACGTGGACCAAGCTTTACTTTCTTCCTGACTGAGTTTTTAACTCTTTTTTTCCTTCATTGCCACTACTTTCACTAGATGAAGTTACTTCTTCACTACTTTCACTTTGTTCTACTCTTCTCTTTGGTGTCGCTTTTGGTAACTTGCCCTCTGCTTCAAGTTGTTGCATCTTTGCCTCATGTTCACCTAGTATGTTGTAAATTTCCCATGTCCTTTTTGCCTTTGGGCTCTGGTCGCCCATCTCAGGTAACCTATATCCTAGAAAGAGTTTGTCATAGTTTGTATTTGAGTCTTTGCGTATTGTTTGCATGACTCTTCCTGAGTTTCCGGTTCAAGCTCTTCAAACAGAGCTTGTCCATATGGAATAAGCTCGTTTCCAAATATATGTTTTTGTAGCCATTCTGGTTTTCTTTCCATGTTACCAACTATATCTTTGTGAATGGGAAAGCTTTTACCCAATCTTTCAGTCTTGCGTCGTTTATTTCTGTAGTTGGTTTTATTTTGTCAAGGAACATGTTTTTCAATACTAACATTTCATTTGGTACTGTCCATTTGAGTTTTCTTAAATATTCATCCCTTCTCAGTTCATTGTCTGCAAAGTAAGTTTTTATGACATTTTGTAAACTTTCGTTTGCAAGGTCATGTACAATAGGTTCTCTTCCTTCTCCCTCCCTAACTTTCTTTCTAAACTCTTCACCAAATATACCATCTCTATGGTTCTGTGTAGTTCTTTGAGATAAATGTTCTAGAACGTCAGGTGTTATATTCCATCAGCCATGTTCATTTCATACTGGTCCAAATATCTGCATGTTTCATATCTTTCAATGGCATTAAAGCCCGCTTTAAAATACCAGCTATATCTCGGTTCACCATGACTTCCATTGCGTCTACAACTTCTTGGAATTGAGGTTGTAAGTTTATGAACCACCTATCCGGGTTAGCTTTATGACCCCATCTCATTGTAGTTCCATCGTCTGCAGAAACAAAAGTAGGTTTGTTTCCATCTTGGTTAGGTTCTGAATGAACTTTAAACAATGTTTCATTTCTATATGTTTTGAAATTTAACCTTTTATTTTCACCGAGTTCATCCGAAGATTGAACGTTAATGCTCGTAAGTAAAAAGGGTTGTTGTATTTGTGTACATTTTCTTTCAGTACTTCCATTCTATGCTGAATATTTTCATCTGGTTTGGAGTCTTTTGTATGTCGGCAAACATTTTTCGATATTCTTCTACTATGTCAGCCCGAATTTTTTTTAGACTCTTGGAAATATTCCATATTCTCCGCATACTCTTGTTGAGGGTCAAGATTTTTCGGCTGTTCCAAATCTTCATCTAGTTCTGTGAAGTTAGTTTCCAAAGGAGTGACTTGTTCGTTTCCTTCAGGCTCTTCTAGCTGTTGTTGCTGAACTATTTCTTCCATGTCTGGTTGTATCTGAACTTCTTCCTGTGGAGTTTCTTGTACCTCATCTGCTGGCATTTCATATATTCCGAGACCGTTTTCAACAAGTTCCCTATCTAAGTCATTCGCATTCAATAGCCTTTGTTCTTTCGTTCCGTCTCTATTTTTTACGCGTTTAATGAAGATAGTTGAATTGTCATTTAGCTCTGACACCAAATATCTCGGAGTAAATTCGTTCATGTCATTTGGATGATATGCTATTAAATCATATCCCTTTGCGAGCTTGTATTTTCCAGGTTTGAAATTATATCCGATTTGGTGTTGAGCCATAAAGCTAAATAGGTTCGGGTCAGTATTTCCTTCATTGAACTTTCGAATAGCTTCTTTATATCTGTCACTAAAGTCAATAGTATCTGGGTAACCATAGTCTTCTTTAAGCATTTTTAAGAATTCTTGGTTTCCTTGTTCTCTACTTCTTTTATGTCCTTGCTCTGTTTGTGGTTGTTGTTGTGCAGGGTTTTGAACTGTTGGTTGCTGTGCTGGTTGTGGAGGTGGTTGTTGTGCTGGTTGTGGAGGTGGTTGTTGTGCAGGGTTTTGAACTGTTGGTTGTTGTGCTGGTTGTGGAGGTGGTTGTTGTGCTGGTTGTTGTGTTGGTTGTTGTGTTGGTTTTGGTGCATGCCTGTGTCTATGTCCATGTGACGATGTAAATGTTTTAGGTAGTCCTGGTGCAGGTTCTTCTCTTGGAGGGTTTGGTGTATAATAAGTTCCACCAGCTGGTATATAAGTTCCACCAGCTGGCACATATGTTCCATCTGCAGCGTAATGTCCTACCTGACTTTTCGTTTTTAAGAAAGCATTTACTAGTCTGTTTTGGTCTGTTGTAACTCTTTTTCTTGACTTTCCACAACAGTTGCTCTAACGGCGTCATAGGCACTTTGAACTGCCTGTCTCGTTGCTGCATCTGTTATTTTCGTCATATTTTGTGCTACTTCTCTTAACTTTTTGTCGAAACCTTCAGACTTCAGTTTCTTTCCAGATGAGAAGTCGTTCACTTGTTTCACCTTACTATGAAGAGCTTCGAAGGCGTTCTTAAAGTCAGCATTCGTTAAAGCTTCATTTGAACTGTCTTCATCCGCTTGTATTTTTGTCCTTATTGACCCTATGAGTTGGGCTGCTTTAGCGTTGGCTTGGGCATCTAACCAGTCATTGTTAGCTTTTATATATTCTGCGCTTTTCATTGCCTTTTGCATGGTGCGTCGTTATTTTTACTTTCTTGTGCTAAGTTTTCATACTGTACGGTTTGGTTTTGCAACTGTAAAAGTTTTTCTGCCTTTACATTTGCTTCAACTTCTTTTTTATACTCATCGCTATCCATATATGTCTTCAGGGCTTTTTGTTTTATCTCTTCATCTTTCAGTACTTTATATTGAGTAGTATGGTTTTTCAAATTTAAAACATCTTGTTCCATTTTTGCTACTTCTGCTGCTTTTTCTGACACTTTTTTCGCATATTGCTCTGTACTTAGTTCTTTCAGTTGTTCTTCTTTCTTCTTTTTCTCTACGTTTAACTCATTGAGTTTCTTTGTGTGTCTGTATATCTAGTTTCTTTTCGTTTTCACCTATTTGCTTCTGTATGTCTATGTTTGCTTTTTGACATCTGCTATTTGATTTTTGAGTGAACTCAAATTCATTTGACTTTGAGGGTTATAGGCTGTTCCGTCTGCAGCTCCACCATAGCCTGCCATTTTCGCTAAAAGTGCCGCTCTTAAACCTCCACTCTGTGCACCAACAACTCGGTTTAAAAGCATAGGATTGCTTGACATTTGTTGCAACATAGTGGGGTCATTCAGCATTTGTTGTTGCAACTGTTGTTGTGGTGTTAGTCTTACTATTGGATGTTTCAATGCTCTCTTCCTCTTACGTATATTCTTACGTAGCTTACGTGGCATTTTAAGTGAAGTTAAAAAGCGGTTTTATACTAAACATCTTCGGGGCTAGAGGGCACGAAGTGCCTGGAAGCCCCAATACCTTTTTTTTTATATATATATATTATTTTTCATATGTATAAATCATATAATCTATATCTATGCAAATCTCATCTAAAATTTTTTGAAACAAACCGCTACCATTTTATAATGGTCCATCTTAAATTCATCATAAATTCTGGTACATGTTAGTACCAGAGTCTTCAAATCTCAAACACTCTGGTACCAACATGTACCAGACGCGAGTTTCCAATGCCTCTGTACGATTTTCTAATTAAGATCTTCTTGAATGAGAAGGTCTTCATAGAAACTCGTACGAGAGCTTCTCTTTTAAATACTCTGGTACCTGCTGGTATCGGAGTCGACTTTACAGCCCTTTCCACAATTTTAAAGCTGGGGAAAGTTTTCAAGCAATGAAAGGGAAGCTCTCGCTATGAGGTGAAAATCTAGAATTTTTACCTCATAGCGAGTAATCCTTTGTTAATTGCTTGAAAACTTTCTTCAAATTATCAAAATTTCGAGGAAAGTTTCCTTGCTTCAAAGTAGAGATGGAGCCCATTGAGCCACTGCATATAGGTCAGTGACTCAAAATACTCCATCTCTACTAGAAATCGCCAAAATTTGGGTCGCAATCTTTGAAATGCGACGCAAGTTTTGGCAATTTCGCGAGGACTTGCTCCATTTGTGCATAGATTCACACTCTATGCACCAGATGGAACAATTCTTTCGCTGACAGCGGAAAACTTTGTCTGAATAGTTTAACATTCAGACAAAGTTTCCCGCTGTCAGAGAGGGAATGGAAGGGTAAGAGGTATATATTCATAATGTATACTCTTACTCTTCCATTCCCTCAAGAAAGTTCAAAAACTTGGGTGCAATCAGTTCTGATTGCACCCAAGTTTTTGAACTTTATATAAGGAATTGTTGGCTATGATGTACTGATCATGAATCAGTACATCATAGCCAACAATTCTACTTTTAACCAAAAGTAATTGATTCGTATGTAAAATATTAAGCTAAAATTTCTCTTTCTTTTAGTAACATTCTTCCATTTCGTGTACATGTATCATATATTAAGTACTAGTTATCTATTCTATATCTCTTTATCCCAATTTAGATACTCAAAGATAATTCTTTTTCAGAAGAAAAAAAATAGTTTCTATTAAACCGTTATTTTTTCAATGTGAGTTTTCAATTTTATTTTTCCTTTTTGCTGCTCAATGCAACATCCTCCACCCGATCCTCCATGCGAGGTTGATCAAGCCATAGGATATTTAGAATATTCTCGTTTTGTTATAGCTGCAGAGCTGCATGGTAACATAAGATTTGTCAAAGACCCACAAAACTATCAATTGGAACAGGAGTATTAATCTACCACAATGCGAATACGAAGGCTGCCAGCAGGCTTTAAATTTATTAAAAATTTCGACAATTACATTTTTAAATCTGCAAACTTAACTCATATTCACTCAGGACCACCACCACAACATAAAAATACACCTACAAGTGGTACTTACCCTGCTTGGATTAAAAAATTTCTCATGAATCACGGAAGTCCACTTAATGCAACACAAGAAGTCAACAAAACGCTTGAAATACCTAAAGATCATACTTGTATTCACATGACTATGAAACAAACTGCAATCAATTGAAATATTATTTACAACAAAAAGATCTTATGAGATCTTTACCAGACATATCTTTAAATCAATTTCAATCTTTACAAAACTATGTTAATCAATGGGAAGATCAACATGATGACCTTATTTATTTGACATTCAAGGTGAAGATACTGATTTTCCAGACAAATTGGTTTTTATTTACTCTGATAATGATATGATCTCTCAAATTCATGAAAAACCACCAATTTATCACTTAGACTCTACGTTTAAATTAATTATTCATGGATTTCCTTTTTATGTATTAGCTACCAAATTTGCTAATACTCATTCTATCCCTTTGTGTTATTTATAAATATATCCAGATAATAGTGAAAATATTTCTTTTTGCTTAAGTAAATATTTTGAAACAACTCACACAGAACCTGAATTTATCATGTCTGACTGTGCACTAAACATTTTCAACGGATTAGGAATTCATTTCCGGAGTGCAATATCTTTTGGTGCGCGCTACATGTAATACGCGCACTTAAAAAGAATCTCTCAAAGATAAATGATGAAGAGATTAGATCAGAAGTCGAAAAATTTATGAACATTTTATGTTATTATCGTGATTGCACAGAAGAAGATGCTGCAAAAATGTATAAAGAGCACATTATTGATAAAACTCAAGATCAATTGGAATTTAATCAATACTTTACACGTCAGTGGGACATTCATAAACAACAGTGGATAGCCGCTGCAGACCAAATGAATTAACCGTTGTGAATAACGTTTCTGAATCTTTATTTAAAAAGATAAAATATCACGATTTTGGCTGCGTTAAAAATCAAAGAATTGATGTTTTTGTCAAAAATCTTTTAGAAGAAGTTGCACCCAATTACTTTTATCGTATTAAAAACGATTTACTTCAAACAGGTTTTATTCCTTCAATTAGAATTCGCGAGCCTTGATTGACAGATTATAAAACAAAATTGAAAAGAGAAGTTCAATCACGTTTATACCAAGTATTAAATTTTGTTCAGAATCAAGAAGCCAATTTGAATCCATTAAGATTTTTATTGGAAAATGCTGAAGAAAACTTTCTCAAATAAATGAGAAGATACAAAATTCAATTACATATTTAAGATCGTTTGAAATTCCAAATGAATTGTTAGATACGTATATGTTAGAAATTAATGAATTTTGTTATAATTCTCCAGGTTATATTTTAGAACATTTCGAAGAATTTTTGGAGGATTTCAAAGAAAAGAATAATTTAATTGACTAAAAAATTTATTATTTTTATTTATTGTGAATTTTAAATTGTCACTTTTTAAGTGTTACTCCCTATTGAAACTGTCACTTTTTGGGGTGTCACTTTTTCGGAAATTCTTATATACTCGATTTTCATAGTATGGTACTAGCAAATCTTGAGATATTTTTGAAATTTGAAATTTGAAATTTGTGCTATTTTTCACACGAGTTTTCTAAATTAGAATCCATAAATCTTTGGAGATTGAAATGTACCAATTCACATTCTTGAGACGAAATAATGAATTATGCTTATTATAATAAATCTTGCAAAACTTACATTAAGTTTTAAAAATTAAATGAATTAATAAATTACCATCAAAAAATTAAATTAGGAACGAATCAAGTTGAATCGCGGGTATATTACAAAAGTGTGCTTTGTAAAGTTTGTAAAGTGTCAGAAATAAGTATTTTTGACATCGTAAAGTCTGCATTAGTGAGGGTTATTTCACCAACACATATTCACAAAATTACTGAGAAATATGATGTAATATAGACTCAATCCAGCTCTGGAAGATATTTTGAACTCTATATTAGAAGAGTAGAGTTCAAAATATTTAACAGAGCTGGATTGAGTGCACATTAAATTTATTAAAGCCTGTTCCCAAAAGAACAGGCTTTAACAAATCGAAAGTGAGGAACTCCATCACTCCTGATCTTGAGGAAACAGAGTTCTGGAGCTCCTGAAGAGGCAGAATGGCTGCCTTATTCTTCTGATCAGCAGAGGCACAAATGGAAAATGGCCTCTGCTGATACAGATTCAGGAGCTCCGGAGCTCCCTTTCGTAGGGATTAGGAGCTCTGGAGCTCCTGAAAAGCAGAAGGCTGCTTTGATCTTAAATCAGCAGAGGCCCAAATGGAAAATGGCCTCTGCTGATACAGATTCAGGAGCTCCGGAGCTCCCTTTCGTAGGGATTAGGAGCTCTGGAGCTCCTGAAAAGCAGAAGGCTGCTTTGATCTTAAATCAGCAGAGGCCCAAATGGAAAATGGCCTCTGCTGATACAGATTCAGGAGCTCCGGAGCTCCCTTTCGTAGGGATTAGGAGCTCTGGAGCTCCTGAAAAGCAGAAGGCTGCTTTGATCTTAAATCAGCAGAGGCCCAAATGGAAAATGGCCTCTGCTGATACAGATTCAGGAGCTCCGGAGCTCCCTTTCGTAGGGATTAGGAGCTCTGGAGCTCCTGTAAGGGAATAAGGTCTCTCACACAACCATTAAAATTTTTTTGAAACACTTCCCCTGCAATTGCACTGGATGTCAAAAAAACTACTTTACAAAATGGTGGCAATTTGGCCGCACAATTTGTAGTCTTCCCGTTGAATCGCCAAACTTTATAGATAACAATAATCGCATAGCTAATAAAATGCTATATAATCAAGTAATTGCTAATCTTTTGTAGTTGAATTTTTGTTATATCTATTCTTATGATGTCTTTCAAACCATTTAATGTCTATTTTTAAAGTTAAGAACATGCTTGATAATTCAGAATACTATTGTTGGTATTTCTGTAATTGCGTTCTGATCGAGCTTAAGAACCTTAAGATTAGAAAGATAAGCGAAAGTTCCAAATTTGAAGTTCTTTAACTTGTTTTGGGACAAGTCAAGCTCTTCAAGATTCGATAACTGTGAGAATGCAGTCTGTGAAATGTACTTAATAGCGTTCTGTGAAAGATTTAATTTCTTTAGCTTTGGAGTATTGAATTCTCCAAGGGAACAGAATTTATTCTGCGATAGATCGAGAATTTCGAGTGATGGGAGGCTAATTCCATCGAAATTAACAACTTTATTTTCTTGTAAGTATAATTCTTTCAATTTTGGTAAACCATTAAGTGGGGAAAAATTTGAGATAGAG
Source organism: Trichomonas vaginalis G3 (assembly GCF_026262505.1). Classification (NCBI taxonomy): domain Eukaryota; phylum Parabasalia; order Trichomonadida; family Trichomonadidae; genus Trichomonas; species Trichomonas vaginalis. Next base: position 11,229,937 of record NC_067207.1, read on the forward strand.
TTTGTTTTGAGTGATATGTAGAATAAAGCTTGAAATGTTGATAAAGCAGAGATATCAACAATATCTGCTTCTGCAACTGAAAAAGAAGTAAATGCGAATGAAAGAGAGCCTTCTTCGACTGGTTGGAGGTCGGATAATCTCTCTGCAATGAACTGTGGTGATAATCTGAGTACTTCTTCATCTTCAGGATCTGGGGTTTCTGGATCAGGAGCAATTTCTGTCTTTAACTGTGTGACAATGTTTTGAGCGAATGGGATGAATTGACCTTTGCTGAATTGCTCTGGTTTTTCTAAATTTCAAGAACGTCAATTAAATCTTCTCTTGAAAAGCCATTTGGAAGCTTAACTTTCTGCATAGCGAAGTCGATTGCCTTTTGATAGCCAATTTCACCCTCAAGAACTTCTTCTTTAGCAAGAGCATCGAAAAGCTGGCCTAATTCCTCTTCCATTTTTAGATAACGTATGCATAAAAGTGACACTTCTAACTAACATCAGACTTTTTACAATGATCATGAACAATTTTTATGCATATCTTGCATCGATAACTATCTCCAGCATTATCAATGTTTTTGTATCTCAAGATAATTATATATAGTCAGGAGAAAAAGGTGTAAACCGGGCAAAAAGGTGTAAACCTTAAATTTTTAGGGATAAAAGTAGGAAAGATATTGTCCTCATATGTGTGCGATCTGGGAGGTATGATTAGTTCAAAAATTCGAAATAGATTTAATAATGATATATTAGCTATTATATGATAACATATATAAATAATAACATAAATAGTTTCCTTTATATTGTAGAAATTATAATTCTTTGAAGAAAATGGATATTTAAAATCTCAAATAATCTTGAATTTTTCATCAAGATGAGGCTTAGTGATTTAAATGCTAGTCCATTACATTGTACTTCAATAGCATATAATATATGCTCGATCATATTTATATGAATTAACTATCAAGCAGCAAGAATACATAAAAAACCTTATCTAAAAAGGTGTAAACCATATTGAGAAAGCTTGCTTTTTTAGTATGATCACAACAATCGATTCCACATTAGAAAATAAAATTATTTTTTGCGCATCAATAATTGAATTGATTTTTTACCACAATAATAACAAATTCAATTTAAAATTTGAGCAACAGACTTCAATAAAGAATAATTTAAGCCTACATGATGTGTATCTATATTTGACAAAACATATACGATGAAGTTTCGACAAATCATTTACGTTCATGTTTGACAAAGCATATACGTTCATTACGATGAAGAAGTCATGACAAAACATATACGAAGAAATCTTGACAAAACATTTACGTTCATGTTTGACAAAGCATATACGATGAAATCATGACAAAACATTTACGCTCATTACGATGAAGAAGTCATGAAAATTCAATGAGGTGAGAAAAGAGGTGAGATCTCACCTCTTCACCTAAACATTATTTTTGGGTCATTTACACTCATTACGATGAAGAAGTCTTGACAAAACATATACGAAGAAATCATGAAAATTCAATGAGGTGAGAAAAGAGGTGAGAAAAGAGGTGAGATCTCACCTCTTCACCTAAACATTATTTTTGGGTCATTTACGCTCATTACGATGAAATCATGACAAAACATATACGAAGAAGTCATGACAAAACATATACGAAGAAATCTTGACAAAACATTTACGTAAACATTTATTTCCTGTGTTGTTGTCTAAATGTCATGTTGTCTCATTTTTTCAGAGAAGTTAAATAACCTGGTGACATGGTGACATAGTGACACCTTCAGTTATTCAAAAATAATTCATAAATGCCTTCCTCATTAATCCTGTTGTGTTGTTGTCTAAATGTCATGTTGTCTCATTTTTTCAGAGAAGTTAAATAACCTGGTGACATGGTGACATAGTGACACCTTCAGTTATTCAAAAATAATTCATAAATGCCTTCCTCATTAATCCTGTTGTGTTGTTGTCTAAATGTCATGTTGTCTCATTTTTTCAGAGAAGTTAAATAACCTGGTGACATGGTGACATAGTGACACCTTCAGTTCTTCAAAAATAATTAATTATTGAATAACCTGAAAACATGAACGTAAACATTATTTTTGGATCATTTACGCTCATTACGATGAAGTCATGACAAAACATTTACGATGAAACTTGACAAAACATATACGATGAAATCATGACAAAACATTTACGTTCATTACGATGAAGTCATGACAAAGCATATACGATAAAATCATGACAAAACATATACGATAAAATATATTTCCTGGACTGTTGTCAAAATGTCATGTTGTCAGTAATTTTAAGAGAAGTTAATTAACCTGGTGACATGGTGACGTAGTGACACCTAAAAACCATCTACCCTAAACATTATTTTTGCTGAATTCAGCAACAAAATGAACGAGGTCAGGATGTATGCAAATACCTTTGAATTCATTCATAACGCCTTAGTAAGATCATAAAATGCTTGTTTTTACATTCTCTACTGTATCTTCGAGTTCTTCTTCATCTAACTTCTCATGAACTTTCTTATCTATGGAGTCCATAATATCTTTGACATAAAATGCATACTTTACAGAGCACCATTCAGCAACAAAATGAACGAGGTCAGGATGTATGCAAATACCTTTGAATTCATTCATAACGCCTTAGTAAGATCATAAAATGTTTGTTTTGAGGTCGAGCCACTTTTGGCTTGACCGTATTCTTTCAACCAAAACTCAAGAATTTTCCTGTGTGAATTTTGTATAAAAAGCAACCGTCTGAATTCAGGTGGTTGTTATATTCTTCACAAAACATTTACGATGAAGTCATGACAAAACATATACGATGAAGTCATGACAAAGCATATACGATGAAACCTTGACAAAACATATACGTTCATTACGAAGAAGTCATGACAAAACATATACGATGAAGAAGTCATGACAAAACATATACGAAGAAGTCATGACAAAACATATACGATGAAGTCATGACAAAACATTTACGATGAAGTCTATGAACATAATAATATTTCAAACCAGGAGCCAAATTCTTGCGATTTTCATATGGAATCTCTTCTCTCGGTTTTTCGAGGGAAACAATCATATGAAATCATTTACACTCATTACGAAGAAGTTTTGACAAAACATATACGAAGAAGTTTTGACAAAACATATACGAAGAAGTCATGACAAAGCATATACGAAGAAGTCATGACAAAGCATATACGTTCATGTTTGACAAAACATATACGATGAAATCATGACAAAACATTTACGATGAAGAAGTCTTGACAAAGCATATACGATGAAGTTTTGACAAATCATTTACGGTTAAGTTCCATGAGGTCATAACAAAGCATTTACTATGAAGTTTTGACAAAACATATACGATGAAGTTTTGACAAAGCATTTACGTTTAGTTTCGATGCAGTTAGTGTCTATGTTATACAGTAATGTTAGTCATGAATGTTTGTCCTAAGTGTTGGTGTTAGTGTTGAAAAATAATGTTTGTCCTACATGAACCCGTACAAGCGTTTTTGAATTTGTTTATGAATAAAATTACACTCTTGTTTTCTGTATCTATCATACAAACATAAGCAGCACCTGTTTTTGTAAAGTTTATATGAAGTTTTCGATAGTTAAGACCTGTATAATAATAGAATGCGTCCTCATTCTCAACATAGTAGTAGAACTCAAACGAATGCTTACCATAATCTGTTATTTCAACAGCTTCGTCAGATATTTCATCAACGAACTCATAAACTATATCGCCATACTTGCTTTTATTTTCTATTGTTTTCAGATCTAGACACACCAACGAAGGTTTGAGATTCTGTTGTCCGTTCTATCATGATTTATATGGTCTATTTCTTTCAAATTGTTTGTATTTTCAATCCACTGTTCTGCAATAATTCTATGCTTTAAGTACATTTTGTTTGTTTAAAACTAAGCACAATAATAACCATAATTTATTAAGTATTCACTCATAATATGTTTGTCTTTCTTTCGACGAATAGTAAAAGGATATGTCGTACAAATCTCATAATCTTCATGATTTCTCAATGTTTCCCATTGAGTTTGTTCCCCACTAACGTTCTCATTGACGTCCTCAATATCTTCTTCCTCACTGAACTCGTCAATATTTTCACTAGCTCCTTCTGTAATGTTTTCATCGGCATTGTCATTGACTTCTTCTGTAATGTTAGATGTTGTTGTTTCGCTCATGTTCTTTCACTAATGTTAAAAAGTTATGTTGTACGAATTTTGAACAGAATTTAGAGCAGTTATGAAACAATGAAGTACTTTTACGCTATTGAAAGGAACTATGAGAGTGAAGTACATGACAGCAATGACAAAAGGAACTAATATCAAACCTAATGAAATCGCTCACGAGGACATAGAGCTTAACAAGTACTTTGTGGAGTATCTTATAAGTGAAGAGTATGTAAGACCTTACTTCATGTTTGACAGCATGAATGAGGATGTTATTTCATGGTTAAAGAATATAAGCAATGTTTTCGGTAAGTACGTCATAGATGACAAAGGTCTTGTTGTATTTTATGAGACAGCAATACGAACACAGGAACTAATGGATATTATGCACTCAACAGCAAAGAAAGGATTTAGTACTATTGGCATGAATGAACATTGCAGGAATGACATATACAACCTATGCTCACGAAAGCCTTACACAAAAGCAATACAAATGATAGAACATAAGTGTCTAAGGTCAGCAAATGAAATCATTACTGTCAGTGGTTATGAAAGAACTGTTAGCAAAGATGAGTGGAAACAGCTATTCATATTAAGGAAGGACGTTGCTGAACTAGTTAAACCTGTTGCACAAACATTGTTTCAGATAAGACCAGCAATGACTAAGAACCCTTTGACCTTAGTCAATGAGACCATAGAGGTTGAAGATAATGACATGAAAGAACTAGGAATGAATGAGAGAAGTTGTGAAGGATGTTTGAGTCAAAACACATGGTTCTTCAGAGCTGTTAAGAAACTTAGTAAAGAACGACAGAAATATTTTATAGAGAAGTATTGCAAAGGATGTGTAAATGAATTGCTTGAAATAGAACTTAGAGACACTTTCACACTAAAGGACTTGAGGAAGAAATAAGTACATGAGTGAGGACGGTATTGACATAGCTAGTGTTATAAATGACTTAAGAAGATGTGTTGTCGTTATTGACGGAGCACGTATGACATATCTAGTGAAAGATTATGATGGAATACGAGACACAACAACACTTGTGTCAGTAGATAGCAAGGAATTCAATAAGCTCATGAAGAGTGTTTATGTAGGACGTATTGAGGAGAAGGATGTGAACGCACTGATGATTTATGAAGCGGGTCAGAACAAGAACTATCTTATGAAGTCAGGCATGAGATTCTTTGACGAAAGAGATGACATTTACAGCTATTTCAGAGGATATGAGTATGAGGTACTGAATGAAGTAGATGAAAGCGTTATTGAAGGATATTTGAAACATGTTCACGATGTCATATGTAATGAGGATGAAGAGCTTTATGAGTATGTTTTGAACTGGTTCGCCTACATCGTTCAAAATCCTTGTGGAAAGACTGGAACAGTACTTTTGTTAATAGGAAAGCAAGGAACTGGTAAGAATGTACTTAGTAATGTTCTATGCGAGCTCATTAGCAAGTACGCCAACAATAATATAACGGCAATAGAGAATGTGGTTGGTAGATTCAATGCTGCTATTGAGAACATGAAGCTCATCGTATGCAATGAACTAAGCTCATGCGATACGTCTAAGGTCATGAACCACGACGCACTAAAGTCAATAGTAACAGAGACTCAGTTGGACTTAAATCAGAAGTGTCAGCCAGTAAGAAAGATAGAGAATGTTTGTAATATCATCATGATATCTAACAACTTCAACTCAGTAAAGATTGACAAAGACGACAGAAGATTTGTTGTCATTGACGTAAGCAGCAGATACAAAGGAAATTACGAATATTTCTCAAATCTCATTGAAAGCTTTAATGAAGAGTTTTATTCAAACTTACTGACGTACTTCATGAAGAAAGATTTAAGTGAATTTGATGTAAGGAAGATACCATTCACCAGGGCTAAACAAGAACTCATCGAAATGAACAAAACACCTTACCAAATGTTTTACGAGGAGTTCTATGAAAAGTTTGTATCCGGATGGAATTGTACAGAGTGCTACAGAAGATATAAAGAATTTGCGAAGGAGAATGAATTCTTTGCATGTAGTTCAAATGTATTTGGTGGCAAGATGAGAGAATTTGTGAAGAGAAGTAGAAAGCGAGACGGTTCTGCAAGAAGTTATATTTACGAAGCAAGTATGATATTAGAAGGTCGTGGAAAGAAAGAAACAGTGAATTATGAGGAAGTGCTTGAAAAATTCATGGAGTACATGGGAAGCAATATAACATACAACAAAGACATATACAGTGAGTTTAAGTACTACTGTGAACAGCATGAGATTGAAGTAATGAGTAAAGGAGACTTTGAAACGCTTATGAAAGACAGTGAGGAGGTCATACATGAGAACAGTGATGAAATAGTTCATGAGAACAGTGAGGAGGTCATACATGAGAACAGTGATGAAATAGTTCATGAGAACAGTGAGGAGGTCGTTCATGAGAACAGTGATGAAATAGTTCATGATGTCGTTCGTGAAGAAGCCATTGCAACAAAGAATGAGATAAAGGATTTCATAGAACTTAACAAGGAGGAGTTTAAAGAAGGCTATGAAGTGAAAAGATGTGAAGAAGATTTCTTGGCGTATTTGAAGAAAAAGAGACTAAAGCCAATGGCTCAAAATAAGTTTCAATCGATGTTTGAAAAGAAACGTTTGAGCTATGGTGGTGTAAGAAGCACATATTACTTTGTTAAGAAGTGAGGACATTTATTTTTGTCGTTAGTGTTGGAGTTTGTGTTTGTTGTTAGTGAGAGAATAAATTAAATCATGAACTTTGCCATGGTCTCTGTCCCTAGTAGTTTTCATTAAGTTCTGGAAATAATGAAAGTCATAAACTTTGCCATGGTCTCTGTCCCTAGTAGTTTTCATTATCTCACAGAGTTAATGAAAGTCATACTTTCTATCAGATGAAGCATGCAGATGAACATAATGAAAGTTAGTGAGTTTGCCACGAGTTATGAATAAAATATTGGCATATTAGATGAGATAGCTGATGAAACAGATGAAGATAAATTAAATCTTGGACTTTGCCACACTCTGTCCCTAGTTCCTCAAAATCCTTGACAACGTTGCTTAGAAATTTTGGTTCAAAACCTCATCTGATTTTAATCTGTTATGCTACCTGTTAAGTTTCGCGAGATTATAAATGTCATGGAGTTATATAAAAAGGAGGGACAGCTAGGGACACTGGAAGTACTTGTAAGGCTATCTGTTAAGATTGCATGAAATACTAAAAGTCATGAAATCCATTATCGCTGTGCTATCTTCACCTTAGAGTAAAATGACAAATAAAGTCACTGAAGCAATGAAACAAAAGTTTTGGTAGAATACATTAAATCAGGAGCGGTTCCAGAAGGTTTTTACATTCATACTATGAAGGATGGTAGAGTTCAGTTTAGAAAGATAAAGCAACCATTAGATAAAGAAGGAATTTTGAGAAAGATTAAACTTCATGAGGACAACATTACTAAACTTAGGAAGAAGCTAGAAGAGTTGGATAAAGGAAGAGAGTTATAAAGCAATGAATTCAACAGGGTGAAAAAACAGGTGAAAAAAGAGGTGAGATCTCACCACTTCACCTATATTTATTTTTGTGCTATGTTTTCATACGTGTGAGGGTGGTGATATCATTTATTTTTTATTTTATTTTTATATAAATGACGAAAACTATTGAGATAACAAACTACCACGGTCATGAGTTCAAGAATTTGTTCTTCGTTCCTCGTGAAAATACATTCTATCAGATACGAGGGAGAAAAGGTAAAGTTAGTTTGAGCGTTTATGAGTACAAGCATAATGGAAAGTATATACAAGCATATGATACAAACGGTAAGCGTGTTTCATTAGCTTTGTCAAAACTTACTAACATTTATTTTGACAGTGACTTTGACCTATATGAAGAAGAAAGTGAGTCAGAAGATTATGAGCTGTTATGTGAAGCACAGCAATGGGAGGAGTTGCAATACTTTTGTAAGTGAGAACGTTTATTTTTTACAGTAGTGAAGTCGTTTGTGAAAACGTTAGTGAGGTGAAGTGGTTGGCGGCTTTGTAAATATTTAAGGTTAAGTTAGTGTTGTTGTTTGTGTTGTAAAATATACGTTAACGGTTTTGTAAAGTGCCAAACCGTTATCTTGGGTAAGGTGGAACGCAGTGCCGCCGTACCCAAGATAGGTATACTAACTGCAGGAGCCCCAAGGCTCCCAATCATTACGAAAGGGAGCCTTGGGGCTCCTGAGAATCCATCAGCAGAGGCCTTTTTATTTGGCCTCTGCTGATCAAAGATTCGGCGAAGCCATTCTTCGTCTCAGGAGCCCCAAGGCTCCCAATCATTACGAAAGGGAGCCTCAGGGCTCCTGAGAAACCTCTTTGAGAAGGTTTTCTTAAAGAAAACCTTCTCAAAGATGATTGTCAGCATTCACTCAAAATCTACCAAGAGTTTCAAAGTTTCAAATCTATCTGAAATGAAGCTTTGAATCTCTTGTATATCTAATTGTAGAGGTACCTTTTCAAAATGTCTTCTATTGATTAAATTTAATCAGTAAAAGTCATTTTGAAAAGGTACATCTCTATAATTGCTATTGAGCATTCACTCTTGGAACCTTGGAGCTCTTGTGTAGTGCATGAAAACTCCAAGATTCTAGCATAAAACATATATCATAGACATAATTTCTTCAAATATAATTTAAGGTTATTTTTAAAATGAGAAAAGCGTAATTTAAGGTTATTGAAAAGTGACACTTGGCAAATTTGTCCCGCACTCTATGTAAATAAAAATAATTAAATATATGTATTTATTCGTATTACAACCGTAGTAAAAAAAAAAAAAAAAAAAAAAAAAAAAAAAGGCAGTGGGGCTTCCAGGCACTTCGTGCCTTCTAGCCCTGAGGATGAATGAGTATAAATGAAGTCTCAACAAAGTCTTTACGAAGAAGTCTCAACAAAGTCTTTACGAAGAAGTCTTGACAAAACATTTACAAAGAAGTCTTTACAAAGTCTTTACAAAGTCTTTACAAAGTCTTTACGAAGAACTTTACAAAACATAGACAAGAAAGTCTTTACGAAGAAGTCTTGACAAAGTCTTTACAAAACATAGACAAGAAAGTTCATGAGAAATTAGATGAAGAAGTCTCAACAAAACATAGACAATGAGCGTAAATGACCCAAAAATATATTTTAGGGTAGAAGGGTATATCTACCCTAAAATATATTTTTGGGTCATTTACGAAGAAATCTCAACAAAGTCTTTACGAAGAAGTCACAATAAAACATCTGTCAAAAACCGCTTTTTAACTTCACTTAAAATGCCACGTAAGCTACGTAAGAATATACGTAAGAGGAAGAGAGCATTGAAACATCCAATAGTAAAACTGACACCACAACAACAGTTGCAACAACAAATAATGAATGACCCCACTATGTTGCAACAAATGTCAAGCAATCCTATGCTTTTAAACCGAGTTGTTGGTGCACAGAGTGGAGGTTTAAGAGCGGCACTTTTAGCGAAAATGGCAGGCTATGGTGGAGCTGCAGACGGAACAGCATATAACCCTCAAAGTCAAATGAATTTGAGTTTACTCAAAAATCAAATATCAGATGTCAAAAAGTCAAACATAGACATACAGAAGCAAATAGGTGAAACGAAAAGAAACTAGAATATGACAGACACACAAAGAAACTCAATGAGTTAAACGTAGAGAAAAAGAAGAAAGAAGAACAACTGAAAGAACTAAGTACAGAGGAATATGCGAAAAAAGTGTCAGAAAAAGCAACAGAAGTAGCAAAAATGGAACAAGATGTCATAAATTTGAAAAACCATACTACTCGATATAAAGTACTGAAAGATGAAGAGATAAAACAAAAAGCCCTGAAGACATATATGGATAGCGATGAGTATAAAAAAGAAGTTGAAGCAAATGTAAAGGCAGAAAAACTTTTACAGTTGCAAAACCAAACCGTACAGTATGAAAACTTAGCACAAGAAAGTAAAAATAACGACGCAGCCATGCAAAAGGCAATGAAAAGCGCAGAATATATAAAAGCTAACAATGACTGGTTAGATGCCCAAGCCAACGCTAAAGCAGCCCAACTCATAGGGTCAATAAGGACAAAAATACAAGCGGATGAAGACAGTTCAAATGAAGCTTTAACAAATGCTGACTTTAAGAACGCCTTCGAAGCTCTTCATAGTAAGGTGAAACTAGTGAACGACTTCTCATCTGGAAAGAAACTGAAGTCTGAAGGTTTCGACAAAGAGTTAAAAGAAGTAGCACAAAATATGACGAAAATAACAGATGCAGCAACGAGACAGGCAGTTCAAAGTGCCTATGACGCTGTTAGAGCAACTGTTGTGAAAAGTCAAGAAAAAGAGTTACAACAGACCAAAACAGACCTAGTAAATGCTTTCTTAAGAACGAAAAGTCAGGTAGGACATTACGCTGCAGATGGAACATATGTGCCAGCTGGTGGAACTTATATACCAGCTGGTGGAACTTATATACTAGCTAGTGGAACTTATATACCACCAAACCCTCCAAGAGAAGCACCTGCACCAGGACTACCTAAAACATTTACATCGTCACATGGACACAGACACAGGCATGCACCAAAAACAACACAACAACCAACACAACAACCAACAGTTCAAAACCCTGCACAACAACCACCTCCACAACCAGCACAACAACCACCTCCACAACCAGCACAACAACCACCTCCACAACCAGCACAACAACCACCTCCACAACCAGCACAACAACCACAAACAGAGCAAGGACATAAAAGAAGTAGAGAACAAGGAAACCAAGAATTCTTAAAAATGCTTAAAGAAGACTATGGTTACCCAGATACTATTGACTTTAGTGACAGATATAAAGAAGCTATTAGAAAGTTCAAGGATGGAAATACTGACCCGAACCTATTTAGCTTTATGACTCAGCACCAAATCGGATATAATTTCAAACCTGGAAAATACAAGCTCGCAAAGGGATATGATTTAATAGCATATCATCCAAATGACATGAACGAATTTACTCCGAGATATTTGGTGTCAGAGATAAATGATAAAGATAATTCAACTATCTTCATGAAACGCGTAAAAAATAGAGACGGAACGAAAGAACAAAGGCTTATGAATGCGGATGACTTAAATAGGGAACTTGTTGAAAACGGTCTCGGAATATATGAAATGCCAGCAGATGAGGTACAAGAAACTCCACAGGAAGAACTAGTTCAGATACAACCAGACATGGAAGAAATAGTTCAGCAACAACAGCTAGAAGAGCCTGAAGGAAACGAACAAGTCCCTCCTTTGGAAACTAACTTCACAGAACTAGATGAAGATTTGGAACAGCCGAAAAATCTTGACCCTCAACAAGAGTATGCGGAGAATATGGAATCTTTCCAAGAGTCTAAGAAAAATTCGGCTGACATAGTAGAAGAATATCGAAAAATGTTCGCCGACATACAAAAGACTCCAACATCAGATGAAAATATTCAGCATAGAATGGAAGTACTGAAAGAAAGTGTACGCAAATACAACAATCCTTTTTACTTACGAGCATATAACGTTCAATCTTTGGATGAACTCGGTGAAAATAAAAGGTTAAATTTCAACAAAACATATAGAAATGAAACATTGTTTAAAGTTCATTCAGAACCTAACCAATATGGAAACAAACCTACTTTTGTTTCTGCAGACTATGGAACTACAATGAGATGGGGTCATAAAGCTAATCCAGATAGGTGGTTCATAAACTTACAACCACAATTCCAAGAAGTTGTAGACGCAATGGAAGTCAATGGTGAACCAGATATAGCTGGTATTTTCAGCGCGGCTTTAATGCCATTGAAAGATATGAAAGATGCAGATATTTTGAACCAGTATGAAATGAACATGGCTGATGGAAATATAACACCTGACGTTCTAGAACATTTATCTCAAAGAACTACACAGAACCATAGAGATGGTATATTTGGTGAAGAGTTTAGAAAGAAAGTTAGGGAGGAGAAGGAAGAGAAACCTATTGTACATGACCTTGCAAACGAAAGTTTACAAAAATGTCATAAAAACTTACTTTGCAGACAATGAACCGAGAAGGGATGAATATTTAAGAAAACTCAAATGGACAGTACCAAATGAAATGTTAGTATTGAAAAACATGTTCCTTGACAAAATAAAACCAACTACAGAAATAAACGACGCCAAGACTGAAAGATTGGGTAAAAGCTTTCCCATTCACAAAAGATATAGTTGGTAACATGGAAAGAAAACCAGAATGGCTACAAAAACATATATTTGGAAACGAGCTTATTCCATATGGACAAGCTCTGTTTGAAGAGCTTGAACCAGAAACTCAGGAAAGAGTCATGCAAACAATACGCAAAGACTCAAATACAGACTATGACAAACTCTTTCTAGGATATAGGTTACCTGAGATGGGCGACCAGAGCCAAAAGGCAAAAAGGACATGGGAAATTTGCAACATACTAGATGAACATAATGCAAAGATGCAACAACTTCAAGCAGAGGGCAATGAAGGAAAAGAAGAGTTAAAAACTCAGTCAGGAAGAAAGTAAAGCTTGGTCCACGTGGGTTCTATTATGACATATAAATCCAACTATTTCTATATTTTTACTCATATGAAATGTACGCCGCTCAGAATATAACGCCAACAGTTTTGGATGCTATGAATGGAAATGTTTCCGAATGGTATAACGAATGCGACAATGCCATTAGAAGGTCAGAAATAGTTCCTGGAACTTACGAATATACAACTGCTGTTTCTTATGGAAACGTAGGTGAGTTTGGAGAAGGTTCTTCAACAACAGTAGATATTGCTTGCGACAGGTTTCATATAATTTCTATTGACAACTCTTTCTTATACGTGGAACAAGACATTGAAATAAAACCTTCTGCCAAGTTGTCTGACAAGAAAGGTTGCAATGGAATTTTCTATGTCGGATACCAATATGCTCCAGAAGTTTTCATGGGATATAAGATATATTCTAACTCTGACTTAGTTCAAACAGTAACATGGGCAAACTATGAATGGTTCGCTTTGAGAAACTCAGTACAACCACAAGCTAGAGAACAAACAGACCAGTATGCAACTATTGAGAAAATAAGAAGACTTGACCCTAACGTTCCAGGAGTTTATGTTAACCTTTCTGGACAAACTGCAGCAGCAGTAACCAAAGTAAAACTGAAACTTAGAGTTCCTTTGTCATCTTTCCTCATCTTCAGGTTTTTAAGATACTTGCCAAACTGGGCAGGAAAAATTTCTATCGAACTTACTCCAAGCAAAAATAACTTAGTCATTGCACCAACACAAGACCCATTCACTCTTACAGAAGTAGTGGGAACAAATAAAATGTCATTCGCCGACTTTTGCAAAAACAAAGTTGACTTAGACTTTGGTTTCTCAAACCTCAACACTGAAGTAAACTATTATTTCAATGCTGCTGGAGATGCTTGGGACCCAGTTAAGTTCACATGCGAACAGTTTGAATGCAAGAGAATAGAAAGCAGACTTGCAGTCTATATGTTGGACCCAGATATTTCAAATGCTTTAGCTGCCAAATATATTGCAGTTCCACTTATGTTCCCTATACACCAAATATCTGTCAAAGACTTTGCAGGTGAAGTTGGAAACCAAAGTGCTGACCCAGGTGCAAGAACAGATATTGCCTTAACAACTGCAATGAAACATGCAGATACTATGTTTGTACTGTTCAGACGAACTATAAATGACTATTCTTGTTTCTACAACCCTGGTATTAAATATCATATAAACATAGATGGCAAATATTATCCAAGAGAAGAATATTCTACAGTTGAGGATATGAGGTCATACAACTTGACATTAGATGCTATGAACTTTAACAACAACTTCACAACAACCATTAACCCTGAAATGCAAAGTTCTATTATGCCATATGTGAAAGTATGGACCCATACAGGAGCTCAAAACACTCAATATACAAATGGAGACCGTTCAAACTTTTGGCTTGGCATTCCATTTGCTGACTCAGAAGACTTTATGGGTGGTATTTCAACTGTTGGTACAGTTCAAATACAATATACTGGTGACAGAGACGGTCCAAATGAATTGAAAGCAAAGAAGTTTACAAAACCAATAGCACTTTTCACGGAAGATGCTCTTTTGAAAATTCGTTCGATGAAACCTGCTGGGGCTCCTCAGATTGGTATAACGACAGCTTCCATCGAGCAGATTTTGGCAGCAGGTCAGTAAGTTGTTCTTGAACTGACTTCTCTCCGTCAAATATTGACAGTACGCCAGTTTTGACATAAAATTGTAAGATAAACTTTCCTTTAGAAATATCGGTCAGTTTTGTTGTTATATTTTTGTCAACGTCAAGAACTTTCACCATTTCAGTTATACCAACTTTCTTTGCTTTATGAAAATATTTTGGTTCAGCAAAGACTGCTATTCTATAACATTTTCCATTGTTTGTATAAAGAACTATTCTGTCAATGAACTTGTATTGTTTGTGAGTATAAACCTTGTTTTGCTTCAATTCGAAGAGATACTCAAATACGTCCATCTTTTTATTCTAAGTAAAATGTCATTTCCGAAAAATAGAAGCGTAAGTGTTTCAAAAGGTTTAATGGCGGTGGCAGATGTGAAGTTAAATTCACCAACTCAAACAAACAGTCAAAGTGTTGTTGTCAATGTCAAAGAAAGAGATGTTGAAGTGGGGAAACCATACGAAGACGAAAATGGTATAACAATAGTTCCTGTAAAAGAACAACCAACATACCCTGAAGTTAGCAGAGACTTAAGTTCTGTTGCAGATATTCGAAACGACTACCAACAACTTAAAGACAAACTTAAAACTCAGGAGAAGATTTGTCAGGCTTTGGGTATAATGTTAAACTTGGTCGAACACAACCCTGTAAAAGTGAACTCATATGTCATCGCACCTCATGAAATTTTGAAAGAACTATTGAAACTTTTGACAGAGGCAGACGATATAAACATTAAAGAAATAGAACCCGACGTTAGTTGCTGTGGTGTTTCATATAATGTCATTGACAAGATATACGTTATGAAAGGAGGTGAAACGTTGAACTTAAAATATAGTTTCCCAGACGTTATAAAAATATTTGACGACCACAACATTTCATTAAAATTTATTTGCTAAGTAAATGGCAGAAGACACAATGGTTTATACTATTACGACTAAAAACCCTGAGTCATATAATTCTATAACAACAAACTTACAAAGTCCTCAAGGACGATATTGTAAACTAACCTTAAACACAATGACGACTAAAGCCTGTTTTGCTCTTTTGACACCAGAAGATTTTATTGTTGTGAATGGTAAAAAATACTCCTTTGAAGATACTTACTCAGATATACCACCAACAGGTTTTGTTGACTTATTTAATACTTTAAGGACGGATGTAACATGTGCTGCAACTAGAGCAGGTTTCATTATGTTTGGATGTCCGACTGAGTTTACTATAAACGATATGAGCTATAATACAAAACTTATATCTGGTTTTTACTACCAACAGTTTCCTATAACAGGAAAAGGTGTCATACAAGGAATGTCTGTTCCATTGACTTTAAGTACACCAATCTTATATATTGTTTCAAACTTAGGTTCAAAGTGTTATTCGAATGTCGACAGAAACTACTATGACCAAAAGATACTCATGCGTATAAACAACACTTTCTCTGCTGGTTTGCCTATTGTTCATTCGAATGCAGAGTTTTCAGCTTTAGTAAACTCAAACACTTTAGCAAACATAAACTTAACCTTAGTTGACGCAAACTTTGTTCCTGTAAAACTTTTATGTCCTATGTATTTGTCAATGACGGCAGAAAGTTTCGAATTGGAAGATGCAACTGGTGAAAGTATTGTATTACAAGAACAACTTCAACAACAAATAGCTCAAGAAACAACAAATGCAACAAATGGAACAAATGCAACAACAAAGTCAAGAATAAAAAAATATTTTTTTTTATTTTATAAAAATGTACAGAATAGATGTTTTCAGATTTTTATGACTTCCAAGCGTTCAGAAATATGTGTCCATTTAGAGACTATAACAAAGCAGTCGAGAATTTGAAACGTTTAGTCATTTATGTTGACTCTCCCCAGAATGTTATGTCATGAAAGAATGGGATGTTGTCTTTAACAAACCAAGAGCAACAATAGTTTCAGAACAAGAATGTAGACAGAAACTTAAGAAAATAAAAGTCGTACAAGTTGGAATGAAGATGTTAGATGCTTGGGATATCTTATTGTCAAAACTTGAAGATTTTTCAGTTCGTGGTATAAAGTTCTATACACCTTCTCCAAACTTCTATTCTATCTTCACTGGATATAAATATGAACAAGTAGAATGGAAAGAAAATATTATAGAAGCTTGGTAGACCATGTCAAAGAAATTATATGCAATGGAAACGAAAAAGGTTTATGAGTATATCTTATGTTGGTTTGCAAACATCTTACAACATCCAAGTGCTAAAAATGAAACTGCTCTCATTATAATTGGAAAACAAGGAACAGGTAAGAACACATTCTTTACAGATATCTTATGCAAACTGTTAGAGGGCTATTCGAACCCGAATATGAAAACTTAGAAAACATCTGCGGTAAGTTTAACTTTCAATAGAGAATATGAAACTTATAGTATGTAACGAACTTCAAAGTATAGATACAACAAAGGTTTTAAACTCGGATGCTTTGAAGAGTCTTATAACAGACAAAGTTGGAGTTGTTGAAAGAAAATATAAAGACCAAAGAGTTTGTGAAAATGTTGCAAACTTCGTCATGGTTTCAAACAACGCCGTTCCGATGAAGTTAGAAAGTTCTGACAGAAGATATGTAGTTGTCAGAACGTCAGAAGCTCATATGCAAGATACAGAATATTTTGACGACTTAGCAGAAACCTTAACACCTAACTTTTACAACCACTTGTTCTCATATTTCATGACATTAGATATTTCTAAGTTCAATCCAAGACAAATTCCACATACCGAAGAGAGACAAACATTGTTAGAAGCAAACAAGAGTGTATATGAACTGTTCATAGATGAAACTGACTTTGAGTGTTTAGATGAAAGGTCATTGTACGATTCGTATAAACAGTATTGTCAAGAGTATGGTTATATGACAGCTTCTAAACGAACATTCTTGGCAAATGTCAAAAATCTTTTAGACGTACAGAATGGTGTATATACAAAGAAAAATTTTTCTGAGTAAATTTTAAAAAAAAATATTTTTTTTATCCGATAGAAAAGATGACGAAATTCATCTCAGTAAATAAGTACATGACAGAAGTCAAAGATAAGTTAGCTCCATTCGCATATTTGAATGTTTACTTCTACAATTTTGAAAAGTCTACATTTGACAAAATTTGGAACATTGCACCAGTTAAGTTTGCTGTTGTTAGAAAAAGTGGTGCAACTTTTGAAGACTTAGACATAGAAGGTTTGTTAGCAGTCAAAGAAAATTTTGACAGAAAGTTCTCAAAACTCGAAGAAGGCAAAGCATACAAACTTGTTATACCTTATGAACCAAAGAAAGCAGACGACTATGAATATTATGAGTCTAAGATAGTTGAAGTTCAAGGTAAATTGGGTAAAAAGATTTTAGAGTCTAAGCCAGTGTTTGCCCCTAAAGAGGAAGAGAACATTGACATTGACCCAGAAATGTTCTAAAAATAAAATTTTATTTTTACATGTCAAATTTCTTTTTCTCTGGAACTGGTTCAGGTTCTTTCTTCTCTTCTTCTACTTTCTTTTCTTTCTTTTCTCTCTTCTTCTTCTTCTCTGGTGGAGTTATGTCAAATTTGGCGCAACCATATTTATGTAAAAGTTCTTTGTCCTTTAATAGCTCATCTATTCTGTTTTCTATTTCATCTTCAAGAACAGCGCATGTGTCTTCTTTGCATTCTAAGAAGTTTTGTTGGACTTCATCTCTCAAGAGGCGTCATCTCTGTCAACAAGTCTGTCATTGACAAATTTTAAGACTGCTCTGCTTAATGTTTTATGGTTCTTGTCATATTCCCAGAAACAGAACTTTAGAACAAATTCACCTTTCTTGTTTACACTATGTAAGATTTTATGGTCGACAGATGTTTTGCTGTCAAAAAGCTTGTCTCGAATATAGATAGCGAAATCGCTAGACATTTTCTAAAAGATAAAAATTTTAATTTTTCTAAAAATATGTTAGAAAAAAAGTTTGCTGACATTGACAAGAAATTTGAGAATGTTTTAAACAAGAACAAGAGGAAGTTAGAAAATGCTCAGATAAAACCTATACATGACAAGTTCTTATTTGCTCAGAATGGTATAACAGGTCTAATTGCACCACCTGGGTCGGGTAAGACTTTCACTTATCTTAAAATGGCTGCACAACAACAAGAACTAGATGAGAAGAACCCATTCTATGAGTTAGTTGTTATTTGTAGTACTTCTGGTCAATTTGACCAAACCGTCAATTCGTTCAAAGATATTATAAAAAGTCAAAACTAGTATGTATAAAGACTCTGAGTTTTGATTGGATAAAGAAGTACCAAAGAAGAGTTTTGATATAATGCTATAAATGAGTATGTCAATTCTAAGTTTAAAGACCCAAATGAGGAAATGCAGAGAATATTAGAGAAGAACACTTCAGAAACAAACAGAAAGAGATAGAATACATTTCGAAGAAATTGCAATCTTACGATTGGAAGACTTACCCTCACAGATGTCTTCTTATCTTAGATGATTTCGCCTCTCATCCTTTGTTAAAGAACAGAGAACAAGATATGTGTCGAATTCTTAAGAAGCTCAGACACTTTAACATCTCAGTTGTCATTTGTGTACAGACAGCAAAAGAGTTTAAGTAAGGATGTTAAAAGAATACTTACTGATATCATACTTTTCCCTGGATTGTCCGAAGACGATTTCATGAACTTATGAAAGAGTCCATGGCAGGTAAGTTTGACAGACATGAACTATGGGAGAAGTACAAAGTCATACAAGACCCTCATACTTCTTTCAGAATTCACATCTACGCGAACAAAGTTCAAATTGTAAAAAAGTCAATAAAAATAAAGAGTTTTGTGCTGAATTCAATAAAAATA
The DNA here is from genome assembly GCF_026262505.1 of Trichomonas vaginalis G3. Classification (NCBI taxonomy): domain Eukaryota; phylum Parabasalia; order Trichomonadida; family Trichomonadidae; genus Trichomonas; species Trichomonas vaginalis. The sequence continues at coordinate 11,249,223 of NC_067207.1, forward strand.
TATTTTTAGGGTAGATGGGTATATCTAACCCGATTTCTAACCTCATTTCTACCCCATATGTCCTTACTGAAAAAGTACGTGTTCCATATGTCATTTTTACTCAGAATTTTACTCAGAATTCAATAAAAATATATTTAGGGTAGAAGGTATATCTACCCCGATATCTAACCTCTTTCTACCCCAGTTATTTTATAAGCGTTTTACATGGTAAACATTGTGAATTCGTGAAATTCTAAACAATTTCGTAGCTTCTATTTCTTTCTGTCAGTACATCGAATGTTTTAACAATGCGAAGGTTTCTTTATATTTCTTCTTGACATCTGAAAGAAGGAAATCGTCAGCTGTTGGATAGTTTTTGTTCAGAAATGTCAACATGTCCATTTTATCTTCTGCTGGTTTCTCTACTTCTTTCTTTAAGTCAGCATAGTCGTTTCGCATACGTTCTATCTCTTTGACGGAGTAGTTATATTTCCTCATTGCTGCTTTACATTTTGAACATTGTGGGTTCATTTTAGCATTGTACATTGAAATCTTACCTGCTAGTATGACTAAGGCGTCAATGGTTTTTCTTTAACTCAAAAGTTGCGGGTTTTATCTGTTCATTCCATACTTTACTCTTCTATCTTTATCTCTTATCTGCCATACACATTTTGCAACTAACGAAACAAAGTTCGTAGGTCTTAAACTCCCCAGATTTGTATATGTCAGAGATGTTCTTATATACCATGTCGCAATCTTTGTCCATGACTTTGTGGTTGCAATGAAATCCAAGAAACTCATAGTTAACCTTACGTATGAACTTCTTTATTTCTACTGAGTCAGTTGCTTTGACTTCTATTTCATCGAATTCTGGAATAGTGAGTTTTTGTTGTTGGATTTCAGGCAATTTGGGTAAATGGTCAATAATATCCTGCATTTCATAAAGATACTGTATTTGTTTCATCTTTCGCACTACAGTCTAAATTACTTGTTAAAAGTTCTTGCTTTATCTTCTGGATTTCTGTCTCAAAAGTATATGAAGAAGGAATGAAGCTTTTCATCTCTACTAACATTGAAGTTGGGTTCATGACTAACGAGTTTGGTGCTGTTGTTGCTAACATGTTCTTACAATAAAAATAAAAAATATTTTTTAAAAAAACCAACTTTATTTTTTATTTCGGGAAAACTCATGACAAATTCAAGAGGGTAGAAAAGAGGTTAGAAAACAGGTTAGATATACCCATCTACCCTAAAATATATTTTTGGGTCCTTTACACTCATACGAAGAAGTCATGACAAAACATTTACGAAGAAGTCATGAAAATTCAAGAGGGTAGAAAAGAGGTTAGAAAACAGGTTAGATATACCCATCTACCCTAAAATATATTTTGGGTGTAAAATTCAAATTGTAAAAAGTCAAGCTTGAAAAATCTAAGTGTTTAGTCTTAGTAAGATGGTAGCTTCTTAAAGCATATGCCGTCCTTGAGTTTTATGTACGTGAAGAGAAGTACAATGAATTCAATTACGAGTACAATTGCAATGACAACTAAGGCAACTATTTTTGTCTTTTGCCAGCAAGAGTACTTCTTCTCTTCCAATGGTTCGGCAGAACTATACTCACTCATGAGAAATGCCAAAACGGTTTAATAGAAAAAGTGTCATTTTTTCATGTCCGAAGACTCGAAGGTGCAACACTTCCAAAATACCGACGAACTCAGAAGAGCAGCATGGCAGTATGTTCTTGACAACTTCTTTGAGTTCTCCAGGCACCTTGGAAAATGCTGAAGAACTCCGACACAGAGAATTTGGAGAAATTGCACTCCAATACTACATTGACAAACAAAGGGTAAACAAAGGGTAAAATAAGACTAAAAACTTAACGTTTAAAAAGTGACATTTTTATGAGCTCCGAGTCACCGAGAAAACTTGGTCAGATGTTAGCAGCTTACTTCCCTGAGGAAGATGGAAGCGTTACATACGTAAGGTTCAAAAACAACGAACCTGGAATTGCGTACCAAATTCGCAATTACATGACCATGGAAGAGTACGAAAGGTTTCTACAAGAGAAACCAGCTCTAAACAACTCAGAAAAGAAAGAGTAAAAAGTTTAATTCGTAATTGTTTATTTTTTTACTTGTATGGGCAAGCTGCAAGAATGAAGTCGACTATCTCGGTCTTTGTCTTGACCAGTTGGACTGCTCTTGCGAGTACGTCTGTTTTGCGGTCTCCAGCTGGTGTCTGACCTTCGTAATTGCGCATGTTCTTGAGAGCTCCAACTGTAAATGGTTGTAGGATGAAGAGTCTCTCAGACTGCTTGAGGTAGTCGTCACGGTCACGAACCGAATCTGTGGTACGAGTCGAATCGGTCGATTTGAGGGAAGAGACTGAAAGCCTGTCTTCTTCCATTGGGGTAGTAGCATACTCTTTGCGTAAGCGGTTCAGACCTTCCTCGAACTCTTGGTCTCTCTTGGATTGAGATTGGAATTGTGGGGCAGGGTTTTGCATAAACATCCAAGGGTTGGGGAAGTAAGGCATAGGTTGAGGAGGGTAGTTCGGGAAGCCTTGTGGTGGGTAGTAACCTTGAGGTGGAAATTGGTAGTAAATCGGAGGTACTTGCTGGAACTGAGGTACTTGTTGGAACTGAGGTTGCTGAGGTGCAGGGGCTGGTGCTTTAGGTTCCTCTGGTTGGGATATGGGCTCGGTTGGTGGTACGTCGGACATCTGTTTGTGGCTTAACCGTCGGAAGGAAAAACCTTTCCTGTCGGAAGGAAAAACCTTTCCTGTCGGAAGGAAAAACCTTTCCTGTCGGAAGGAAAAACTTTTTCTGAAGTTCGACCAAAAGTTCTCAATTTTCGAAAATTTGAATGGTTTACGGACGGACAACTGGAAGAGTTCTTCCTGTCGTCGGGAAAATTTTTTCCAGTTGTCGGGAAAATTTTTTCCAGTTGTCGGGAAAATATTTTCCTGTCGGATGGAAGGACTCGGAATGCCAGAAGGATTTGACGAGGCAATTTACCTTATAGAGATAAATGAAGTTGTTAAGCAGTACTTGCGCAGGGTAATGAAGCCCAAGGTCAAGTTCACCAGTATTTCTGGAAGGTCTACACTTCAGCTCGAGACTTCGACTGGAATTCCAATTCAAATACCAGACGGGACAGCCTACGACGACATAAAGGACGCCAAAAGAGAAGCTCTTGTTAAGTTCCTAAACAAACGTCCTTGGATAAAAATACCAAACAAGGAGAACCCCCTACCCCATATGAAATTGGCAATTCAGTCTCTCCTTCACTTCTCGGGTCAGCCGTTCTACATAACCTGTGAAGGCGACATCCAACCAGTTCAGTCAACCTTAACGTTTTGAGTAAAAACATTTTTTTTCATTTTTTGAATGAAGCAAGTTAAATTCGTCCCACACCAATCTCAATGGACCGATGAAGAGTTTCAAGCCATGGTTGAAGGCGTTGAGAACGACATAGACGGCGAACTTGAAGGAGCTCAAACCACAATTGCAACCAAAATTGCAAGTCAAGGAACAGATAGCTCCACTTAAAGCTACCAAAGCTACTCTTGACCTCATGGATACTTACCGTTTAGAAGTAAAGAGTGGAATAAGACAATTAAAATTAAAACTTCTAAACTACGAAGCTATACTCCAAAAGTTAGCAGAAATGAGAAGACTTTACCAGAGCTACTTACATGTAAGGGACTTACCTTCAAGCAGTCCGACCAAAGATGAATTTTCTGACATTGTCCCAATTTTGTCCGAAAGTCAGCTCAGATGTTTTGAACTGCTCCCAACATATCCAGAATATGAACGTTTGCCTGAACTCTTCCGCAATCTCAAAAAACGTTTTTTGGTTCTCATGTTCGAAACTTTTATCGGAAGAGACAACAAACGTTCAGAAGAAGAACAAGATATTATTTTAAACTTGTTGTATGACTTAACCGTCATAACAAGCTTTTTGAAGTAAAACCGTCATTCTCAAACCACTTCATTTTTTCGATGTCCGAACAAGCACCGAAGCCGAACACAATGGCAGATGTCCTTTCAATGTTGCCAGACAAGCGCCCAGTTCAAATTCAAATTTTGAATTTGAAAGCTCATCTGACAAACACCGTTAAGACTCTCCAAAGTAGTCTTATGGAAGAGATGACCACTTAAAGGATGTCCTCATGAACCAAGCTTCCAATGAGAAATGCCTGAATGATTTGACGGAAACCTTGCGCATTTACGCGAGAGAGAACCGAGACCTTGCCAGACTCATCTACCGTTTCTTCGAAGAGATAGACGCCATCTGGAAGGTACTCGGAAAGGACAGAACCTCCAACACCGTAATTCGTGAGTACCAAATTGAAGAAGGAATTGTCGAGGAAGAAAGAAAGAAGAAGAAGAGAAGAAGAGAAACACGAAGAAGAGGAAGTTTGGGCAACCCTTGTTGCCGATGACACTTACGAAATTTCCCAACCCTACCCATACAAATCCGCAACAAGGAGACAGGCAAGGTTCTTACCCCAGTCCTCAACAACTTGGGACACTTGAACCTTACCCTTCGGAATCGCGGTTCAATCTCCATGGGCAAGCTTGTCGCAATTCAATGGGTTCCAAATCCAACAAGAAGACGAAGGTCAGACACATTGACGGTGACAAGCTCAACAACCGTAAGGAGAACCTCGAGTGGTTCTAAGAGTAAAAAAATTTTATTTTAGGGGGAAACCCCAAGTAAATTTAAGTTTTTAGTTTGTGTTAAGGTCAATTTGCAATAGTTCCCGACCTTTGATTGGACTCTTTCGTCATCCCAGTTGCGTAGGAGGTCGTCCCAGAGGAGTTGGTAGATTTGCCAATCCAAGGACGATTTGTCCTCCCAGGCATTGAGGATGTACTGCTCGTAGAGTCTCATGACCTCTGCCTTGCACCAGACACCCTCTCCTTGGAACGTAAGGCTTCTTCGAAGTGCTCGAATGCGATTGGCTTGACCATCCGAAATGACACTTTTTTGTACGTTTGGTCAATGTTCGTGTCTCGTGCCATAGTCGACGAAAATACAGACAAACAGGTTATATATGAGTTTGAGACCAAGAATGGTGTAACTCGACCTGTCCGATTCAAATTCGAATAAAAATTTTTTATTTCATGCAATGTTTTATTTCTGTGCCGTCTTCAAGTATGCCCCAGTACTTACGCTTGGAGAGGACATGAACTTCGGTGAAAATTTTGTCCAATTTGAATTGACCATCTTTTCACCGACCATTGCCCATTTCAATGAGTTTGTTGTAGCCTTCTTCGTTCGTCATGAGTGCGTCAATGTTCTCATATAAACCTTCACTTTGGATTTGACTTCGGAGAAGAATCATTGTAGTTGTCAAGGACTGCTTTGCGAACTGAGGATAAGACCAATGTTCGACAATAGGTTTTACTGTGGTTACTAAGCCACTTGACCTTGAGTAAATTCGTATTTCAAAACAAAAGGGGAGAAAACCTTTCAACAAAGTTGTCGACCTTCTCATAATGTTTACTCTTCATCTTTTGAGGTTTTTTAATGGAATATCCCCATGTCGAATTCATAAGCAATTTGAGTGTCATTGCAAGTTTGGGGTTGAAAGCTTTCCTAATATCATACAGTTGTTGTATGACTTTTCCAACTGTATAGTTCCTTCCTGGAACTCACCATCTTCGTTTGGAATTCCAGTCGGATATATTGGACGAACCTCATGTATGCAGCGTTAAGGTCGACATAGTATATCTTTTCATCTGAGTCGAACTTGTCGCAACCAATGGGTCCAGTTTCGTGGAAATTCAAGTGAGTCTCTTATCTTCTGAGAAACTTCGCCTGTATCTCATAAACATCGTCGAAGCAACCTGTTTCATATAAAACCTTCTGACCTAACTCAGATGCTCTCCAATACAATTTGACGTCAATTGGATGTCTCAATGGAAGTTTGTTTATAGCATCTTGAAGTTCTTGCAACCTCATTGGAAGTTCTTCTGGTTCAGGTTGGTATCCGAACAATCCAACTCCTTTTGGAACAGTGTACTTCTTTTGTGCTATAACTTTGTCTGGAACAACTTTTGGTCTTGCTAACAATGAAAAGTTTGTTTCGTCTTTTGGTACAAAAGTTTCTGTCAGCTTGTCATCTGGAATTGGTTCCAACAAACCTTTCTCGAAAAGAATGTTTACAGCTCTGACAATGTTGCACTTGCCTTTTCCGAACAATGGGTTTGTAAGACTTTCGTTCAACATGAAGTGGTTGTGGACAATTGCAATCTTCAACCATGGTAAGTCTTTGTCAACAACATAGTCGTCATGTGAAGAACCTTTAGCTGTAGGTATGTTGACTCGGATATTGACATTTGCCAACGGTGCAATTTTTGCCAATTGACCTCTGAGAATGTACCTTGTCTTCACACATGACTCAAGATACTTCATCTTCTCTTCTGTAACAAGACCAGAGTTCCTGAGACATGTAAGAATAAGGTTCATTGACAATTGTTTCAATTGAATTGTAAATTCCATACCTTGTCAAGTCAATGTCAGACTTATTTATGAACGGGAAGTATCCAGCATGTTGTCTGACTGCTTGAGGGTTAGGTTGGTACCATTCGAACTTCACTTGCAATTCCTTCAATTGCATTCAAAATGTCTGAGTCGGAGTCAACCATTTGTTCTCTCTTTGTAGTCTTGAAAGCGTCAAGAAGCATTGCAGCTGTTGTGACATTGCCATGTGCATAGTAAATGTGACCATCCAAATCTGTTATGGTCAATCTGAGATTGTATCCTTTCTTATTTCCGTCTTGAATTGCAGCAAGTACTCCCATGAAGCCTTCTTTGTTCTTTCCTTCGTCAAAGTTTACTGTAAAGGTTCGACCAGATGTAATTTGACTTCTAACTTCACGATACTTCTCATATGCATATCTTGTTCTTTCCATGGGAGCATGTGCGTCTTCACCTTTTCCTTTTTTCCTTCTCAAAGGATGCAATTGTTCGTCATGTTTCCAGTAGAATCTGGCAAAGCCGTCGTGTCCTTCAACTTGAGGTTCACTAACATCGAAAGGCATGTCCATAAGACGTTCTTCTTCTAACCTCTCTAGTCTGTTTGGATAATTTGCGCGTGCTGTTTCCAAGTCCATTTCGTAGCGAAGACCAGACAATTTGTCATAGACTTTTATGGGTCTTCCCTTCCTATATTTAAACTTCTTTGAAACTCTCCAACCATATCTTTCTAACTCTGCTTTTATTCTAGCAGACTTTTCTATCCATTCTATATGGGGGCATTTTTATAAAAATAAAAAAAAATGTTTTTTCTTTACTTAACATAACCGCCTGCTGCCATAAGTCTTTGACGCCAACCCATACCAGCTAATGAAGGTTGACTTGGTTTAGTTTGGAAACTAAACTTTGGTTTTGGTTTATCTTCAGTTTTTGGTTCTTCTTCTATCGGTTTTTCGTCACTTTTCGGTTCCTCTGACTTTACCTCACTTGCAGGTATGGTTGTGTCGTCAACATCTTCATAAATATCATATGCCATTTGTTTTTGTTTTCCTTTCAACTTTTTGTGTTTGTTGTAAAGTTTAGAATATTTCGACTCTAAGTCAATGAGATGTTCTATAATGAACTGTTGGTCAGTGAAGTAAACTTTTCCATCTGTTGTCTCGAAAGCTCCTTCAGACTTCAATATTTTATTTGTGAGAGTCTGTTTCTTTTTTGAGATACTAGCCGTTCCATTTCTATGAAAAGTGACTTTGTAGTTAGGGTTTGTATTTCCAGACCTGGCACTTTCTATTATTGAATTTTTCTCTTCATCTGTAAGTTCTTTGACAGGTTTTGACAATGGTTCTGAACTTTTTGTTTGTGGTGTCAAATCTACCGTTTCAACTTCTTCGGTCATTTCATCTCAGTAAAAAATTTTAGTTTGGTTTGTTTTCAACTGGTTGTTTAGGTTTTTTAAGTCGGTCTAAAACTTCCTGAGGTATAGGAAGAACTTGACAAACACGTGGTTGTGTAACTGCTGGAAGTCGACAAATCCATCTTGAACCCATTTGTCTCAATGCTGTATTGTTCATTTCATCTCAGTAAAAAACTTTACATTCCCCACGTTTGAGGCGGTTGCGGTTGGTTATTGTTTACCCACTGTTGTGCATGGTTATATCCTCTGTTAAAGAATCTTTCACCTTGGTCCATATAGTGTCCTGCTTGGTTATAGTAGTCATTTGCTTTGTTATAGTAGTTTCCTGCTTGTCTTCCTACATTGTCCATCCATCCTTGAACTTTTCCTCTTGTTTCAGGATTTGGAATAAGATTTGCTGCATCTCGTGCTACATCCCAACCTTTCTGTACAGTTTGTATAATAGGTTGTGCTTTCTCTTTAAGTATACCTAATGTACTCAAAATCTTCCTTCCAACTCCAAATACACCTCTGGCTATTGTTCCCACTGCGGGCAAAAATCTGGATGCAACTCCTGCTAATGCGCCAAATAAACCCATTTCTTATGGGTAAAAAATGACGAATCCAAACAAGGACCCCTATGTTTCTAAAGCGACAAAGAAAGCACTCATGATAAAAATCTTTAGTTCAACACCAAATGCTTGGTTTATGGATATCTTGGAAAACATTCCGAGGTATAGAGAAGATGGACCACCATACTGGCTAATATTTGTCGGTCAAAACACAAGATACTGTGAAGCCATACCATTACAGTCCAAAAATATTTTAGATGTGAAAACTGCTTTGACAATATTCGTTGACAAATACCATCCAACAAAACTGACATCTGACTGTGAAAGTTCTTTCAAATCAGACGATATTAAAAACTATCTGCGTTCAAAAAATGTAAACCAATATTTCATTGTCGACCAAAACCATTCTGCTCTTGGTGTCATTGACAGTTGTATAAAAATCTTAAGAGACTTAAACCAACCACAAGGTGGTGAGGTAGATGAAATGTCATATGACGACAAATATAGACACTTCTCCATGGCAAAGATGAGACAAGTTTTAAATATTTACAATAGCCGTAAACAAAAAGGTTTGGGAAACCACTCCCCCGAAGAAATGAAAAACAACCCTGACTTAGAGAAAGACTATATATTTAATAGTTTAGTCAAAAGAGACAAACAAGAAAGAATGCCAGGCTTCAAACTTAAGAAAGGTGACAAAGTAAAAATAGAAATACCTAAACGCGACCCATATGAAAATACTATTGACTATGACAACAATGGGAACTCGACAGGTACTCACATTCGTGTTCGTAAAAATAGAAGAAAGTATACAAGAGAATATTATGAAGTTTTAGGCAAACATGGCAAAATGTACAGACTGCAAGCAGAAGATAAAACTACTATTGTCAGACCTCGTTTCAAACTTGTCAAAGTTCAAGGTGGTATACTTTCAAAGACAGTTCCTAACAAATATAAGACAACTCCTGACGAATATGCTAAAGAAGTTGAAAATGACGACTAAGCAATTCTATACCATGCGTAAACTGTCATGTAAGGTGGCATGTAGTCTTTACTTTGTCCCGTTGTTTGCGTATACCTGAAACGAAATGTGTATGGTTTCCTTCTCCCTGAGTGTCACTCCAGTAACAATTTATAGCAAACTTAACGTCGTCTTTAACATCATATCCTTTACCTTTTGTCATTCCTGACCAATCCCAATATCTATGCTTATGCCAACCTGCTTGAGATGTACTTAAATCTATGTAGTGACTGTGCGCAGGTAAATTTTCACCTGAAATCGTTTTACTTCCACCTGTTTCCTTTGAAGAGTTTGCACAATACAAAAACCTGTCGACTATTTGTTCCCATGCACCAACACCAAACATTACTTGAGGACCTCTTGCTTCCATAGATGTATAAATAGAACCTACTGGGTTCATTAAATCAAACATATGAGATATTATAGGATTGTCTCTTTTGAACTTAAAATATAGTGCAACTATTTCAGGTTTCTTCTGGTTTGTGTCAGAATATTTTTTATAATATAATCTTATGTTTTCAGGGTAGGTAAAGTCTTGACTATAATATTTATTTCTGTCATCTTCATAATAGTATACTATTCTCGTTTTTTCTATTGCATTATATCTTTTATATCTATAAAAATCTAAATATAATGTTAGCTTTTGTTCATCTACATGTGGTGTTCTAACGTCATCTCCATAGTCATAATAATATGGTGCTGGAGCTGGGTCAGGCAATGTCATATCTGCCATTTCATAAACTCTTAAATATTTCTTTTGTTCGTCTCCATATAAAGTTTAAGTAGCAGTTGTTGTCTAATGGAACTTTAACTTGTGTACCATCGTTCTTTTTATAGCTTACATACATTTCATTGTTATTTTTCGGAATGAGTTTATACCGTGTACCATTTTCTAAGGACTGTACCAACTGCCATCTAAAATATTTGTTTTCTTCATTGACAGAAAAGTCACCAACAATAGTTCAATATTTTTTGTTCCAACTAAACTTTGGTATATTTCATTGACATATGTTTTATCTGCTTTATTTTCAAGGCTAACGTTTAAGTCTGTTATTTCAGAAGATGTATGTGTATGTCCAACGGCACTTTTCCTGTTTAAGGTTTCTTGTAAGTTTGTAATATTTGCAATGGTATGTGTATGTCCAACGTCACTTTTCCTGTTTAAGGTTTCTTGTAAGTTTGTAAAATTTGCAATGGTATGTATATGAGTCTTTTTAGAATATTCTTTTCAGCTCTTGTCACTTCACTTGACATTTTATTGTCAACATATGTTTTGTCTGCTAGTTCAGGATGAGTATGTTCTTTCGTTGCATATGTTGCATCTGCTCTGTCATGTTCTTCTTGAACTTTTTCAATGACATACTCTTTGTCAGCTTTGTTGCCAACATCTGCTTTCAAAAGAAGTTCATCTATAGGTTTCTCGTTTAAAGTTCCTTTTGTTGGATTTATACAGACAGTATGGTTCTTACTGTCTTGAAATAGAAACTCGTCTGTCATTGGGTTTATTGTCAGTTTTAAGTTTCCTTCTTTCAATGACTCAGATATCTTAGAATAGTTTGAAAAGTTTGTTGTGTTCTTATTTAGAGCTTGCAAAATGAGTTGTCGGTTGTGTTGTATTTCTCTCATAGACGCTGTTTCTTTCGACATTTTTATTCTAGATAAAATATGCTTTCAATAGAAAAAGAAAATTCAAGAGTTGCTACAACTAAACCATTAGATGAACTTTTTACGAATGTCGGTCAAAAGTTTGAGACAGAGACCGTAAAGCATGAAGGCTATCGTTTTGACTACCCATTAAGATGGCTAAGAGACCCATCTGTCACAAAAGCTATTGGCTTTCGTAGAATGAAGTTTGTGTCTGTAGAAGATAAAAGTTTTCCATTTATTGTAAGGTTTCATATAGATTATATATCTGAAGGGAAACGAAAAATGTGGGAAGAAATTGAGCTAATACAAGTTGACCTTTCATCTTCTCTACAGACTGCGTTAAAAAATATAGAAGATAAAATAAATTCATGTTATGCAAAATATGCTGATGAATATGCAAATACCGAGAGCACACTTTATGTGAGAATTGTATATGACAAACAAAATTCACAAGTGTCATTTCAAATCTACGAAGACAATCCAAAGAAAGACGAACAAATATATACAGAATTCACTGCAATGTCATGGTATTATTTGCAAAGAATGTTAAATCAGAAAGTCGAACTTCCTTTAGCAAATATTTACAGTCGATATGCAAGAGATGAACCATATTTATTTAAAGATGTTTTCGACCCAGCTGCTATTATTGTTCATGCTTCATTTTCTGGCGCACAAAACTCTTTCTTATGCTTGGCAAATGACTTTTACGAAAAACCTACAAAGTTATATGAACCACCAAGTGGAAGTATTTCAGACTTTCAAGTATGGTTTACTACAGATGGAAGAAAGAGAATAATTCCATTATACCATGCGTTTTACTTAGAACTTAGTTTCATATACAACTACTATCGAACGGTAAAAATATAATTTTTAATACGGTTGAGGTGTTGGATTTGGTTGCCAACTAGACTGTGGTGCAGGTTCAGGCTGTTGTATAACAGGAGCTTGTTCTTCTGGTTCAGGGTCTTTAGGTATAATACCAACGAACTGACCTACTCTTTTACCAATATTTTTGACACCGTTCCAAATTCCTCTTCCTACGGTTTTTATTCCATTCCATATACCTCTTCCAACATTTCGAAAGAAGTTTCCTATCTTACTGAAGAAACCCATTTTACTATATGTAAAAATCTAATGTCCGCCTAGTCTCTTACGTTTCCTGTTGAGTTCCATAGCATTCTTTAACTGGAGCTCATACATTCTGTTTCTCCTCTGGTAGAAAACATACTCTGGGTCAACTCCTGTGTTCGCGTCATCTGCATAGAGTTGTTTATATCCCACTTCGGGGTTTGTATAAAACTCTTTCCATCTCATATTTGCATACCATGGTGGCAAACCTAACGCAGCGTCATTTGACATGGCAGTTTGCATTTGTACATCTGTTGGCACTTGACCATAGTTTGCCATTGCAGTTTGTATTCTAACTTCATTTGGAATATTCTCTGGGTTTGGTTGTCCAGGTTGCTGTGCATTCGCTAAGTTCTGTGCGTCCATTTAATATTAGATAAAAATATCTCTTACGAGTACATATGCTGAACATTTGCAGGCATTGGTTCATCTTCATATTCTCTATATCTTTCTGCCACGTCAAATAAGTAAATGACACAATGGAAAAAACCTAAAACAAGTAGTCCTATTTCAAACCACATTTACTTACTAGTAAAATTTCTTTGTTATGACACTTTCTCCAGTTTATAGGACCTCTCTCATATTCTATCTTATCGTATCTAAACTCATAGTCATGTATGTCCTCTAACCATCTCATGACACTTTCCAAACCACTTTTATCGGATGTAAAGTAAAAGCATGGATGGTTATGTAAAACGTCTAAAGTTTCTAAAGAGTCTCTCAAAGTCCAGTCTACTTGGTATTGAAAATCCCATGTGTTAAAGAACGGCGGGTCCACTATAAAGAAAACATTTTCCTTGTCTTTATATTTTTCATACAACTCTGTCCAATGACATCTCACAAACTCTATACCCTCAATATATTTTTCTATGTCCTCTTTGAAAACATTTGTATAGTTAAGATATAAAACTTTTGACATAAGTGTTTCAATGTCATGAACTCTTATAGCACCACTATATAATAGTCTAGCAGATATACTATCCCAGTCTATATATTCTGCTTTTTTCAAAACCTCTCTCACAATATTTTTGTTATCTAATGGTATACGTTCCATCTTACCTATAGGTATCTTTTCTTTCAACTCTTTCAATATATTGTTTGTGTCTGGTATATGTTTGAGACGGTCCATATAGTTGTCGAAGTCATTGCATATAATCTTTGAGTCTGGGAATATTATATGGCACAAATGGGATATATAGAAACTTCCACCGAACAAATCTACAAATGTTAGACCATTCGGTAGTTTCTTAAGTTCTCTCAATATAATATCTTTACATCTACTCTTATTTCCAAAGAACGGTAACGGTGGTTTTGTAAAATTCATTTATATATAATAATAAAAATGTTTTTTTCCTGAAAAGTGACAGAAAAGTAACAAAACATGTACGAAGAAGTCTTGAAAATTCAAGAGGGTAGAAAAGAGGTTAGAAAAGAGGTTATATCTAACCTTCTACCCTAAACATTATTTTTGTCTGATTTTACGAAGAAGTCTTGACAAAACATGAAAACATATATAATTTGTGAAAAGCTCCTGGAAGACCCGTATATAAGAACTTCATTTATACTAAACATCTTCGGGGCTAGAGGGCACGAAGTGCCTGGAAGCCCCACTACCTTTTTTTTTTTTTTTTTTTTTTTTTTTTTTTTTAGTAAGTCGATTCTTCCTTTCTTCTACTGAGATTTGAATTTGATTTCGAATTGTAAAGAGATTCAAAGGGAAAATACTAGCGGATAAAAACTACCTCCATGAAAGGGTCATAATGGAGTCAAGTTGTATTTTTTGATATTTTTTGCTTTTCGAGCCTAAATAGGTAGCCAAGATAATGCCTAAAAATAAGGTTCTAAATTCTGAAGTTTACATGATCCTCTCGTGTGCACCCTTAAAGAAAAGAGGTGTTTTAAAGAAGAATAAATATGATTTTATTCATTAAAATTGAAAGGATAATAATTCAGAAATTTTGAAAGAAAGACGGCTTTTTTTAATTGAGTGATCTGAAATATAATCAATAAATATTATCAAATTAAAATAAATAAGAGAATTATATAAAAATGCGTTTTTATTTTGAATAAGAATTCAAAAAATGGTTAAAAGTAAATTGTGGTTGAGTAGTGATCCAACTGCTCTACCTTAGAGTATTTCTCCTTTGATTAATCCTCCTTAGATTAATCCTCCTCAGGTTATCCTCAGTCTATCCTCAGACTACTCCTCAGATTATCCTCATACTAGTCCTCAGACTACTCCTCAGATTATCCTCAGACTACTCCTCAGATTATCCTCAGACTACTCCTCAGATTATCCTCGAACTACTCCTCAGATTATCCTCAGACTACTCCTCAGATTATCCTCGAACTACTCCTCAGACTACTCCTCATACTAGTCCTCAGACTACTCCTCATACTAGTCCTCAGACTACTCCTCAGATTATCCTCAGACTACTCCTCAGATTATCCTCAGACTACTCCTCAGATTATCCTCAGACTACTCCTCAGATTATCCTCAGACTACTCCTCAGATTATCCTCGAACTACTCCTCAGACTAGTCTTCAGATTATCCTCGAACTACTCCTCAGATTATCCTCGAACTACTCCTCAGATTATCCTCAGACTACTCCTCAGATTATCCTCAGACTACTCCTCAGATTATCCTCAGACTACTCTCAGATTATCCTCGAACTACTCCTCAGATTATCCTCAGACTAGTCTTCAGATTATCCTCAGATTATCCTCGAACTACTCCTCAGATTATCCTCAGACTACTCCTCAGACTACTCCTCAGATTATCCTCAGACTACTCCTCTGATTATCCTCGAACTACTCCTCAGATTATCCTCGAACTACTCCTCAGATTATCCTCAGACTACTCCTCAGACTACTCCTCAGATTATCCTCAGACTACTCCTCAGATTATCCTCAGACTACTCCTCATACTAGTCCTCAGACTACTCCTCATACTAGTCCTCAGACTACTCCTCAGACTACTCCTCAGATTATCCTCAGACTACTCCTCAGATTATCCTCAGACTACTCCTCAGATTATCCTCAGACTACTCCTCAGATTATCCTCAGACTACTCCTCAGATTATCCTCAGACTAGTCCTCAGACTACTCCTCATACTACTCCTCAGACTACTCCTCAAACTAGTCCTCAGATTATCCTCAGACTACTCCTCAGATTATCCTCAGACTACTCCTCAGATTATCCTCGAACTACTCCTCAGATTATCCTCGAACTACTCCTCAGATTATCCTCAGACTAGTCTTCAGATTATCCTCAGATTATCCTCGAACTACTCCTCAGATTATCCTCAGACTAGTCCTCAGATTATTCTTGTTATAGACCGAAAATAGATTTTTTCGGTTTTCTCTTCAAATAATTGAAAGAATGATACTATTATAGGTTTATTATATTATATAGCATATAATCATGCTATAGCCGAAAATTATAAGTTTTGAGAAGATTGAATATAACACAAATAAATTTGAATGTAAGTTAAATTGCTTGTTGTTTTTAATAGCTATTTAATGAGAAATCCAATATTGCAAAATTCAAATTGAATGATTGAAAGAACAGAAAAAGTCATTCTTTTCAATTTCGAATGTGTTTCATTGTATTTATAATTATATGGCAAATAAGATATTTAAATTTGATTTTTGAAGGAAAATTCACAAAATTGAATAAATTCAAATAATTTTTATTCAAAAATAAACTAGTTATTTGAGTTTAATACTAATTATCTATTCAAACTACAAAGTTTGTAATTTAAAATATTTTGTGAGATCAGATTGAATTAATTCAAGGTTCTTTTCAATTAATATAAATGACCATATTACGCATTTTCGAACATTCTAAACCAAATATATAAAAATGGGAGACGAATGTTAAATTTGCTACACATGGGGAGTTGTCTGCAAAGTTTTAGCTCTTATCTCTAACAAAAAATTAATTTTTAAAAAAATGACCGAATACGTTTCACAGCGAGAAAAAAATAAAAGGCAAGATAGAATTTTCTAGACATAAAGAAGTTGTTTACCGAGTTTTAGCTCTTATCTCTAACAAAAAATTAATTTTTAAAAAAATGACCGAATACGTTTCACAGCGAGAAAAAAATAAAAGGCAAGATAGAATTTTCTAGACATAAAGAAGTTGTTTACCGAGTTTTAGCTCTTATCTCTAACAAAAAATTAATTTTTAAAAAAATGACCGAATACGTTTCACAGCGAGAAAAAAATAAAACTGTACACTGATTTTCATTTTCATTTCCAGTCAATTTACTTATTATTTTTTCTTTTTTTCATTTTAATTATAAATTATTTCGTAATACGTTTATTTACCTTACCATTTTCTTTATTCTTTTGAATTCCATACTAGACACTTATAGAATATTTTGATTGTTAACGTACTTCATTAGAATGAATCCTTACAAAGGGTATGTCGATCGAATTTACCTAATTGGTATTTCCAATCAGATTGAAGAAGGTAAAATGACATGGGAAGAAGCTTGCACCCATGTTCCCATCGCCCCAACCCTTCAATCAAATGATTTCAAATATTTAGATGTTTCAAAATCTTTTTTACAAAATCAATTTAGCTTACAGAATATCCCATTGCCTAAAGGCAAGAAAGGTCGTAGGGTCAATCCCTACGACCAAATCAAAGCTCTTGCTGTGATACATGACCACTGGGCCTTTCCCTGTGGTCAAACAAAACAATGGAAACGTTTGAAATTACAACAAATTGATGTATCTTATAGAGAAGTACGCAGATACTTCAAAGAAAATCATTTCACCAAGACGCGATTAGAGCATGCCGGGCCAGAAACAGCAGTAAGATATTGGGCGCTTTCACCCAATCTTATCTGGCACGCAGATGTTCATTATTTTAGGGGTGTTCGTGGCCAGTATATTTATGGCATAATCGACGATTTTAGCCGCAAAGTCCTAGCGTGTATACAAATACCAGATATGCTGGCAGCGACGACAGCGAACGTTGCGGCTTCCGCCTTCATTGAATTTGGCGCCCCTTATTGTTTCTGGACCGACAACCGTTCAGAAAATAGGAGCACCTTTCAAGATCTACTTGATCTTTGAGGCGTCCAATGGCGGCATACAGACTCTCATTCTCCCTACCAAAATGGGAAGATTGAGAGATTCTGGCCGAAATTGGAGCGCTGCCAAAGCATTCAGGCTATTCCCGCCTTTATTTGGGAGTATAATAATAACACACCGCATGAAGATCTCCAATTAATCCATTAACTGGAACAAATTACACGCCAAATCAAATGTATCAGCTGAAACCGAAATACACAAATGCAGATACAGAAAGGTTGTGGCAAATATGGGATACAGATACAGGCATGACCGCTGTTGACAGATTCACAGCGTAATAATAAACATAATTTTTTAATTTCATTTTTAACAAGTTTTTTAAATGTATGTAATGAATAATTCATTAGAATATGATAATGCACATTGTAACAGAATAGAACAATCACCAAATTTTTTTTGAAATTAAAAAATAAAAGTAAAAAGTATAAAGTAATCTAACCAAATAAGATATTTAAAGAATTTTGGAAAAAACAGAATAAGGATAATGATATTATTTTAGATACACAATCGATGTACTGAAGAATAATCCGGTAAAAATGATGATATAAAATTAGATTATTTTACAAGTAGCTAAAAGAATAAAACTATAATATAAAATAAATGAAGTTTAATGAAACAATAAAGGTTAAATAAATAATAAAGATTTTTATTTTATATCAGTTTTGAGAAGAAGTAACAGCTGACAATTGGTAGACAACTTCTTTATGTCTAGAAAATTCTATCTTGCCTTTTATTTTTTTCTCGCTGTGAAACGTATTCGGTCATTTTTTTAAAAATTAATTTTTTGTTAGAGATAAGAGCTAAAACTCGGTAAACAACTTCTTTATGTCTAGAAAATTCTATCTTGCCTTTTATTTTTTTCTCGCTGTGAAACGTATTCGGTCATTTTTTTAAAAATTAATTTTTTGTTAGAGATAAGAGCTAAAACTCGGTAAACAACTTCTTTATGTCTAGAAAATTCTATCTTGCCTTTTATTTTTTTCTCGCTGTGAAACGTATTCGGTCATTTTTTAAAAATTAATTTTTTGTTAGAGATAAGAGCTAAAACTCGGTAAACAACTTCTTTATGTCTAGAAAATTCTATCTTGCCTTTTATTTTTTTCTCGCTGTGAAACGTATTCGGTCATTTTTTTAAAAATTAATTTTTTGTTAGAGATAAGAGCTAAAACTCGGTAAACAACTTCTTTATGTCTAGAAAATTCTATCTTGCCTTTTATTTTTTTCTCGCTGTGAAACGTATTCGGTCATTTTTTTAAAAATTAATTTTTTGTTAGAGATAAGAGCTAAAACTCGGTAAACAACTTCTTTATGTCTAGAAAATTCTATCTTGCCTTTTATTTTTTTCTCGCTGTGAAACGTATTCGGTCATTTTTTTAAAAATTAATTTTTTGTTAGAGATAAGAGCTAAAACTTTGCAGACAACTCCCCCATGTGTAGCAAATTTAACATTCGTCTCCCATTTTTATATATTTGGTTTAGAATGTTCGAAAATGCGTAATATGGTCATTTATATTAATTGAAAAGAACCTTGAATTAATTCAATCTGATCTCACAAAATATTTTAAATTACAAACTTTGTAGTTTGAATAGATAATTAGTATTAAACTCAAATAACTAGTTTATTTTTGAATAAAAATTATTTGAATTTATTCAATTTTGTGAATTTTCCTTCAAAAATCAAATTTAAATATCTTATTTGCCATATAATTATAAATACAATGAAACACATTCGAAATTGAAAAGAATGACTTTTTCTGTTCTTTCAATCATTCAATTTGAATTTTGCAATATTGGATTTCTCATTAAATAGCTATTAAAAACAACAAGCAATTTAACTTACATTCAAATTTATTTGTGTTATATTCAATCTTCTCAAAACTTATAATTTTCGGCTATAGCATGATTATATGCTATATAATATAATAAACCTATAATAGTATCATTCTTTCAATTATTTGAAGAGAAAACCGAAAAAATCTATTTTCGGTCTATAACATCCTCAGATTATTCTTAACACTTTGCATATAAATCTCTAAATAATTTCTTATAGTACTTTCTTTTATTTTTATAAAAATTTTAAAAATTAATATTATTTTTTTCTCTTACTACTTTTAATGAGTGAAAAAGAGAAAGAGGGGAAAAAAAGAGAAAGAAAAAAAGGGGGCGGCGATAATTTTATATTGTTTTGTCTTTCGGCCGAATGGCGGGTACTTCGTACCCGCCATTCGACCCCAAAAATGGCGTATTATTCTATTTTTAAACGGTCATGGCGTAAAACCGTCGCATCCCTA
This sequence comes from Trichomonas vaginalis G3, assembly GCF_026262505.1. Lineage (NCBI taxonomy): Eukaryota > Parabasalia > Trichomonadida > Trichomonadidae > Trichomonas > Trichomonas vaginalis. The sequence goes on from NC_067207.1 coordinate 11,268,849, forward strand.
TTTTGAATAGTTTACTATCATTTCATCATGATATTAAACGAGAAACTATACTTTATTATTAAAGTTGATTCTATTTCTAAAGGAATTTCTGTTTTTAAATTTTTTCTAAAAAACCACTCTTATTTTTTTTCTCCGCCGCCCGCCACTGGCGGGCTCTCAATTAGGGTAATATAAACTATTCAAAATTTCAGAATTTGAATAGGGTGGCGACGCCACCTTCAAAGAAGAGTCTTTTAATGCAATAAAAATATTCTATTGGGCTTCTACTTCGATATATCATTGGAGGATAGGCTCCGCCAAATGGCGGTCGTTGACCACTTTGAACAAACTTTCGATTTTTCTATCAAATTCACATTTCCATCAAAAGATTAGCTACAATTCATGATTTATCGTATTTATGTAGAATCTAGCCAAACCTATCATTAATATATGAGCGCTAATTATTTATCAATATCGAATTGTATTATCTTAGAAATTTCTCTATAGTAACTATAAACATAACTAAATTGGGGGTATCTGACTTACAAAAACTAGATAGATATCAAAAATAAATCAAAATTTTATTTTTCATCAATTAGAAAAGATTTATAAGCCTTATGAGTACTCGAAAGTAACTTGAGGAGCTTTCATTTGTATTTGAGTTCGATTACATCATATTTCTTTCTATGTTCGGGTAGAAAATAAGCTGATTATTATTTTGTTTGGATTATTGCAAGCACAATGTAGGGATAATGCTGTACTCCTTTAGTATTTGGTATCTTGTTGTTTTCACAAAGTAAAGAACTGTTCATGATTGAAATTGAATTTGAAATTCTTTTTCGTTGCATATTTCACAACTCATTTTGAACAAAAGTTCATCTAACTTCCATATGATAGGGAAATGCATTATATTTGTCATCTATTAGTGGGATTTCTTATACTCAACTAGACAACAAAAAGTGTCATCCCCGCCACTACAAATTTAGGTTGTCACTTTTCCCGCCATTTGCCCATGTATAAGACTAGAACTATTCAAAGAGATCTTAAAGGAAGCATTCACATGATATTTTACAATGATACTTTTTCGCAGGGTCAGGCCCTAACATAAATAAATTAAAAACATTTATTTCCAATTTTTAATTACTCACAAATAATGTGCTTAATCTAACAGGATATTTTTTAACATATTTAGTCTAATGGATGTAAGGAAAATTGTTTATCGTCTAACGCCGGAGTTCTGAGAAACCGTCGCATTCAATTCGATGTCAGCAGCAAATTCTGTATCTTGCTTTGGAGACGAGTTTGGCATAGTTGAACACCTTCTTCGCATTCAGCTCAAAGCACCACAGTGTGTTATCAGCTCAATGACGCGATGTTCTCTTGCCACACAAGAAAATGTTTTTGGAAACTTCGCTAAGAACTTAGAAAATTCAAATATTGTCGATGTATTCTTCGAGCTTTCTACTCTTGGCCAGACTGTCAGAGATATTACGTTAAATGGCATAAAATTCCCTAAAAACGGACTCAAAATCACTACATCATCAATAAAATTACCAGCGAACCAGGAACAATACACACTCGTTCATTGCCAAGTTGCTCTCGGCAAAGTTCACAATTATATGAATCCAGTCAGAAGTCTTGAGGAATCCAAGTACGAACCAGCAGACACAGTAAACCAGGACAAGCTCCCAGAGGGCTACCAGAGCCTCAGACTTTCAGACAACGACGACTTCGTAGTTTTTAATTATCGCCAAGTCAACGCCATCCACATTCTTACGATCAAGGGCGGTGAAAACATCAAGCAGAAGGAGCTCGATGGCTTCGTGTGTGATTCTTGCCACAAGGAAATGGCTCTTTTCTTCTGCGTAAATGATGAAATGAAACTTTGCCCGAAGTGCGATGCAAAGGTCCACAACGCTTCAGACGTTCTCAAGAAACACGAGCGCAAGCCACTCGGAGAAGCCCTGCCAAGCTATCAGCAGTGTCCGGAACATCCAGATCAAAAAGTACAGTATTACTGTGAAAAATGCGCTCTTCCAGTCTGCATGGAGTGCAAGGTGAGCGGAAACCACTCAAAAGGACCAGCTGTGAAACATAAACTTATTCCAATCGCAGAAGCTTACAAGAAGTACAGCGAATTAGTCCAGACACCATCGCAGATACGTGCAGCACGTGAAAAAGCTCTTACAAAGGCTATTCTCGATGCCGAGCAAAATGTTCTTGATATCAAGGATAACCTTGCAAAAGTCATCGACGAAATCAATCGCATTGCTGCAGCAGCTATCGCCGAAGCTAAGCAAGAAGCTGGAGAGCGTATTGTCGAAACAAAATCCGCAATTTCCGAATTACAACGCAAATACAATCAATTCAAAGCAGAACGTTCTCTTCTTCTTGAATATTACTCCAATGGACAGCCAGTACCTTTCTTACAAGCCTATCATCGCAACGAAGTCCTTGATAAAGATATCGAAACATCCATCGACTTACAGAAGACAAATGCACGCGCAGACTTAGCTGTATTTGGCACTCTCTCCATCCGCGAGGTCGAGAACAAGACAGATGTCAAGGAAGGGTCATTAAACTTATCTACCGAGCATTACCCTAAGTACACCACTCTAGAGAAGATGGCCACACGTAAGGAGGCCAAGTACAAAGAGATGGGCAAGTCCCTGGACTTCCAGCCGTTCCAAGGTTCCAAGATTTTGACAGATGAAGAGACAGCAAAGAGGCTTTACTACTGCTTCCCATTCAAGGCGATGCCGGAGACACATCTTATGTTCTCTACAGCAAACGATGGCCGTTTTATCAAAGAAATGCACAGATTGGTCGATGGAAAAGGAATTTCGGTTATTATCGTCAAAGCAAACGATAGAATTTTCGGTGGCTTTGCAGCATCGAAGTGGACAAACGATGGCCGTAGTTTTGGCGAAGGAACTTCTTCATTCCTTTTCTCAATCGATAATAACGCGTTCATACAGGCACATCCTCAATCAGAGGACCCTGTATACATGGTAGGAACTCCTGAGACTTTCTCTTTTGGTAGAGATGACTTAGTTCTCGCTGGAGATTTCGATAGATGCGCTTCGACCATTGAAAACACATTTGGAATTGGCCTGAGGTTTGGATCTGAACAGGCACAGACATTCCTCGCTGGAACAAGCAGATTCAAAGCTGATGAAGTTGAAGTTTGGGGATTCTTCTCTTCTCAGTGATTTTTTTTCTTTTATTTATAATGTTGCAATTATATTTTCTTACTTCTTTTTGATTAAATTTTTGATCGTTTTATATCTCTACTTTGAATAATGAATTTTACTTGATATCCGAAATTTTTTACCAACTTTTTATAATACTCTTTAATTCTATTTGATATTATATCTGATATTGAGATAAAAAATATGGCAGTTTGGGATCTACCCAAACCGAATTTTAGAATCGAGGAAGATTATTCTCCAAATGGGATCCTTACTGTCTGATAAATTGAAAATTTTCGAAATTTGAAATTTGTATGTAAAATTACGATATCGTAAAATTTACACTTTTATTACGTTTTTATACAGGCGCGAAGCCTGTTAAAAATGTAATAAAAGTGTAATTATTATACTAATGATTATTTTTAATTCTAATGCCGAACAGCATCTGAATCAAAAATAATCGTATATTTGATAATTTTTGGTTGATGTCCAAGGGAGAAACTAACCAAACTCATTATGACAAATTGATGGAGATTTTTGCAGGATATAATGATGTCTACAATACTTTGTACAGGCTGAAAACAAATGACGAAGAAAAATTCAACGCAATATACAAAAAAATCAAACAAAACCTGATTGACTCTTATCAAATTCAGCCTGATGTGATTATCAATGATATATCCGAACTTTCAATTTATAACAACCGCTACATGAAGTCATATTTAGCGATTGCCAAACAAATTGTTGACGAATACCATCTAAATCAGGTCAACAATATCAACAAAGTTTTTAATTACCTTTTCTACAAAGAATACAACATAGTATTGAATGAAAAGGAGGAAAAAAGTTTTAACGATTTTGAAGATTCTCATTATTCATCTGATATTCACGAACAAAATACAATTTACAGATCTATTATGGATGATGACAAAATATCATTAATATTTTTTACAGAAAGAGAAGAATTTGATGAAAATCAAAAATTAAAAAGTAAATTATATCCATATTCATATGAAGGTATTTCATTACTTGAATTATGTTGTTATCATGGATCTGCTGATTGTTTTAAGTTTTTAATAACGAAATTTCAATCAGAAATCACTCCAGATTGTCTTAGATTTTCGTTTTTGAGTGGAAATCAAGACATTATGAATGAATGCTTGAAAGTACAAAAACCAGATGATGTATGCATGAAATATGCAATAATATCACACAATATCGATTTCGTAACATTTTTGATGAATGAACACAACATAGAAATTGATTTAGAATCGTGCTCTAAATACAATAATCGTCAATCATTTTTAGTTTACTTGGATCAAACAAATGACATCAACGCATGTTTTGTTTATTCTCCGAATTTACATCTTTCATCACTTTTAGAATATTTTATTTCAAATGGAGCAGATATCAATGCTAAAGACAAAGATGGATGTACCCCTCTTCATTATGCAGCCAATAATAATAGTAAAGAAACAGCCGAAATTCTTATTTCAAATGGAGCAGATATCAATGCTAAAAACGTAGCTGGATGTACCCCTCTTCATTGGGCAGCCAGATATAATAGTAAAGAAACAGCCGAAATTTTTATTTCAAATGGAGCAGATATCAATGCTAAAAACGAAGATGGATGTACCCCTCTTCATTGGGCAGCCAATAATAATAGTAAAGAAACAGCCGAAATTCTTATTTCAAATGGAGCAGATATCAATGCTAAAAACGAAGATGGATGTACCCCTCTTCATTGGGCAGCCAATAATAATAGTAAAGAAACAGCCGAAATTCTTATTTCAAATGGAGCAGATATCAATGCTAAAGACAAAGATGGATGTACCCCTCTTCATTATGCAGCCAATAATAATAGTAAAGAAACAGCCGAAATTCTTATTTCAAATGGAGCAGATATCAATGCTAAAAACGTAGCTGGATGTACCCCTCTTCATTATGCAGCCAGATATAATTGTAAAGAAACAGCCGAAATTCTTATTTCAAATGGAGCAGATATCAATGCTAAAGACAAAAATTGACGTACATGATCAAGTAATATTTTGAGTATGAACATATTATGTGCATGTATATATACTTTTATTGCACTTTTAACATACTTCGCGACTAAAAATATTAATTTTCTATTCTTATCAAGAATTCATTAATGAATATCATCAAGGTTCAGATGTTAATTTTTAATTTTATATGTATAAAATAACACATTTAAATCCAAAAATATCATCTAAATTTGAATCACAATTTGAAATATACTAAATTTCAAAAGGAAACATTTTATTTATATGTTACTTAACACTCATGTGCTTATTCTCAAAAATATTCGGAATAATTTTATGATTTTTAACTTTGAATTTTTATTATGATTTTGTTCATTCATATGAATACATTCGTACAAACTATCGTTGTATGATAAATTAACATTTTTTGTGATTTTATCGTATTATTTGCTTGTAAGTTTAATGTAATGTAGAGTTTGTTGCTCTTGAATGTCGTAGGAACAATTACATCGATCTTGGATCCAGAAATACTGCTAACAAATATGGAATTTTCTTGTGATCTGTAGAAAAACAAAATATATCAAATATTATTCAATGATTCGAATTGTATATGAAGGACAAGTGATTCAGCCTTAGGTATATTATAGCTCATAATTTTTTTTTGCATTTTAAATACAATTCTAATAATTTATAAACAAAAATATATAAAAATATAAAAACATAACAAAATAATTATTTGCACTTTGCGATATCTTTCAGAATCTTATTGCTTTCTTCGAGATTTGTAGATGACAGTTTGAGAATTGTTTCATCTTTTGGACATTCGCTTATTCTAACAACAGCTTGATGTTGACTTTCAACTAGTTTAGACATTCGTTGAATTAATGAATCTCTATCAACCATTGTTGATGAAATTTGTTTCAATCTTGCTGAAATCTGAGTGAGTTTTAACAAAGGTGAAGCCCCTTCAATAGGTTTCAAGTTCACTGTTTTAACTAGAAGATTATCAATAACAGTAAGTACTTCGTCGATCTTTTTGGAGATTTTTTCATCGACATAAGGTTTTTCATCGAAATCTTCATTCACAGAACTTATTGTTAATGTTACTACGCGCCCTAATGTTTCTATTTCCTGAAGACCGAAATGAGAGAACAACTCATTCAAAGGACTTTTCAGTATTTCAAGAATTGTTTGACTGTTTTGTTCCATTGTGTTTTGATTAGTTAACATTGAATGGAATACAGTCATTTTAGTTGTAACACTATTTAATGTGTCTACTTTCTTTGCCATCATATCTACAAGCTCTTTAAGTGATTTCCTTTCTTTGTCAAATCTTGCTTTTTCAACTTCATAATCCGCTTTATCATTTGCTTTCTTTTCTTCCAAAAATTTGATTTTGGCAAGTGATTCATTGAGTTGTTTCTCTTTTTCGCGCATTTCTTGCCTCAAATTAGTTAATTCAATCAAAGGAACGAAAGGTTGAGAAGTTATTTCTTCCAATTTTTGGCCATCTGTTGCAATTTGTCTCTGCAATTTTCGAATAAAATCTTCTTTGTTTTGGATTTTGTCTTTCAAGTCATCGATTTCTTTCTGTTGGGTTTCTATTTTTGACAAGAACTCTGACATCTGTTGTTCTCTTATTGTTCCTTGGTCAATTGCTGTTGATAAAACTTTCTTTTCTGATTTTTCATACAAATTTTTGACGGCCAAATATTTTTTATTAAGTTTTTCGAAATCCTTGATATTTACGCTTTGATTTATCACTTCCTTCATCTCTTGTATCTTATTTTGTTTCTTCTCAATGACTTTAGAAAGATTCATTATATCGACTTTCTGGTCATTTATCTGGTGATTTAATCCATCAATTTGTTTGTTATTTGTTCTTTTATACTCTTGATATTCGTTGTTCAAATTATCAAAACTTTCCTTAGATTTTGATAAATTGTCATTTAATTCTTCATTCTGTTTAGTTAAGACAGTGATTTTATTCTTAATTTCTCCATTTTCAGTCAAAAGTTTCTTGTTTTCTTCAGAAATTTGTTTTTCTTTTGTTGTCAAACTATTCAAATTATTTTGATTTGTTTCAAGTTTAGATGTTAAACTTGCGTTTTCTGATACCAATTTCTCTTTCTGTTCTTGATAATTAAGCTTTAAATCTTCTAATGTTTTCATTAAATTTTCATTTTTCATCTTTAAATCTTGGATTTCTCTGACTTTTGCACTCAATTTATTTTCGAAATTAGTTCCATTCAAATCAACGTCATTTGATAAATCAATTATTTGTTTCTTGTAATCCGCATTGATAGACTTCAATTCATCATTTTCCCTCTTCAAAACTCTTTTTTGTTTCTCACTTTCTTCTTTGATTTTCGTTAAATCTTCAGTAACTTTTTTATTGATTAACTCCAATTCTGTCATTTTCTTGGTGAATTCTACAGGAGGATTCTTTGTTTGCTCTGTTAAAGAAGCAATTGTTAAGTTTAGCTCATTAATCTTTTGTATCAAATCATTCTCTTTTGATTCTGTTTCTAATTTTAATTTTTCACTTTTTTCTTTTTCTTCGTTTACTTTATTTTTAGTTTCTTCTAATTCTTTTTGGTTCTTATCATTACTCTCGATGAATGTCTGTAGTTTATTCTGTAATTTAAGTATCTCATGCTTCATTTCATCTTGATTTTCTATCTTTGAGTTCAAAGTTTGAATTTGAACATTTTTCTCCGAAACCTGATTTCTTAATAACTCTAAATCTTTTGAAAGAGTATCTATAGCATTATTTCTTTCATTATATTTAGATTGCAAGTCATTGTATTTCTTTGATAATGTTTGAAAAGCCATTTCGGAAGTCAAACGACTTTCTTTGTTTTTCTCCGATTCATTTTGGAAATCTAATGATGTTTGCATCTGGTTCTTAGCAATTTGCTTCAGTTCTTTGAACTTATTCTCATATTTTTCTTTCTCTATTTGTAGATTATTGATATAATCCTTTAATTTGAAAACAATTTTTTCTAATTTTGACACTTTTTTCTCAAATTCTTTAATTTTGTTTTCATTCAATTGTTTTTCGTTTTGATGGTTCTGTTCAATAACTGTTTGGCTCATCTGCATATCTTTTAGCGTGTTCTCTGTCTCTCTGATTTGGTTTTCTTTCTCTTCAACTTTTTTGATCAATGAATTTATTTGAGAAGATTTTTCGGTTTTCACTTTTTCAATTGTATCTTGTAATTCACTTAATTGCATCTCTTTTTGTGATATCGATGATTGCAGTTTGTCATATTTCTTTTCCATCTTTTTAAGAGACTTTTTCATTTTCTCTTTTTCTGCCAAATTTTCATCATTCAATTTTGTCAAATTTTCTTTTTCTTTTGTTAATTTATCAATTGTTTGATGCAAATCTAGTATTGCATCATTATTAACTTCAATCTCTATATTAGTATTCTCCATCTGCTTATTGAGTTTTTCTATTTCACTGCCCAATTTAACGTTCTCTTCCAATGAAACTCTGAGTTTTTCTTTGAGATTTTGATTTTGTTTTTCAACATCAATCAAACAACTCTGTAATCTTTGGAGTTTGGTTTCCCTTTCTTCTAATTTTGTGTTTATTTGAGCTAAGTTCTCAACCAATTTCGTGTTTTGATCTTTTAGTTTTGTCTTGCATTCATCAATTTGAGAAGAAATTTGACTTTGTAAACTTTTTATGAAGTTTTCTCTTTCTTCAAGTGTTTTCTCTAATTCTTGCTTTTCCAAAACAACTTCCTTGAAGTCATTGACACTTGTCATCTGCTGCATTTGGAGTTTCATGTCATTGATTTCGATTTCTTTTTGTGAAAGTGTCACTTTTGTATTTTGTAAAGTTTTTTGAATGTCCAAAATTGTTGATTGCAAATCTTCTCTTTCTTCTGACATTTCTTTAATCTTCTGGCTTTGTGCAATACTTTCATCCTTTAGGTAATGATATTCATCAACAATTTCTCTTGGATTTTGATCATTAAAGATTTTCATCAAATTTTTATTTTTCTGTTTTTCTTCGTCCAAAAATTGAGTTAATTTCAAATTTTCTTCTTTCATTTGGTTCTTCATTTTAATTGTTTCTTGGGAATACTGTGCCTTTAGCTGCAAAATTTGATCATTCAGCTGTTTCGTTATCTTTTGTTTTTCATTTTGTAAAGTTGTTGTCACTTTTTGTAATTTTCTTTCATATTTCATTTGAATTTCTTCTTTTTCTGTTGATAGCAAATGAAGGGATTCTCCTAAGTTCTGTATTTCACTGTCTTTTTCAATTATCGTTGATCTGAGCTTGTTTGTTTCATCAATTGTCTGTGGTTTGTTGATTTGAGTTTGTAATTGTTTTTGACATTCTTCCAATTGCTTTAAAACTTCATTCAGACGCCGTTTGGTTGCTTGTAACTCATTGGAAAGCGATGAAGCGCTTTCTTTTTTGTTTTCTGTTTGTTTTGTCTCAAAATTATAAATAATTCTGTTTTTCTCTTCAATTACTTGTTTTAGATCAGAAATTGTTTTCATGTTATTCTTTAATTCATTTTGGAGTTGCAGCAAATTGCTTTCGTAGCTCTTGATTCGATTATCTTTTTCGATATCTTTCGTTTGAGCTTCTTTTAGGAGGTCTTGTAACTGTTTAACGCTGAATTTCATGAGCTCATCTGTTTTGACTGTACTTTGCGGATCTATTTCTGGTATGTTTGTGGGAATTTGTTTTCCAAATTTCGATCTTTTTATGTTTTCAATTGTTACATCTTTCTTTTTGAGTTCTTCTGTAAGTCTTCGAATGATACTAACACGCTCTGCTTCAATGTTGTTGATTTGTTTAGTTTTTGCTTCGTTTTCTCGTAAAACTTCCAATCTAACTCTTTCTGATTCTTGAATCTTTCTGTTACGTTGCATTTCGGAAGCATGAAGTGCCTCAATTGTAGCTTTAAGTTGTGAATTTTCGGATTTTAATTGCTCATTTTGCAAAATTATTGATTGATTATCGCTATTTAGTTTTTGAATTACAGATGAAGTGTATTGTGATGATGTTTTAGCTATATAAAGAGAAGAAAGATGTTGTACAACACTAATTACATAATCTGACTGTCCGAGATTAGGTACAGCCGTTTTAATTTCTTCAGGAATGATTTTTTCGACTTTTGATGAGAGATCAATCAAATTTTGAGTAAGATTTTGTATTTGCTCTTTCATATTATCAACTTGCATATTCGAATTTTTGATTAACATCTCATATTCTAAAACTTGATTCCGTTTATTTTTCGTTTCATGAATAGATGAAAGAGAAACAGAGTCCCCATAATCAGAATCACTAAGGCTAATTGGTGGGGGTAATTTTTGATTGGATTTTTTCGCAACTCGGCGATTTTCATCCATAACAAACCCCGCGGCAATATAAATAAATTTTATTGAATATTTCCATTTCAGCATTAAAATATGGTAATACGCTAGTAAGTTACATTTTATTTGCAATTTCTTATTTCAGTTAAATTATAGAAATTGAATTTCAAAACTTTTAAAAATGAAATGCTGATAATGAAGAGAGCAACTACCTATACTTGCAAGACCTGAAAAGAAGAGTTGTTAGCAACAAATTTTTACTGCTGGATCGCCTTGATAATTTTTACTGAAAAAGTGAAAAATGATCTTCTTTTGAACATGCAATGAGAGATAATTGTAAAGCACTGCTAGTGTAGTGGTTATTATGAGATCCTTCCAAGCTTTTGATCCGGGTTCGATTCCCAGGCAGTGCAATTATTTTTTTTCCCTTTATGCAATTTATTTGATTCATAAATATCTATGCCAATTATCATTTAGATATGTTCAAAACCTATATATTAATCAGAAATTCGATATCTCCGCATTTATTTTTTCCATTGATATTATGGAGAACAGTTTAAATGCAAAAGATCTTTTTTTTTCCTCATTGATGTGATATTCAATTGCATCGAAACTCTCGTCACTTTGAAAATTGACATTTGCACCAATTAAAAAGAAATACTTTGCTGAATTCACTTAAAGTTTATTCGAAATATACAAAATATGAATCTATATTGTAATATTCCCAACAAGGAAGAAATGGGAATTCAGTCATTCTTATAACTTTCCTTTATTTGGATTTAGGTGGAATAAAAATAATAGTAAAAACAAATTTGAGGACGCGTTATTGGTGCTAAATGCAAGGTTTGATGATTTCAAATATTAATATTTGCCAAAGAGAAATCGGAATTGAATTTGAGAATTATGAAATAGAATTTGTTTAGCGATAGACAATATCATATCGGCATTATTCTAAAAAGAAAAATAGATGTATTAAATTAACTCTGCGATTGTTTTGAAAATTTCGAATTGAAAGAATCTTCGATTGTAAAGGAAAATAATCAAAGGTTAAGATATTATTTATGATATGGGTGATATTATGGTTCCGAAATTCTAAAAATAATAAAAAGACCGTTAGGTATAAATATAATTATCGTAAAAACGTTTAAAGAGAAAATTATTGATAGAGATCCTTCAATAATTTGACTTGATATTCAAATTTTTGTTAATTTAAAAAGAGAAATCGTTTCCGATTAGATTTCTGGTTCATCATATAATGCTATTTATATGCATTGTAAGTTATAGTAATTTTACGTCGGAGATTTTAATTCAATCAAAAGTGACAATATTTAATAAATTAAGATATTAATTGTTCTATAGTAATTAGCATAACTTTAAAATTTTAATTTCAATTTATCAAAAGTGAAAAATTTATCACAAAATGAAGATAAGTTTATTTTAAAATCGTAATTTATATTCTGCAACTTTCATAAAACAAAAAATTGACAACAATTTTTTCATATTTTGTTAAAATGATTATACACATATATAAATTAAATCGGCTCATATACAAAAGAATAAAACCGCCGCAAACCGCTTTTGGGAGTTACAGAATTCCGCTCTCAAATTTTTGTGAGTCAAATGGGGGTTTTGACGTGCCTTTAATCGCATGATGTTTGACGGCCTTTCCGAATCGGGATTTGCCGCGGCCATCGGTGCTGGTTCTCTGTTGCCATGCGACGGAGTAACCAAGAAGAAGAACAATGTAATCAAAGTCAAGTTCACGGAAGAGGAGGATCTTAAGCTTCAACAATTAGTAATGAGATATGGAGCTAAAGACTGGATCCGCATCAGCCAATTGATGATCACCAGGAACCCTCGTCAGTGCCGTGAGCGCTGGAACAACTACATAAACCCTGCTCTTCGGACAGACCCTTGGTCTCCCGAGGAAGATATGCTTCTTGATCAGAAGTATGCAGAGTACGGTCCTAAGTGGAACAAGATTTCAAAGTTCTTAAAGAATCGTTCTGACAATAATATTAGAAATCGCTGGATGATGATTGCTCGCCACAGAGCTAAACATCAGAAATCACCGATTTCACCACCTCCAACCCAAAGAGTCGAATATACAACTCCTGTTGTAATGCCAGTTGTGAAGGAGATCAGGGTTGCCGAAACGCGGCCGCTCGAGAATCCCTTCGAATCACTGACTGTCCAGGAGTCATCATTCGCCTCTGTCGATACTGATTATAATCAGTTCGATCTTTGGAACGATTTTTCATTCTTCTAAACGTTTTAAGTTAAGTGTTGCTTCAATGCACCAATCTTTTTAATCCCAAGCGTAAACGAAGGATGATTTTTCTTTTTCCAAATTCGTTTAAATTTTTTTTCCTCAGACGTATTCGTAATAAATACATGAATATTTTCAAAATCTATGATGAACCTTTTTTGTTTTTACCTGTTTTTATTATTTCCATTTGTTTCATGCCACAAATAAAATGTTAAACGTATGGAATGAGATTATATTAATTTTCATATTTGATTTCATAGGTATTAGTTCATAAAATAAGAAATATTAATCCCAGTATTGAAGGAAATACCAAAGAAATCATAGATTTAGTTTCAATATATTTTGAATGTAAAAATAGGCTTTTTTATCAAAAATATTCTAGTAATTCTCTAATATTTGTTGAATATATTCTAATTATCAACATTTTATTCTTATTTCGGAAGATATGGCTTAACAAGTTCTTCAATTTGAAGTTTAATCTGGGTTTGCTGATCAGCAATATGAATACCAGCCTTCTTAATTGTAAGGATAGATTTATCTTGTTTGGCGAGATCCGCACGAAGTGTGGCTAATGTATTTGGAACATTATCGAGAACAAATGCTTTACCAACTGAAAGATAAACTGGTGTGGATGGATTTAATTTTGCTACTTCATGTCTAGTAATATACTTTGTGCGACGTGTTTGAAGTTCGCGACCTAATTGAGCAGTAAACTTGCCAAGATTTTCCTCAAGTCTTGCTTCTTCAGCACGAAGCTTATAAAACTGCTTCATCTGTTCTTCTGGGAGCATAATCTGACCGCCACGGGACATTAGTAGATTGATTTCACTTTTCAGAGACGGTTTTTAATTCACTCGAATACTTATAAATAATATTGCAATATTTGCTGATTTTTGTATTTATTTTCAATAATATTGCATTATTTCCCGTTGAACTATTTAATAATAATGCATATTTGTTGAAAATAATTTTTAAATTTCGAGATACGAACTTGTCATATGAAAATTTTTATAAAGAAACTCGTACATATAGATGTTTTTATACTTATTTGGAATGAAATCGAATTTTTAAAAATGAACAAATATTTCTCCACTCAAATCCAAACTACCCATTTGATTAAAGACTATTTATGAGAAAAGACATTATAATTTCAGTCATTTAAGCAAAAATAGCTTATGAAATCTTGTATCGTTCGCCAATATCAAAAAACGATGAAGTTATCAAAAAACCGCTCACTTGAAATCAGTCTTAATTTATGGCTAATATCCAATATCAGCCTTCTCTTGATCTTACTGAGTTCCCACTTGAGAAGATCCATGACCCACGTGATGAGAAAGTCACTCGTACACAGCTTCTTTCTCGCCATGCAACAGTAAATTTCTTAATCACAAGCATTTACCGCAAGCTTTTCAACAGACTCTTGAGAATCGAGCACTCCCTTGGTGATGGCTTCTACTTCATGGATAACTCCGGAGTACCAATCACAGAAGAACAAATTGCTCAACTCGAAAAGGAGCTTCACGCAATTTTCCAGTCAGAAACACCAATTGAGCTCACAACACTTCCACGTGAGGAAGTTATCAAATACTTCTCTCAACAAGGACTTCAAGATAAGTTAGGAGTTCTCAAGGCATGGCAGGATGCTAATATTCCAGTCATTAAATGCGGAGAATTCATGGATTACGTTATCGAGCCAGTCTCTACAGAAAAGTCCGTCTTAGATGTTTTCGAAATTCGTTTATACAACAATGGCCTTCTTCTCAGACTCCCAACAATGCTCAACCCAACAGGCATCAAGGAATGGAAGGACCCAACAGTCTTGCATGAGATGTTCAATGAATACGGCGAATGGGCAAAACTTTTGAACGTAGAAAACGTTTCCAAGCTTAACCAAGCCATCTTCAACGGTGCTATCAAGGATATCAAGCTCGTTGCCGAAGGTCTCCATGAGAGAAAACTCGCTATGCTCGCTGAAAAATTATGTTCTAATTTTGATAAGAAGAGAGTCATTACAATCGCTGGTCCTTCATCTTCCAACAAGACAACATTCGCAAAGCGCCTCGATGTACAGCTCAAAGTCGCTGGTTACTCTTCAACCATCATCGAAATGGACGATTACTTCCAGGATGGCGATAAGATCCCATACGGTCCAGATGGCCTTCAGGATCTCGAGCACATCTCCGCGATGAACGTTGAGCTTCTTGCTGAGCGCGTTCACAAATTATTGGCTGGCGAGCCAGTTCCAGTCCGTAAGTACAACTTCAAGCGTAGCCGTGGTGAAGATGATCCAAAGAAGCGTATCATTCTTGAACCAGGAGCTTTCTTGATCCTCGAAGGTATCCATGGTCTTAATCCAGAACTTCTTCAGCATATCGGTACAACATCTGTTACACCAATTTACGTTAGCGCACTTACACCAGTTAACATCGATTACAACCACAGATATCCAACATCAGATCTCAGATTGATCCGTAGAATCATCAGAGATAACCAATTCAGAGGTTGCAGTGCAAGAAAGACCCTCAGAAGATGGACATCCGTCAGAGTTGGTGAAGAAAGAAACATTTTCCCTTATCAAGGAAACGCTGAACTCTTCTTCAACTCATCCCTCGTTTACGAACTCCCTGTTCTCTCTGTCTACGCTCGCGTTCTTCTCTCCGAAGCAACAATGCCAGCTGAAGATGAAGATCCAAACACAGAAGAGGCAAAGGACATCACGGCTGAGGCAAGGAGACTTCTCAGTCTCATCAACCTCTGCTACCCGCTCTCTCCTGAGATCGTGCCACGTAACTCATGCATCCGTGAGTTCATCGGCGGATCAGAGCTGAAGGACTAAAATAGATATACAAGTTTTCGTTTTTCATTTTTTGGCACTACTGATTTTATATATGTTGTTCCATCATATGTAAACTGTAGTTTTTAAAATTAAAAATTTAGAAACTTTTTTTTAATAGAAATAGTAGTCAAAACGTTTGTAACACATCTTCTATGCTACTTTGTAACATTGTTTAACTATCATTAACTGAAATATTCTGGCAAAAATTATTTAATCTGCGAGAATACGAATGTTTTGTTTTGTTCAAATCAACTTCAGTCTTCCAAACTTCGTATTCGAATACAATTTTGAAATTTTGTTTATATATGATTTTACAATAAAATTTGTAAGAAAATATGCAATGAGGTCTTGTTTATGAAGCTTTTATGCGATATGGAATATTGAAATTCCGTTTAGTTAATGGTTTTTCGAGGAATTTATGTTTGATTTGTCACTTTTTATATAAAAAATTGCGCACGTTTTCTAATTCCTTTACAATAATCGGTGTACTCTGATGCTTTCGAACGGCGATATTCGAATTGTCCCGGACGAAATCATTTTCAGGGACCTCACTGTTGGAGATAAGGATAAAATAGATGTATGGATTCACTACATCGGAAAGAAACCGATTAAAGTACGGTTTTCAGTGCCATATGATTCTCCATTTGAAATTATTTCACCGAAAATTGCAATGTTAGCATCAGGATTAGAAGCAAAAGTCTGTATCCAATATGTCGCCACAACTAACGAGATAAAAAAGAGCGAATTAATAATTTCTGCATCTACTTCATCGATATCTGTTCCAATTACAGCTTATCCGCCATCAGCACAAGTTCACTTAAACGTACAAAACATTGATTGCGGATTAATACCAGAAGGTAACAAAGTAACGAAAACTTTCTCAATTGCAAACTTTGGGAGTAAAGCAGGAGAATTTGCATTACGATGCAGTAGTCCAATAGTTACATTCAATATTGCATCAGGAATACTGCCAGTTGGAGAAGCTGTCGAAGTTGAGTTTTCATTTGTCATAAAAAAAGCAGGAAAATTCAAATTTACTATCAATGTCGATTTAAAGAACTCTAATAACAAACTTCCACCACTAAATGTCTCCGGAGAAATCTTACAACAAGTAGCAAGTATCCAATATAACGGAAAAGATACAAAAGAAATCGATTTTGGTCAAATATACTTTACACAACGCAAAGTTATTACTGTTACTATACAAAACAAATCAAAAGACAAAAGAATTTATTCAATATCTCAACCAATCGAAAGCAAAGCAAATTCTCGATTAAGTACTACTAAAACATCAATTGGTACAAGCTCAGAATGTGTTTTTACTATAACTCCTAATGAAGGACAGTTAAATCCAAATGGTTCTGCAATTATAACTTTGATTTTTGAACCCCCAAGTCAAAATGTCGAAAGAGAGATGATATACAACTTTGTGTCTAATATCAAACTCTCGGGTGTTGACCAACAAATTCCTTTAAACATGACAGGTTCCGCTGTACCTCTTTCTGTTTCAATTCCTGATGTTGATTTCATTTTTGGAAATCAAAAAATTGAAACGAAAAAAGAAAAAAATTTGACAATTGAAAACGAGTCTGAATTCCAAAATGTGACCTACTCGATAAAACCTATGGCTGCATTTAGATTTACACCTGAATCTGGTTTAATAAAACCGAAAACTGTCAAAAGTATTGTTGTCACTTTTTATCCAAAATCAATAGGAGTTTATGATGCACAGACGAATGTTAATTTATGTAATGGTCTTAAAAGGATAAATTTGAACTTAATAGGTACAGGAACTGCAGAAGAAATCACAGAAAAATTTGTCAGAACACCAATTTACGAAATGTCAGAATCTGCAAGATATGCAGCGAATCATCCGGGAAAATATGGTTTGTCTAAAGAAGAAATAATCATTAAGCAGAAACAGAACGAAGACAATAGAAGAATATTGATAGAAAGTGCTCAAAAACACGAAAAACTTCGAATGAAGAAAACTCTGAAAGAAAGATTTGAAAAAATAGGAAAAGAAAAAGGAAAAACTGATGAAGAACTTAGAACTTACGTAACTCAAAAGGTCAGAGAAGCAATGACTAATACAAAAGAAATAGAAGAAGTCAATCTGAACTTAAAACATGCAGAAGGATTAGTAGAACCAGAACCAAACTATCCATTAGAAACAAAAATTCACAAATCCAAAAAAACAAAAACATTACAACCGCTTCCTCCAACTGTTTTCATCGAGAAGAAGTTCAAAAGTAACCCGGTAACTCCACCAGAAATCACTGAATGCCAGAGAGTATTAAGTCCTGTTCAACAAATGTCTCTTGTTATGTCTTCGAAACCAATTGATTTCGGAAGAGTTTCGATTTTGTCGAAACAAAGGAGATCTTTTAATATAACGAATACTTTGAACCAATTCATTTTAGTAACAATGGAATATGAGAGCCAAGAATTAAGTTTAAGTACCCCTTTATCTCAGGTTGTTCCCCCTAAACAAACTGCAGGTTTTGATATAATTTTCATGTCAGAAAATGTTGGTGAATTTAGACAAACAATACATTATACTGTTAATAAATCACATGGTTTCCAATTTGATGTTGTTGCTGATGCAATTCCTATTGAAGTTAATTTGTCAGAAGATTTACTTGACTTCACTTTCCCTAATGAAAACTATACAGACTTGACTGTTTGCAAGACAATAAATATAATGAATGATTCAACAGCTATTGTTGATTATAAATGGCTATCGTTTGACGATACCACTTTTTCTGTTGATTCAGAACGAGGAAAAATTAATCCTAATTCTAATGCAAAAACAATGATTATTTATAGACCAGGATCTAAACCATATTCTGAGCAAACTGTCAAGTTATCGTTTACAGGTGGTGGAGGAAAATCTCTTCAATTAAGAGGAAATTGTGGAGATGTAAAAGTGACAGTAGAAAAAAAGAAATTTGACATTGGAATTTTGCCGCTTGGAATGACAAAAGAATTTACTGTTTCTCTTAAAAATCAAGGTAAAAACACAGCAATCTTCAATGTATTCTCTAATGATGGTTGTGATGATATTGATTTGAAGGAAAACAAAGGTTTTATTAAACCTGACAATATTTTCGATCTTCACTTCACTTTCAATCCACAAAAAGCTCAAGTTTATGAAATAACCTATACTGTAGAAATAGCTGGCCAGAATCCTGTTGTATTTTCTGTTGTTGGAGAGTCTTTAATGCCTTTGATCCAAATTAAAACTGATAGTTTGGATTTCGGAAATGTTTTTGTTGGATCAAATGAAAGCAGAAAGATTTCAATAGAAAATGTTGGATTAATTCCAGCAAAGTTCTCAATTGACTTAACTAAATATAGTTATTTCAGTTTAGAATATTCCACAGATTTAATGGTTTCAACTTCTGATAAATCAAACCAAATTTTTGTTACATGTCCAAACGATGTTCTCGCTCCAAATAATTTGTCCAAACAAAGTAGCTCTATTTCATTAACAAGGACAAATTCTACTTTAACAAGTCAAAGTAATTTAACAAGAACCAATTCTACTTTAACAAATCAGAGTAATTTGGCAAGAACGAATTCAAGTTTATCAAAACAATCTGTTTTAAATGGTTGCGAATATACTTTTATAATACATCCAAAGACTACAATTGATGTAAATTTAGTTTTCAAACCTTTGGATGTTGGAGATTTCAGTTTTGATATTTATTTCACTTTGATTGGATTACAAGGAACATCAACACTTGCGAAGAAGAAAGTTACAGCTGTTGCTATGCATTCACCTCTTTCTATATCAGAAAACTTTGTTGATTTCGGTGTTGTCACACTTAAAAATGAGAAGAATCCAAATACAAGACCTTGTTTCAAGCATTTATTACTTAAAAATGAAAGCCAAACAGGAATTAAATATAGATTTGATAAACCTTCATCAGAAGATTTCGGAGTTGATCAAGAAACAGGTTTTTTATCTTATTGCGGAACAGAAGACAGATTTGTATCATTTAGTCCAACAAAACCTGGTCCATTCGTTGGTTATATAACAGTTTACGCGGAAAGTGAAAAAGGTGAGGTGAAAGTAACAACAATAATGTTGACAGGAGTTGGAACTGATAGATTATTCAAGACATCTCAAGAAAATGTTGTACTTCCAATAGTTCCTTTGAATGTCAGAAGTGAAGTGACCATTGAAGTCATTAATTCTGCCGCAATTGAAGGAAAAATTGATATCAAGAAGAGTGTAAGTGACAAAACTTTTCCTTTGGAAATTTTGTTTACAAATGGAAATTATTTCAGTCATTCAACCACTTCACTTCCTCTGAAGATATCTTTTCTTTCAGGAAAACCAATAAGTTTTGTCACACAAGTTTTGTTGGTTGCTGAAAATGGTTGCACTTATTCATTTACTGTTTATTGCGGTACTGATAATTCTGTTCTAACTCTATATCCTTTCTTGTTAAATAACAAACATAAATTTGTGTCACAACCATCAAAACCTATCGTTTGTCAACCACTTACAAAAATGTTCAAACCTGATTATTTATCGTCATTGATCGTTGATGATACAAAAGGTGACATACAACCAATATTAACTCCAACTTTGAAACAAACTGTAAAAGATTTCCTGAATTGTCTAGTTTTGACAAATAAAATTGACAATTTTCCAGGAGATCTTGTGTCAAATTGCGGTTTGACAGTTCAAGAAATCATTGAGAATATATGTGGGGTGCAAAACAAACCACAAGGAATGCTGCAAATGTTCAAAACATCTAAAACAAATGATATTTTGCAGAACAAATACGAACGTCTTAAATCAATGATAAATTTCTTGAAAAGTGTTGGTTGTCATCTCCAAAATGTTTTGCCGGAATTTTTGTTGCCAAAAGATTTGTTTTTGCAGTACATGAGAACAAAAGTTACTGAAAAGATTTTGGGATTGAATTATTATGGAAGTCCTTCAATCAAATCTTATAATCCACAATTAATGAATGACTTCACTTCAACCCCGATTTTTTCTGACAATTTGATACAAAAATTGTCATTTTATGATCAAAACTATGATAAAATTTCAGGTGATAGTTGGTTAACTGTCATTTTGCAGATATTCAAAGTGTTTTTGTTCCCAACACTCAACTGCGAAGACGTCAATCAAGTTCCAGGAATTTCACAAAAACTTTTGGAATTAAAGGAAATTTTACCTAACGAAGTAATGACTGAAATCCACCGAAAAACTAAAGAAGTTTTGACATCAAATTGCTACACGAACATCGAATCAATAATGCTCGAATGGTTGACAATAAACTACGATTACTTCAGGAAGAACAGTGAAGTAAATATAATTACTTCATTCGAACAATTATCTGATTGTCGAGTAATAGCAAGTTTATTCAAAAATCATGTCCAAAGAATGGATTTACAATTGAATTTGAATCCTAAAACAGAAAATGATCATAGACAAAACCTTGAATTGATATTGAACAAAGCAAAAGAAATCAATTTGAAGTTTAATTTGTCAGAAGAAATGATCGAAAATGAAGACTTAATTTCTTTGTCACTTTTCTGTTTTTCACTTTTCCAATATTTGCCTCATTATGCAAATACAACAGATTTAGTTTTCTCATGTAATTTATCAAAGAATTGCCAACAAATGATTGAAATTTCCAATCCTTCATCTCAAAAACTTAGATATGATGCAACAATTACTGGTTCTGATAATTTCACATTGCCAAAGACATTTGTTTTAGTTCCTGCTCATCAATTACAGACTTTCTTTGTTGAATACTACGCAAGAACTCATTTACTTGAAACTGCAACTTTAACTTTGACTCCTCGTCACTTTTTGAATTCACAAAAATCGGAAGAAATTGATGTTTTGGTCAAAAACGAATCTAGAACAGATAGTAGAATTAAACTGAAACAAAGCAGAACATCGTTGGCATCAAGTACAAACAAACCAAAACCGCCAACCGCTAAAAATTCAATGCCGATGTTAGCAACACCAATTGTCATCGAAATGAGGTCGAATGTCGATGCAAAAGTTCCTTCTCAGATTGTAAATGTTTCTGGTAAATGTTATGAAGTTACAAAGTTCAATATTACTGTTAAGAATGAACTTATTAAACCAGGAACATTCGAAATCTTTACAAGAACAATTTTCGGACAAGAAAACTTTTCCCAAAAAGTTATAGAATTCATTGAAAATCCTGATTATGATTTCTCCAACAAATTGAGCAAAAATGAGTTTGACGTTTTCATAAATGATCATTCAACATTCATTCTAAAAGAAACAGAAGTTTATTTCGAAACAGATAAAAGCGAAGTCACTATTACAGGAGATTTTATTCCAATAAATGTTGGAGAATATTATTGTTTAATTTTTTTCAAATCCAAAGACGAGAAAGAATTTTTGTACCAAATAAACGCAATGTCAAGTTTGCCAACTGAAATAGAAATTCCTAAGATAAAGATAGAAGAAAGAACAGAGAAAACAATCCAACAAAACTTGCAATTAGTCAATTCAGATCTTTGCAAATCAATTGCTTATTCTATTGTCAAAAAAGCACAAAACGAAAGTTTCATTTCTGAGCAAAGATTCAAACAATTCGTGGAATTTAAATCTCGTGAAATTGCAACAATTGCTTTGAATTGTTTTACAAATGTCACTTTTACGATAGAAAACGGTTTACAGACCTTTTATAAGATTCCTTCTAGTTTAACAATTGACAAAGAAAAACATATGCTGCCTGTTACTTTTTGTCCTGTTTTACCAGGTGATTATCCATGTACAATTGTTATGAAATCAAACAATGACATAAGAGTTTATAAATCCAATGGAGTAAGTCTTGGCGAAACAAAGACATTTAGAATAAGTGTTGATTCTTATTTAGGAAACACAATTGTACAAAACATTCCTCTCCAAAATACTTCGAAATCTACATGGACATTTAAGATTTCTTCGACTGATGAAAAAGTTTTTACTTTCCCTCAGAGATTCTTCGTAAATGGACAAACAACTGGAGAATTACCTCTTACGATTTATTCCAACAAAAAAGGTGTTTTTGTTACAGATTTAACTGTTTTTAATATGACAAAAGAACAAACAACAATTTACAAAATCACAGCAAATATAGATGACCCGCCATCTATAGATACAATTGTTGTTAGTTGCAAAGCAAGAGAAAGGAAAATTGTCGAAGTTGAAACTCCTCTTTTCCAAGTTGATGGAAAACTTAATGTCGAATGTGATGTTGCTTATGTTACTTTTCCGGAATATCTCGAATACAAAGAAGGAAAATGTGTTCAGAAGAGTTTCCAATTGGAAATAATGTCCCCAATAACTGGTGTTGCTGCAGGAAAAATCATTTGCAGGGATGATAAAACAGGATTGTATTTTTGGTGGGCTGTTCGAATTGACTTCGAATATCCGAAACCATCTGATACAATAACTGTTCAAGGACTCGCAAAGCAATCAACAACATTCGAAATACCTGTTGTTAATCCTTCGAATGTTGATCTCACTTTCGATGTTTGTTTCGATGACAAAGATATTTATGGTGATAGAAAATTCTTTATCCAAGGAAATTCTGCCAGTGTTTACAAAGCTGTTTTCTGTCCTTTATCTTCAGGATTTAAAGAAACTTACATCAGATTCGTATCAGAAACAGCAGGAGAATATGTCTATTTGTTGAAACTCTATACAGAGCCAGCAGATGTCATGAGTTTGAAGACACTGTATTGTGTCGTTGGAGAAGAAGAAAGAACAGAAATCAAAATTTCAAATCCACTCCAAGTTTTATGTCATTTCTCTGTTTCAAACTCTTCTCCAATGTTTTTCGAACTTTTGGTCAAAGATAAATTCGAAATACAGCCAAATGACACTGTAACAATCCCTGTCGTATTCAGAGCTGCTTCTGTAGGCTTGAAAGAATGTGGTTTGTTCATGTTTAATTCTCCTGAATTAGGTGAAATGACTTATTCAATCATTGGTATTGGAAAACCACCACAACCGCTTAGTCCAATGATCTTTGAAGCTCCTCCTTTGCAGATGATGTGCACCAGCTTCAATTTCACATCTCCATTCCCATTCCCTGTCAAATTCTCGTTGAGTTTGTCGAATCAATTGAAGAATTTCGATTTCATAAACAAGAATTTGAATTTTGTAATGAGAAATCGTGGCCAAATCGAAACGATTTCTCTTCTTTTCCAGCCGCAGAAATCAGGAAAATATGAAGCAGAGTGTTTCATTAATGCTCAAGAGATTGAACCTCCTATTGTTTGGTCTGTTCCTTTGATAGGAATTTCGGAAGATGACAAGAAGAATTTTGTTCAAAGAGAATTTGTCGTCAACGGCCGTGCAAACGAAATTTCGAAAGAAAAATTTGTTCTTCCTATCGAAGGAGAAAGAGGCGGTGCAAAGATTTCTACTTGGATCAAAGCAGATGACGAGGAATATCAATGGATAACGAATTATGTTGATTACAAATCAACGAAAGAACAAGGAAAAGTCATCTTAGATTTGGAATTTAAACCGAAAAGACCTGTTGATATAAGATGCCAAATTCTTGTTCAAAACGACTTAAAACAACAATGGACATTCCCTCTTTTGTTGAGGAGCGATCCACCTGAGCCATGTGAAACATATATCATGGAATGTGCATTGAATTCTTGTGCATCATTGAGACCTTACGTTCGCGAAATATTCCCAAGAAGAGAACAATTTAGAGCTTACATTATGAAGGGCGGATCAAACGATTTTTCTGTGAATCCAAGCGATGGATTTATATCAGCAACAGAGCAATCCAGGTTCTCCCTAATGATGACAGAACTTCCTTTGACTGTCTATTTCAGGCCAAGACAATATGGAAAGAAAATGGAAGCAACATTGATTATCGATACAAAAGAAAGACAATTTGTTTTTAATTTGAAAGGACAAGTTCCCGAATACATTCCTCCTTTCTTTGTTACATCAGGAAGATTGGATTCTGGTCGACAGACTCCAAGGAGTGCAACTGCAAGGTTAACTCCACGTGGAGACAGCGCAAGAACTCCAAGAGGAGAAGTAAAACAAAGAAATTTCAGAGTTCCTCCAAATTCAGCCAGATCTCCTAAGTAATTTTATATATTTTTGTTTTTATTTATATATTTGTTATTGTTATTAATATATATATCTGTTAATATAAAAAAATATTTTGATTATTTAATTAACTTTATTTTAAATCAATACAAATAAATTCATGTAATACTGTTGTGTAATATGTTCGTGGCAAATGAACAAAATAGTTTTTCAAATAATTTAAAATAATAATAATTTGTTATTCTTCATTAGTTTAGTAATAATTCAAGAAAATGGGATATTATACAACTCTGTTTGAATGAAATATGTGTCGACTGATTAATGACTAACCTTGCGATTATTAGCGAATTATGATTTATCAAATGTCTGCATGTAGAAAGTTTTCGCCATTTTCATTTATTATGTTATATTATTTAAAATTTAATATTCTTGTTTGTCAAATTCGAATTAAAAAAAATATGAGATTCAAATTTTTACATGTTTATCGATTCAAGCAATAATTTTCATATATATATAAAGTTCATATATCCATTTACGAAATAATTACTAAGCGGATTCTCTTAGCTTGTTGAGAAAGCAAACAACAACAAAACCAATAGAATTCAAAAGAGATTTGATCCAGAAAAAGAAAAATACAAAGAAGCCCCAACTAAAATTTTTCTTGGCTTACGATTATTTTCAGGTACTGTCTCACGGATAGATTTTTGCACAACAATTACAGATCCATCTCCTGTATTATTTGTAAATCTTCCATCTAATGCTGTAGGAGTATTGATGATATAGATAGAATTCAACTTATAATCTGATGTACCTCCAAAACCACAAACTTCTGGATTAGTTTCATCGCTGGCTTTTCCTCCCTTACCACCATTCCACCCTCCTCCACCACCTGAACCCGCTGTTATCAACCCAAAATCCCCCTTTCCCCCTGCATGTTCACCCATAAGATATTTTTGTTTAGTGGTTACAATTTGACCATTTACGCCTACACGTAAAACATATCCTAATCCTCCACCATGTGCTCCATTGAACATTCCAGCGCCTCCTGAACCTCCCCCAGCAATCAAAATGTAATCATATCCAATCTTAATAGCTGTCATTCCTCCACCACTCCCAGAGGCATCATTTCCTATAAAATTATAATCATTCCCGCTGTTTCCACCATTTGGTTTTCCTCCCTCATTATATCTTTTACAATCACCATCCGATTTTGATCCTATTTCGAAATTGACGACTGTTTTTCGCGTGAATCTTAATAAAGCTGTTATTGAAGCACCATTCCCACCAACTGTTCTTTGTGTACCTTCTCTGCACCCGCATCCGCCTGCAGCTCCGTTTAACGTAAATTCATAGATTCCTACGTCATAAGTCCTTGTTGCATAGATCAAATCCGATATTTTTTCGTATCTTTTTTGTTCTGCAAAAGAAAAAAGCAATAAAAACATATGACTAAATAGTTTTTCAAATTTTATTTAGTGCCGCCGGAAAAACTATGATTTTGTGATTTAACTCTTTGCGTGTACATATAAGAATAAAATCCTTTAATGCATCTTATCAATATTTGAATTGTGTTTGAATTACGACTCTTTCAATTTCTGGAAGCATCAATTCAATACAAATTATAGTATCAATAATAAAAATATTATTTTGCTGAATAAGAAATTGTTTAAAAATTTCAAAGAGATTTGAAATTTCAATCAATATCAGAAATTTTCATATCAGTCAATTGTAACCTTCTTCCATATGATTTTTCCTCGCAAATCATCTGTATGGATTAGGTATGTAGATAGTTTGATTCCTATTTTAACGAAAAAAGCAATGATGAAAATAATGATTAAACTTGAATGCCAAAAGCCGATTCTATATCATTAATTCAATATAAAATCCTAATGTTGTTTAATGCTAAGTGGATGACGATTCCCATTTTAGCCAATCTCTTCATGCAAACAAAAAAAGTGGATATCGAGACATTATATTAAGAATTCTATATGGACAATGGAGGATTTGGTGAAACAAAATAGAATTGTAATATACTTTTTTTTTGAGAAAAAAAATTATGGAAAACGTGGAAACTTTATCATATGAAACAAGCAACTCATTTTGGACAAATAAGTTTCTGTCCATGATGTTTATTGTTTGCAAATTGTTCTCCATCATCCTGTTTCTTTTCCTTCTTTCAAGACGAAATAAAAGCACTCTTGGTTTTCTAGCTTACATTTCTGCATTAGCAATTGATTTCTTAAACACAAAAAATGTTGGTGGACCTCAATTAATCGGATTAGGATGGTATATCGAAACAGATTTTGAATCTGGATCACTTATTCAATCTCTATCAAAACCTCCACCATTCGTCCCAAATCCTACAGATTCCAATTTGTTTTGGCTTGTTTCCATTCTTTCTTTTGCAATTTGGATAGTTAATGCTCTTTTAGCTGTTGGACTCGGATCATTTTTCCATTTCTTCCTTGCAGTAATTGGTATAATAACTGATGCATTGAATTTATTCTTATTCATTCACGCACATAATTTATTACGAGTCGAGAATATGAAATTAGTCAGATCTGCGCTTGAATCTGAGTTAGAACCACTAAACTTAGCAGATCATAATAAAAATCCAAATCAAAAGCAAGAAAAATAATCAGAACACTAAATATTGAAATTCTGATCCAGCTACGCATATATGAACTACAGTTATTCGATTAAGACAAATACTACCTGGAGAATCAAGTTTTAATTCTTATATAGATTCGTTTTGTTCTTTTTATATGTTTGTTTTGTATAAAGGTCAATATTTTCGTATATTATTTATTAAGTAACTCTTTCATTGACATATTTTATGGTAGAAATTAAATATTAAAATAAAACAATGATTTATTAGTGAATTGATTAAGCATTCTAAATATTGGAATTCTTATTATAATTTAGCACTTATTGCAACTGGTTGATCATTAGATATAGCATCCTTTTCTCATAAATATGGAAATGAAAATGATTTCATATCATAATTAGATATACCCTTTAGGCCATATGCCATTTTTCGTAGTGATGGATAGAAATTTCGACAAGAAAGAGAATCTGTACAAGCAAGATTATCTCTTGATTCAATGATTGCGGCTGCTAAGAACAACTTGAACAAGGATGAGACAAAAGACAGACTTTCTAATGAACAAAGAAGGTCCTTGAAGAGAATCATCAAAGAAGGAGAAGACTGGCTACAAGCAAATCCTGATGAAGAAGCAGAAGTTTACAACGACAAGAATAAAGACTTGCAGCAGTCTCTCGCACCTCTTTTGACTGATCAGAAGTCTAAGATGAATATGGATAAGGAAGATGATGAAGACAATGATGACGATGACGATGATGACGTCGATGATGACGAATTCGGTGAAACATAAAGAATTTTTTTGAATTTTATGTTAACTTATTATTATCATTTTATAGTTTTCACAGATATTTGAACATAACAAAGGTTAATCACAATTGATACAGAATGACCTAAAAAACCAAAAATCTATAAATATGTTAGAAATCTCCAATATATCAAAAGTACATGACAATATTTAACTAAATAATCTTAATAAATTTATACATCATGTCCTGTACAAAACATCATCAATATCAACTATTCTCTAAATATCTATGTGAGCTCAATAAATGTACTAAGGTATCGCCGAATTTTTAACGAAAGAAAATGCAGGGGGTTACACCTCGGAGTGACACCACACTTCTTATTTGGCATAAGTGAGAATTATAAACGAATTATAGGTTTTTTAATATCGAGCTTTCATAGAGTAACATGAAGTTCTCGATATAAAGTATATGTTAAGGTTCCAGTCCCATCCTCACAATTATTAAAATTGAACATATCCACCAATAGGAGTTTTCTGGCAATTCTACGCAATGCACCATAATATAATATTATAACTTATATTGCACTAATATAATAACTTTAATTATAAGTCATGAAATAATATAATATTATATTTTATTTTTGATAATAAATATGACAATTCTAAAAAGTAACTGTTTATATCATGACCATGAAGAATTAATTTAGGGTTACATCTCATGCAATTAAGGGAGAACCTATGTTTGCAGTTCGTTTTTCAACGATTTCGATGTTAGGTTGCTCGATTTGACATTCTTTCTCACCAGAAACAGATGCCTGAGTGTCTAATAATGTGATTTGTGCAGAATTTTGTCTATTTGCGATAGATTCATAATCTTCTTTTTGACCATAAAAATAAGGAGGATATGGATCAATTTTACCAAAAAAGAATTCTTTCTCATCGAAAATTGATTTATAATAATTTGTATTCACGAATTCTGGATAAACTTTATCATGATATTTATCCCAAATTAACTTAATACATTTTTGAATGCAATTCATGAGCTCATAAATGTATTTGGTAAGGATAAGGATGCTTTCATCTAACTTTTCTTCAAAACAGAATTTGAAATGTCTTAAGTGGGTCATTATTGATTTTGTAATTTAATCGTCGTCGTTATCGATTTTGTAATTTAATCGTTATCGTCTTTTTCTAAACGTGCATTTTTTGCTTTCGGAGCTATTGAACATACATTGGCCCTTACCAGCAATTGAAAACTATTTTTCATTATCAACAATTACATTACTCCGAGTTATTCATCAATCAATGAAAATCGATATATAGTCCATACTTCAATTTACAATATTGGCAAGTCCGATTTCACTTGGCATATTTAACTCATATAGAAAAACCAGTTGGAATCGGCAAAATTATCTTTAATTCCATACATAAGAAAAAAAAATTATAAAGTTCTTCAATAATAGCAAACTAATAGTTTAAATAGATTTACAAGTATCGCCCATCTACTTTTGATATAATTCACATATTAAATGTAGAAAACTGGTTTAAAATAAATATTTCAAAAGTTCGAAAACGATTTATGAAAAAATAACGTGATGACATTTACTAAATTTGCTCTGTATTAAAGTATCGATGATAGAAAGAGCATATTTTGTAAATATTTCAAAAATATTTAAAAGTCGGAGAAATTGTATTGTAATGTACTATAATTATGTTACAAATCCGATTCAATACTAATCCTTCGCTATTAAAGTTGTTTTGAGAAGGATATTCTCTAAATTCTTGATAAATCTTTAAAATCTAGAGTAATCGTTTTGTAAACTTAACAAAACTAAAATGTATACCAATAGATTGGCATTTTCTACGTTTTCAAAGTGAGAGAGTGTAAATTCTTTTTTTTTATCCTATTAAGGTTTTTAAAAAATTTATTTAACAATAGGATGTTTAACACTAATTTTTTAAGGACTTCGACTTTAGCATCACATAAATATGTTATTTTCTATATTAAAACGTAATTTTGGTGGTCTTAGAATAGAAAAATATGCAATATTCGTGGAGATAATGAGGGTTCTTAAACATGTTCTTAAAAATAAATAAAATAATACAAATCTTTATTCAATCTTTTGATATTGTTGGTCCTCTCTTTGTGAAAATACTTAACTTCAAAGAGTATTATGTTTTACCTAGTGAGGACCTTAAGTTTGCAAAAACATAATAAAAGTAAAATAAAAAAGATCTGATTTATCACAAAACTTTGAGTATTATAGGATTTAATATATTTTCTTAGTAGATTATATGATTTAGTTTCTTAAAATCTAAAGTATTTCTTGAGGAAAATATAAATTGAAATTCAAAAAGTAAAAAAATGTAAACAAATCAAATTTTAAATGGACCAAATGTTGATTTTTCATTCGTTTTCTCATTATCGAAAAAAATTTGGAAAGCTAAGAAGTCAATAACAAGTTATATAATACAACAAAACCCACATCGGATATGTTTTCATCAAATAGTCTCCTAGATTTGTTATGAAATTAAAATATCATGATATTTTAAGGGCTTTTGATTTCAATATTAGAATTATTCAGTTATATCGTGCTAATATCAATTGCTTTATACAATTAATCGTTTACAAGCTGCAAAAATCGAACAATAATTTGACTTTGTAAAAAAAGTGCGTCATTTTTATTCGTTATACTTACAAAATGTAAACATTACGAGAAACATTTACATTTGTAAATGTAACAAGTAAAGTTGTATCGCATAATTTGACTTTGTAAAAAAAGTGCGTCATTTTTATTCGTTATACTTACAAAATGTAAACATTACGAGAAACATTTACATTTGTAAATGTAACAAGTAAAGTTGTATCGCATAATTTGACTTTGTAAAAAAAGTGCGTCATTTTTATTCGTTATACTTACAAAATGTAAACATTACGAGAAACATTTACATTTGTAAATGTAACAAGTAAATACATCAGATTTAAATTGTAAATGTAGTTTATCTCTCTCATCTCCTTTTTAAAAGGTATTACATACATACGAACGCATGGGTCACTCAATAATTAGCGTGATAATAATTGAGGATAGACTGTAATCGTAATTTTATTTTTGGACTTATATTTCGACATTTTGAAGTCGCTTGAAAGTCTTGCAAATGATTAAATTTGGAAAATTTGACCTAAGTCTGCATTATTTTGATGACTTAAACAATTCTATAAATCTGTTTTCCTAAAAATTTAAAAAGATATAATTTCAATTTCCCTAAATTTATGTAATTCATATATCACCAAAATATTTGGACTGCATTTCGTTTGTCTGCACCTAATTAAAGTCTAAATACCAATTAATTTTGGAGTTGCA
Organism: Trichomonas vaginalis G3; assembly: GCF_026262505.1. Lineage (NCBI taxonomy): Eukaryota > Parabasalia > Trichomonadida > Trichomonadidae > Trichomonas > Trichomonas vaginalis. The sequence continues at coordinate 11,300,255 of NC_067207.1, forward strand.
TTGCTTTTAATGTAAAAATGCACGTTTAGAAAAAGACGATAACGATTAAATTACAAAATCGATAACGACGACGATTAAATTACAAAATCGATAACCTCTCGTCTTAAGTAATAAATTTTTCGAACATGTGTTTTGTAATTTGCAAGAAATGGCTGTATGTACTTATTTACTTCGTTGGTAAGATTAATAAGTGTTTCAAGTACTGATGAAATTTCTTCTTCTGAAAATTTTCTCAAATCTAAATATAATATCATTCCTTCGAAGAAAAATCTTGAGACCGAGTAGTATTTGAAAAGCTCTCTATTCGAAATAGTAAAATCAATTGAATTTAACCATTCTTGGGCTTCATAGACATGACGTTGATAATACTTTGATACATGCAATGGATATGAGCACCTGTTGGCAACGCTACGATATAAAGATGCGTTTTCTTGCGTATAAGCATGTTTATGATAATCATTAAGAATCATTCAAAAAATTTTGGCACTTTTAGATCAAAAAAAAGTATCGGTTTCATAGAATAATAAAAGCGTGCACGTTACAAAATAAAATTCAATTATAATGAAAATTATTCACTTTATTTAATCTCTAAATTTGATAAGATGTAAACATCTCAAATTACAAAATTTCGAAATTTTGATTCCGGTATTAAGGGTGCCCAGGCGACGATAGGTAAACTACTCAAAATTAACCTTAATCATATTGCAATGTGTGGAATGGAAAGTTTAGAAGCATCCAATATATTAACCTTAAAAGTACTTTTCTGAGGGTGACTTATCGTCTCCCGCGCACCCTTAATTGCATTGAAATCTATAGAATTTGCAGAAATAGGAAAAGGCGACGTTTTTGAACAGGTAGTCCCACGTAAACAAATTTCCTAAATTGAATTCTCGATTTCCTTGACAGTAGGTTCTTCACAATTTCTATTAAGAGTCTGAAGATCGGAAGATCTTTCAACAATTGTAGATGTCTTCGAGTTTATTTGTTTTATGAGTCTTTCAAAATCTTCCTTTTTACCAAAATAATAAGGAGTGTTGAAATCCATTTCGCCAAAAAGATAATCCTGATCGAATACATCTCTATAATAACCGGAATCAAAGAAATCTGGATATACTTTATCTTTATAATTTTCCCAGATTTTCTTGATTCCTGATTGTACGCAACGAATGACATTGCTAAATGTTGCAGTAAGCAGGATTATACAGTTATTTAATGTATCTCTATAAAAGTAGGAGAAAGGACGACAATGTTTGATAGATACTGCTGGTAGTTCATAATCTCTGAGGAATTGATCAACTACTCTGTATACTTGATTGGATACATCAGAAAATGTATCAATACATTTTTGCTTTTCTTCATCTGAAAATTTTGCTAAATCCAAATAAAGGATCATGCCTTCATACAAATATTGAGCACGATGATAGTAATCAAAAATCTTTCTATTCGATATACTGAAATTTATTTTCTCTAAATAATCTTGCGAATAATACATTTGTTGAGGAAATTCTGCAGAATTATAAAGTTGATATAAGCATTTGCTTGCTATGTTGCGATAAAGTTCATAGTTGTCTTTTCCTTTAGCAGCCAAATGGAATTTATCAATTAGCATTAAAAAAATAATTTTAAAATTTTACAAATTGAATTAGTGAAACGGTTTTTAAAATTAGTTAATAATATGAATTTCATGAGTTGTATTGTAAGCAGAGCAATATTTGTAAAGTTCATAATTTGACATACAAATTCCAATAGTCTAGTATTTTTGAACGATATATGGAAATGAGTGTCGTGTGTTAGATTTGGGTATTATCTTTAACCGCAAAATCCCCAAAAAATTGATAATGATATTTAGGAGCTCTAAAGATAAGGCCCAATTATGTATTTTATTTGATATTTGGATTTTTAAGAAGATTGTAGAGATGTCAGTCTCAATTTAAAAAAATTTACAAAAAATAATCGTAAAATAATCGTGTTTGTTCAAATTCATTTCATTTCGGGAAATTGAAGTTAAAAACCAAAGAGATAGTCTATGCTTATGTTAAATGAAATCATTAAAAAGTGTTTTGATGACTTTTTCTAACCGCAAATTGTCACTTTTTCATTTTTTTAAAATTATTAAATATCCTATATACATATAAGATATTAATTAATATTGAAATTCTCAAATTGAAAAGAAAATGATCGTAAGAGGTAGGGCAACGATAGAAAATTTTTGGAAAAAAAGTTCGGAGATCTTAAACGTATCATATTCCCTGCATGGTTTGGTATCTTCCGCCATGCGTTGTGCCAAACATATTGACACTTTCCAATAATTAATTTATGGTATGAGTCACAGAGTTAGATTATAAAAAGAAAGTAAATAATTGCAATTAGAAATCATATATGTCGGAAATCAAATGTTGATGAGCAGAAACCTTTTACTCATCATAAAAGAGATAAATCACTAAAGATTTGTATACATTAAAATTTGATATTTGGTGCTCGAAAACTGTCTGATGGGACTCCTCCAAAATGAACCAATCTATCGCTGAGGACCAAATTAGATGATGTGGATGGTGTATTCTCTAATTCTAACTTAGGAAGAATGGGAACAAAACGAATGACGACAACAACATGTCAAACATAGATTAAATATCTATGAATCAATAAAGTATACGTGCATTGAAGGTGATAACGATCACTTGAGGCTTATAACTCTTTGACTAAATTATGCAATAATTAAATATAATCATTTTTATATTTTTATACTGATAGTAATTAATATACTATCCTGCTTAATAAATGGTATGATCAAATTTGTTTGAAAATTTAATTATGTATATGAAACTATGTCTTCTATATAAAAATCAAAATTTTCGGACGAACCTAGATTGAACCTTTATGAAAATCTATCATTTTTGTTAATTGAGTTAAGGGTGCACCCGTATGTACGTTTATTTGAGAGGAGGAGGATTACCCTCTCAATTTTGAGGGATTCGTTAGTTTATTTTCTCGATGAATATGCAATAAAATTTGATTTTTACCTTATCAATATACTTCATATAATATACACATGTTCATGTAAAAACTTTTTTCCAAAATCCTCAGGAATTAAGGAATTTTTGAATTTTAAGAATTTTTTTCGAATTTTTTCGAAAAAAAAAATATTTTCAGAACAGCCTTAACGGCTAAGATTTAGGAACAATGTTAAGTATCAAAAAGAAAGGAGGTCTGATATAGACAACATATATCGTTGAAGGTTGAAAAAATCTCTAATATTTGAGCCCAAAATTTCAAATTTTAATTTTTTGAAAAAGAGGCCACCCGTATGTACGTTTATTTGAGAGGAGGAGGATTATATTTTTGAAAGGGTGAAACATTATGAATATGTTAATTATATATATAATATGTATTATTATAAAAAGAAAAAATAAAGCACGTTAAAATTTTTCTTTCTTGATTTTTTACAAAATCTACTTAGAATTATGCAAAATATGACTAAATAATTATAAATTTCAAGTTAAATTTTAATTTTGATAAATAATTTAAATTTCAAAATATCAAGTTCAGTTCGACTATGTATGTAGTAATTCCTCAATAAAGTGCCAAAACCCTATTAAAATATATGAACATTTTCAACATTTTAATGTTTTTATTTAAAAATTTGTTGGAATATGAGCTTCAAACAATTATTATGTAAATAAAAATAATTAAATATATGTATTTATTCGTATTACAACCGTAGTAAGTCGATTCTTCCTTTCTTCTACTGAGATTTGAATTTGATTTCGAATTGTAAAGAGATTCAAAGGGAAAATACTAGCGGATAAAAACTACCTCCATGAAAGGGTCACAATGGAGTTAAGTTGTATTTTTTGATATTTTTTGCTTTTCGAGCCTAAATAGGTAGCCAAGATAATGCCTAAAAATAAGGTTCTAAATTCTGAAGTTTACATGATCCTCTCGTGTGCACCCTTAATATGAATCTTTTACATATGTATATATAGCATTGATAGCTTATATAATCATGGTTTATTCCATATTAACATATTTTTTCAGTTAAATTTGTTAATAATATCATGTAACAAATTAATTCAAGATTAGAATGTCTACAAAATGCTAACAAATAAGAACAAAATACGATTTCTCGACTTAAATTTTAATATGGAGTAGTTTTTCGTTTAAATCTAATTAAAAATGAATAAAAACTTATCTTGTACTATTTTCATTCAAAGATTTTAATAATGTAAATCATGCATTTTCATAATTCAGTACAGTTCTTTTTAGAATTAAAGTTGATGAGGATGATATTTGTGATTTAAAATAATTTGTTAATGTTCACCTTTTATTCATCACCTTGTGGTATGCCCTAAAGCAATAGCATTATCAATTCTGCTGAATTGATCAACTCAAAATTCCAAAAAAAATTCAAAATTTCAAAAATGAAATTAAACAAGTTGAATTTTCACATGAAAAAATCAATTTCGAAACAAATTTGGAAAATCAAAGTATTTGATAATTAGTCAAATAATCAATTTACATCGTTTTTACTCATAAAAAACAACTAATTTTTGATTTTGATATCATATTTGATAAATACTCATTCCAGAGTTGACATAATGTATTAATTATTGTTAGAGATATTGCTTTCGCAGCAAAATTCTTATTTCATGAAAGAAAAAAAAAATGATTTTATTCCAACAAAAACAAGTAAACAGATGAATGGAAACGTACTATATTTTCATAAATGTAGTAATCAGCGTGTCGGCTTTTGTTTATCATGTTCGAGTCAAAATGTATTAACTTGTAATAAGAAATATTCGAAGATTATATGAAGTATTGAGCATTTTTTGTAGAAATATTTGTAATTCATTACTAACATATATAATAAAGTTGTTTTTTTTTCCTTATTGCAATAATTTTGTCTGATTTTAATAACTTTTCATGTATACGAGTTGTGTGAATATGCATCATAATATGCGTAAATATACTTATTTGCGACGAATAATGTGGTTGCATAATGGAGGTGCTAAATTTTGATTTTTAATATGGGGCTTTGGTATGTATAATCATGTTCTTATCTCAACGTAGGAGTATTGGTGCAATATGATTAAAATTTACGAGGTTGATCTTAAATTGAATAATTCTGGAGTATAAATCACAATGCAGCTAATTCTATGTTAAAGATAGATACAGATTGTAGTAATCAATTAGGGAGTACAAATTCATTCTTTCATTTCTGTCGTATTGAGCAGAAAGGAAGAGATCATAACCCTAGGAAAAAAAGCCCAAATTTGTCACTTTTCATAGTACGTTAAACTCAATTCGCTCGGCGAATGCCGAGCACACGTACTCATCATTCAACATAATATTCTCATTCTTTGGTTATTATAGTGCCAGACAACACAAGATTTCAAAGAATTACTTGAGTTTTCAATTAATCTTAATCCGATTTTAGATTTATCGAGAACTCCATCATCACAATCACATACTTCAGTGCGGTAACTACAATTATCCATATACAGAAGGAAGTTCTTTTCGAACAACTCATTTGGAGTCTGTTTTGGAAAGAACTTCTTTCTGTCCGACTTAATTTCATAGTTCCTGATCAACCAAAAGACAGAAACCACACACTATCTACTTAGGAAAGGAGTTCTTTCTAAATCTTCCTTAAATTGAGATTTTACGAGAGATAACCCTTCTATTGCACTTAAAAATGAACATTTTGATATCTTTAGTATCACACAAGGTCATATATAGTATTTCATCTACATGAATACATTCATCTTTCGAAGTCTCTCATTAAATGGGAGGCTTCGAAAGATGAATCGTTTTTTCATACAACTTTAAATCTCGAACACATTTAGAGAGTGAGTATATCATTTTATTCTTGTTTTGAGTTTATTCTGATTCAAAATTGCAGTGAAAACAGAAGTTCACACATCATATCTGAATGTGAGCTCATCTATACTTATACGATCTCAATACCTCCACTCTAAGCATAAGAGGTGAAGTTATATAAAAATTATCAGATGCGTTGAAGTCTCAAAAGTATTGCCTGAATGCTTGTTTCATATTTGTCCAAGTAGTTTCAATGAATAAATGTATTGTTTTTTATAATTTCGATTTATTTTTTAGAAAATATTCAATATAAACCTTTATTGTGTTATTTACATCTCATAAATTCTCTGTCTAAATCATATAAAAGCGCGTTTTACCCCTATGAATCAAGAAATTCATTCAATATTCATGGTATATTTATTAAATTTATACGATTTACTAATAATCAATATTATATCCTCATAAATAGCAATATATTTTGGTAATCTATGATAATCATATACAATATTTGAAATCAAATTTTCATTAGTTTAGGTTCCTTGTTAATAGTAAACCATTATATTTATTACTAATAATAAAATCTATGTGTCGTATTGAAATTCAATAAAATTACTTATTCGGTCCAAAAAAACAAATTAGATAAAATTTTTCTTTTTTTATGTAATTTTTGTTTTTCATTTTTCTCAAGATCCTAAGTTATGTTCTAACTTTTGACATCATATCCTATCATGCTAGGCTATATATTATAGCATATCCAAAAGGCAAGGAAATCTATCAGAGAAGCCTTTTTGACCTATCGTTGCCCTACCTCTTGATCGTAATATCGATTTCAATGTTTTTCTTGATTTCAATCAGACATAGTTTAAATGACTTTACAGTCAAACTCGGCCATAACATACAAAGTGTTAGATATTGTGCTGAAGAAGATATGAATTATACGCTTTTATCTCCATGGCATCATGATTTTGTGATTGCTTTAACAGAATACACAAATGAAACAAAGCTTTCATATGCTCAACCAATTGGCACAGAGCATCACCCATATGATTTCACATTACCAGCTTATAGATTCCCAACAGGAAACGCTGAAATCAATATCGAATTAAAGAAAGACCATTGCGTTGGATTTTCATATGCAAGTATACTTCGCTCATCATGCATGTCTAATCTCATAGTCTATGTCAATGAAACATTTAATCATCATTGGGATACATCCATAAGAAATGCAGATGAATGCATTTTCTTTGCCCCACCAGCAAAGCATAAGCTTTTCAAGTTAGACTGCAACATGGCCAACGATAAAGTTTTAATTTATCGTGATAATATGGTTCATAACCAGTTTGATGATAGTTTTGAAGGCAAGGCCATAGCTGATTACAAGATTGCATACAGCAGCCCTATAATTTTCAGACTTCAAACAATGCACGATTCAGAACCAGGATATGCAAACATTACAGGCTATTCTAAAGAGCCAATGAAGAACCAATTGAACTACTACGGTCCAGTTGTTACTGTTAAGCCAGAAGATATCAAAGTTCTTAGAATTATGGGTGTTCACTACTACGCTCTTCCAATTCTTGGCTGCGCACCATCCGCATTGCTCTTGACTGTTTGGATCTACGCATTCCTCTCAATCATGCGTAAGAAGCCACAAGATAAAACAGAAAATCAGACTCCAATACCGTAATTAGTTTTTTTGATATTAGATCTTTATTTTATAGCTGTAAAACCTCATAAATAGTTCTTTATTAGATTATATTTATTAATTTTAAATAAATTTCTTCAATATATGTTTTAAACATGGTACATCTCTTAGGGAGCTCTGATCGTGTTATTATTGTGTTCATCATTAGCTTTAGACCCCTTAAAAATAATATTGAAATCAAATTTCTTCTATTATAAGTAGCCTTTTAGTATATTAATGTGGCAACACCGCTACATTTTACTTGTTGGATCGTTGTCCTTATTAGCAAAGTGTGTATTGAAACTGACAAATGAAAATAAAAATGACAAATTTTTATGGATCAAAAAAAGCAAATTTACGTTGCAGTTCCAGCATTCAAAGTATCTGGAGATGCAATGGATGATGCCGTTTTAGATGCATTTGCAGAATCTATGGAAATTGATGTTCAAAAAGTAAAAGTTTTGGAAAATAATCAAAATTTCTTTGTCTTTTCTGATGAAATTAATATGGACCTTGCAACTGCTAGCAAACAAATAGAAAACTCTCGAAATTTATTGGTAAACTACGATAAATCTGTTCATTACATTACAAAGTTAATTAGACGTTATGATACAACAAGAACCAAATGTATAGATGTCAATCAGGAAGTAACAGCACTAAAGACTAAAAATGAAGAACTCAAACAAAAATTATTGGAATTACAAAAAGAAAATGCAAAAAGAGCAGAAGCTGTTAAAAAGGTCGAAGATAACATACGAATTTTAGCACAAAAATCACAAAAATAGAATAATATTTGTTTAATAAAATTTTGTTTATAATTTACGATTCAAAACCACTGCTTTATTGAATGTTTATATATATATTGAACCAATGTAATTTGATCTCCATATGAAATTCTTGGTTGATAATTATCGAATGTAAATTGAATCAAATCAATAATGTTTTTCTGATTACTGAGTAAGGCTATGTTCAAAAATGTAACCGTTTCATTATTTGACTAAAATCATGTGTTGTCGATTGAAAAAAATTACTTTGAATTCAATTTGAGCATCTAAAAATCATTTTTGAATATAGATTGCATAGCAAATGTAGCGATTTATATTGCTTTGATTTCATTTATTCTGATTAATTTCAAAATCCTTTCCTTCTTTTTTTAGTGAGAGGGACTAAGGACAATATTTTTTTGAACGATGTCAACAAAGGAAGAGATTTACGAAGAAGAAGAGGAAGGCTATGGTGATGAAAATGATCCTCCACAGGATCGTTTCAATACCAGATGCCGTTTCCAAGACGAAGAAGCAGCTATTGAAATCTGGAATCAATTTCAAGCAGAAATTGATCCTTGCAAACCAGATGAATTTGGATCTACACCACTTCACGCAATTGCTGCTAATGGTATGGTTGAATTACTTACTGAAGTTCTTAAAAAACCAGGTATCAATGTCAACGTTAAAACACTCAGCGATAACACCCCACTTCATTTTGCTGCAATCAACGGAAATAACAAAATTATAAAGATTTTACTTGCAGCAGGAGCTGATACTAAAATCAAAAACAAACAAGGTCAGACTGCTTACTTTGAAGCTGCTTCTAGATTTGCTGATGGAAGTGGTAAGCAAGAAGTAGAAACTGTTGATATGTTACTCGGACCTGATAGCGAAATTCCAAAAGATATTGAGGCTGAAGTCGAGAAAGGTGATTTAGATGGCCTTTAAGCAATTGATGTTTTCATGATCCTCATTTTGAATTGTATTTAGACTCTTAGAAATATTTTTTATTTTATTTTTTTATTATCATAAAGCTTTTTTTAGAATTACATATGAACTCATCATAGGTGAAATCAAATATCCCTAACTTACGCATATATCCAAATTTTTTTTTCAATTCATAATTTGAATTCAGAGTTATAACAGTTCACAGTTGGTATCATTAAGCTATGTATCAACATTTAAATGATTTTTATGTCTAAGGACTTGTATTTAAAAAGATGGAAATCATATTTCAAGATCCAATTCAAATAAATGAAAATTATATCAATGAAAAGGAACCATGTGGTGTAGAGATGGAGTATGAAGTCTATTGAGGTTTTTTAAGGTTCTTTCAATCTCAAAAAATTATTTGACATTAAATAAAAGTGACAAATTTTTATACATGGATCCAGGCAAGAAAGATCCCTTAGATGTTTATATCAAAAATGCAAACATTATGTTTAAAGTCGGTTTTGCACTTTGCCCGCTCTGCTGGCTCATGTGCTGGATATATTGCTTAAATAGGCAAACTGAGAGCCAAGAATTAGTCGTAATCGGCAAGAGATCGTTCTGGCTGTTTTGGCTTTCCTTATACATTCTCGGAATTTGGACCCTCTGTTACTCAGCTTGGTGGACAAAGATGGAAGTTATCGGATATAACGTTCCTTACGGCGAACCTCAATAAGAAAGATCTATTTCACATCAGTTGTAAATACTATTATTTATCTACGAAATTTTACGTAAAAATGTAACTTTTTATTTCTCCTTAATTGATTTTTAATATTACTAGATGCAAAATAGTATTGGTTGGTTAATTACTATGGATTTTGATATTTTTAGGTCTTAAGTTTATTACTGTGCCTTTGTATACAAAAGTCAATTTATTTGAAAAGTACACTAGCAATGCTCCAATGAAAAACGTGTATATTCTATAAGTGTGGGCGTTTGGTTAATATATATCCTAACCTTGGTGTATATTAATAAAACTTTGAAAATACTCTAAGCTGGCGATATCCTAACTCTCATGATATTACATTATAGCGTATTTTGGACACATTGATGATGGCGAATTGTTTTAATTGATTTTTTGATAAAAAATATTTCATTGATGAATTTATTGAGACATGATACTATATATATAAGCTTTTAACCTTAATTAATTTAATGTTCTGGAATAAATATGCAAAATAAACATGATACAATATCAAATCAATCAGGTAGACTCAATTGCTAAATCCTGAATAGATAAAATGTCATCTCTGGCAAAAGAAGTTCTAAATCCAAAATAAAATATGATGTGCTTTTAGAGAGACATTTTTCCTTGAAAAAAGCGGTTGGCCAGATTTTTAGATTTATTCATGGGTAAAACACACTCTCTTCAGAAACGCTACAACAAAATGTATAAAAGAAAGATGGCTGCACCAGAACTTCCTGATGATGTCAAGAAAGCAATCGAATCTTACGGATATACAGTTGGAACTGCCACAAATTTCAAAGATTTTTACACAAGACTAGGTCTTTCATCAAATCCAAATGATACAGCACAGATTGGTTTTACAGATAAACTCGGAAATCTTAAGCGCGAAAAAGCATTAGAAAAATTAAAAGAAAAACAGCCAGAAGAAGTCGTAGTAAACTTACCAGAAGTTATGGATAAGATTCCAGATAAAGATCCTTTAGTCAGACATCTTGGTGAAAACGATTTTAAGATTATGGCACAATTAAAGACAAGATACGGTAATGATTTTGAAATGATGGCTATGGATCGTAGACGCAACCCATGGCAACTTAATGTTAATCAATTAAAGAAGAAAATGGCAATGTATGACAGAGAAGTTGAAGAAATTAGCAAAATGCAATTTGATCAACCAAAGAATGAAGAAGAGGCTGAAAAGGCTGAAGAATAATAGAATTATTATAGAGAATAAAAATTATTTTATTTTTATGTTAAATTGATCATATAACTAACTGGAACTGTAAATACATTAACTAACATATAAACATAATGCTGTCATTTCAAATGATAAATGTAATAACTTAAATTAATAAAAATGTCTAAAAGCATGATATATCATGATAATGGATATATCTGTTTCTAGTAAATCATTTGGATATATTAGTAATGATTCGGATTAGAAATAGAAAAATATCAATGTAAATATTGGCTAAATGAAGAAAATATCATTCTCATGATCATATTTGTGACCAATTATAGCTCTCTTGACTAATAATTATTTATAAATTTTCACAAGTTACAAAAAAAATTTAAAATAGAGTATTATTTTAAGCACAATAATTGATTATCTCGTTAATTAATGTAATATACGCATTTTCTAACATTATTGTGTACTAGATTTCAAAATATTGAATATAATTTCAGCAAAAAAATAAAAACTCTCTTTTTTTTTAATGAAGTGTTTCTCTCCTGGCCAAAAATTCACTACGAAGTGGCTTTTGATTAAGGAAAGAGTGTGTTTCCGTAGTTCTTAGTTACTGAGGAGCACGAATCCCCCAGTGACCGTGACGGAGTATGGCCATGTATTGAATCGAAAATAATCGTCGAACTTTGAGTCGAGTAAATGATAAATGATCGAATATGTTTAACATGTTGAAATGCATTTGCTTATGATACTTGTAATTAGGGATATGATATTGGTCGCTAATTTGAATTATTTGTACTTAATTTCAGCATTCATCGAAAAAATTGATCGTTATTGATATTTAGCCATATTCCGATTATGTTACAGTAACTGTTTTCACTGTTGGCTGTAAGGATGTCAATTTGGAAGAAAAGTGAGAAAATTCCTAAAATGCTAAAAATGAATTTTCCAAACGTACTTTTTTATCTGATTGTTTTGATTTTGAAAAAAATTTGGAGAGAAGAACTCTTCGTTTTTGAATTTTGTCACGATGGTTTTAAAGTATATTAGACACATGTATTGATATTACTATTTTTGTATATTTTAAGAGAAAATCCCTAAAAAGTGAGAAAATCTGAGACGGTTTGAGAAAATATATAAACTATTGAAAATTTGAATTAAACTTCTAATTTGGAAAAAAGAAATTTGGAAAGAAGAAAATTCAAAAATCGAGATTTAGACTCAGTATCAAATGGAGAACAAAATGTTTCTTCATATGAAGGAAAAAAATTTTCTTGAGAAGAAATAGAGTTTTTAAAATTTTATTGTATGTAATGAAATAAACAAATATTAAAATTATTTTTTGATAACAAGAAAATTCCCAACAGAAAATATTTGAGACAAAGAAAAAAAGAAAATTGAAAAATATTACTCTCCTTTACATTTCTTGAGATTTTCAATTTATTTTTATAAAATTGACAATTTTATACGTTTAGATGAAAATAAGTGATTTTGCTTGAAATAAAAATTATTGTTTGTTTACAGCTATCAAATAGATTTTTGCTATTTTGATTAAAATTTGTTAATCAAATTAATAATTTTTTTCTAAATATCTTAAATATCTGGATCACTCACTGATACGATGAATTAAACGATAAAAATAATACAAACTCAACTAAGTTTCCTGTCTTTCAACCAAAAAATATTATGCAATTTAAATTAAATTGTTTATTCAAATATAAAACAAAGATGAAATAATTACAGTTATCATAAACTTTATGAATAACTCTGTAATTGGTTCAGATTTTCGTAAAAATATTTTTATTAAAATCGATAAGAATATGTTTACCTACTATCATCACATATCTATAAACAAGAGTATAGTGATTTTTATCATCGAAACTTTTTAAAAGCTGCAAGCTGGAAGTAAAAATCTTGTTTTTTTTTCTGAGTTAGTTGTAGAACTATTGATTCCCGAGTTATCATTGTGATGTAGAAGGATGTCAATGTACTGACTGAAGGATATGAAGTGAATTGAATTTCATTGAATTTCAATTTGATCCAATTTGTTGAAATTATATGAATGTGTCAACATCTGTATCACTCTCCTTCACTTCTTCCCTATTTTTTCGAGAACGAAGCTAGCTCTGCTTTCGCTGAGCGAATTGACACTTTTGATGCCCTAAACGTACATACTCTCAAATTTATCGAAAAAAATAATACTACCTAAACTCGTATATTCTTATTTTAAATATGATATTATCCTTAGATTCCACACTAGAATATATTTAAATCAACTTTTAAAAAAGTTCGAATCCTGCGCGTCTCACTTTTTAAATTTTCCAAAAGGAAAATTATATTCTCCTAAAATGAAAACAATTTTCCGAATTGACATCCTTATTGGCTGAGCATAATCTATGCAAAAACACGACAATTAAATTAAGCTGACAGTATCATCATGTGAATGAGACGAAACTATGAAATATTTATATAATATAGAAGAATTAGATGCTGGTTCTGCAATATTTAACTCCTAAAGGTTCGACATTCATTACTTCAGCCGACAATATGGGATTTGAGGCAGAGTTATTTAACAATAAAGCAACATATAATAGAAGCTCTGAAAAGAATGTATCATAACATGATCTATAGCAATACGAGTTTAAATTATATGCAAATAACATGATAAGACTTAAGATGATGATTATCATACTCTTTATACATAAATTTAATATGAATTACTTAACAGTCGAGCCGAAAAATCAATTGGATAATGATTTGAAAACATATGAGTCGAAAATACTGATAGTTTGGATTTTTATAGTCTATGATGTTGTAAGATTACATCTGTAATCTTAAAATTGGATTATATATTTTCAGTCAGAAAAAAAAATAAACTTACAATTGTCAATTTTCTTATGTAAACTGCCACGGCCTCTGAAATGTGACAGTTCCCTTCAAATGAGTGAATCGATTGTAGACCCATCCAATCGCTATTTGAGGTGTGAAGTCAGACAGAAAATTAACCGCACAACTGTTTATAAATGCCTCGATCAAGAGGAAAGCAGTCCTGCAGATTGGTATGAAATTTCGATTGAAAATATGCCACCTGAATCTCTCTCAAGTCTCAAGGTTTTCATGACATCTTTCTCGCAAATAAAACATCCAAACCTTTTACAGATTAGTAGAGCCTGGTTAGATTCTGCAAGAAAAACTTTCGTATACGTCACAGAAGTCTTCTCGCGAAAAACATTAAGAAACTATTTGACAGAACTAACAACGAGGCCGGCTACCTCTGTCATTTCAAAATGGTGTATACAGATCTTGAACGGATTAATGGCATTACACAACGCAGTTCCGCCAATTATACATAACGACTTGACTTGCAATAACATATACATTGATGTTAATACAGGCATAATCAAAATCGGAATTCCTTCTTTCGAAGCTGTATTATTTAATTGGATTTCGCCAGTTGCGCCTATCGAAGTTCAGAAGGGACTTGCCGAGCCAAGGTCAGATGTTTGGTCCCTCGGCCTTTGCGTTATAGAAATGGCAACTGGCGAACAACCTTATTCAGATAAACCATCACCAAAGGATTCAATCTTGAAGGGAGAATCGCCTTCCTCTGTTGGACAGGTTTCTGACCCTTCTGTAGCAGATTTCATTACTTGCTGTTTGTTGCCAGTTGATATGAGGCCTTCTACGCAGGCTTTATTCGAATATACATTGATTTCAGAGAACTATGAGCCCCCACCGGCTGATCCAGAGCCATCTGCTATTCAACAGTTGCAGGCAAAGCAAAAATCAGAATATGATAATTTGCTCGCCCGCCAAGAGAAAGAACGAAGGGAGCTTATAGCCAAGATTAAGGCTAGACTGAAAAAAACGGCATCATTACGTGACTTACTCAAATAATTTGTCTTTTGTAAATATCGATTCTGTACCACTTTCTGTTTAATTGCCTTACTTTTTCTTATCTATTTTTTCACACCTTGATTTCGAAATAACATATTTGAATTCCAAATTTATTTTTTTCGAAATCAAATTCTCAAAATGAAATATCTTTACTCTTCATTATATACTTTATTCCCAACACTGAGGATGTTTTATTAATTAATATGTCATTTTATTATAATGAATATTTCGATTCTTGCTTTATCTCACACTTCAAATAGTTTATCACCGTTTATTTCAAGAGATGCAAGAATTACAATGAATAAATGCTCGTTTCACCATCTATTTTCCCATGTTCTTTATTTTAATAAGCCTTTCATTACAACATTAAAAAATTCCGAATTTCAGAGGATTCAAAAGTCTGTTTTGCTTAGCCAAGGCAATATCGTATCACATGTTGATAAGGATTTCTTCAAAGGCATTAGTATAAAAGGTTTAGATTCAATTCTTATTGATAACTGCTTATTCAAGAACATAAATACTGGTGAAAATTCTACATGTCTAAATATTGCACCAGCCTTTCAACCCAGAACTCTTACAATTAAAAATTCAAGATTTATAAATTTAAGTTCACAACTATCTGCTGCTATTTTCTTTACAAGTAATGTAGATTTGTACATGTCTAGCAATTGTTTCTCATATTGTAGATCAGTTTATACATTTCAGACTTTTTGTTCGGAACTTACTCTAGAAATAGAAGTAAATACTACAATATTTGATATGTGTTCACCTAGACACGAGCCTGGCTTGCATATGATGCTTAAAGCTGCTGCAAACAAATGTATTTTCAATAATAACAATGTAACAAGATGTATTGTACGCGAAAAGAACTGCTTAGGCTACTATTCATCAACAAGTTATTTGGAATACAAATATATCAATAATTTCAATTCTTCCTCGCAATCTTTCATTGCCTTCGGATTAGCTCAAAAAGGGCAATCGGATATTTCTCAAATAGTCTTTAATAAGATCACTTCATATGGTGGTAATGAAATATCTTTCTTTGAAGTATGGAGACCCATTAAAGTTTCTCAATCAATTTTTGTTCACTCAAAAATCATGATTAAGGTCACTCTACTGGAATATTTCGATACTCTATTTACTATTTATTCTTACGAAGAGGGTAATTACACTGCTTTGAATACAGAAATCAAAGCTCATATTACATTTGAAAATTGTTTCTTTGATATACCTCGTGATCGTATTAAATACACTGATAATCTTGAATTTGATAATTACCATATATTCCAAAAAGATAATTATCAAAAATTAAGTATTCCAATCAAATTCAAATATTGGAGATGCGCAACTGACAGATTACCAGTTCAGGCAGCTTATCCAACTCCAACGCCAGCGAAAATGAAGATAAGCTCATCTGATATTTACTTATTCGGAGGATTAATTGTATTGATTTTAATAACTGTAGGAGTGTTCATAATAGGAGAGATTTCTCGAAGAAGAAGGATGGCTAATAATGAAGAGAACCAGTCTCTTTTGGAAAAAAAACATTCCAAACCAAAATGATTTAAATTATACTTGTGTTTGTATAAAAAAATAAATGATGCGTATGCAGATAAGAAGTTTTTTGAATCTTTATTACAAAAAACCGGGCTCAATTTAAAATTTGATCTTCAATGAGTAATTTGAATACCAAATTAACTCTTTTATGTATAAAAGCACATAAAATAGTTATACAGTTCATCAATATCAATTGGCGCCAAAAATAATCAGAAAGTTTACGATATTAGTGGGATTAATTTGAGACATATCAATAATTATTCATGGTGATATTAAATATACTAATTAAATTTGGCGGCAGAATACATAATTTCCGAAATCATTTGAATTCGAATAAAATTGGATCTACTTGGGATAATATCTAACAGTATCCGTATAACAAATTCATGTTGTTACGAAATTAGTCTGTTCTCAGATGTGGCTCATAAAACTTCGATAGAATAAAATAATTCGAGTTTCACTAATGCCGAAGAAAAGAGGATTAATATTCAGATAAAAATAAACAAAGTTCGTGCTCTTTCAAATTATTGCTATCGTCTCACTCTCAATTTTATATAAAAATAATTCAAATAAACGATGAAATATTCTTATTTTCGATATTATGAACATATATTCACAGACAATTGTCACTTTTGAACCACAATTTCAGAGAGCTCAGAAATTCTATTGAAAAAATATTTTCATGAAGCTATCATCCTCAAAACTCAATCAAATAGGAGAAAACGAGGCAGAAATAATGGATGAACCTGCAATGGTCAATTCAAACGAGCCAAATAGGATAACTGAAGTCGATTTCGATGCAATTGAAGATGATGATTCAGAAGAAGGAGAAACTCTCAAAGAATTCGCAAGTCAGCAAGTCAAATGTCAAAACTATATCCAGTATTTCATATGGATTCTTGTTGCTATCAATGGTGTCATGTTTTTGTTACCGAAAAAGACGAATGCGCTTAGTTTGGTAGAAAATCCGAATCACGTGATGCAAATACTTATGGATGATATCGTATATGACTTGGAAGATCCAACTGAAAATTATGATATGTTAATTTCAAACTTTGATCAGCTTGTAAAGTTCATGCATAGTGAGACCATGTCCAAAATAACGCTTGAGTACTCTGAAAAATATAATATGATATCTAGATTGCAACAATCTATCCAAACTTTGGCGTATTACTGCGGAATGAAGAAAAACTGGAAACTTGTCCAACAAATGTTACTAGTTTTGGACGCTTACACAAGGATTAACGTTGGTTTTGAATACAAAAAAAATATGGTCGGAGACATTTTGGAAGATTGCGGAGATAATAATGATGTGATTGCAACTTTGTTCAGAGTTTCTCAAACTCATGCAATATCAAGGAACGGACGATTTTATAAAGATTTCGCAAAAGATATTTTGAAAAAATTCGGCAACGATCAGTACAATGGACTATACTTGAACACTCTTGATCTATTATATGAGATGGCTGGCTCTAAAAAGCTTCTGAAACGAGATAATGAAAAAGTGTGCGATTTCTTAGGGAACCATGACCTGCAAAAGACTCCTTCGCGTCATAGAGATATGTACTGTTTCTTGTTGAATAACATTTCTTGCGTTCCATATGCAAAGAATTATTTTTCGGTGAAAACTTTTTGTAGACCAAATGAGCCTCTATCATTTGAAAATTAAACTGTTTAGTAGTTATATTGTATATCTTATTAACATTTTTTGATCGAATTTTATTTCGGGAATAATTTTGTTGGAGATAACATGTATCGATATGTCAACTGTGTTTAAAATATAAATTATAGCTTATTAAACCTGTAATAATATTTATTTCTCTATGAGAAATGAAATTTAAATCAAACACGATGAAAAATTAGAGTATAATTAATTCATTGCAATAAATAGTGCACGTTTTGTTGTGTGTATTGAATTAACTTGTCGGGATATGATTCTGTTAATGAATTTTTGGAAATCAAAATAAAATTTGGTGTAAATAACCTGATGTCTCCATCGGATAACAATTAGCGATTAATTTAAGGTTGGTTCTATATGTTCCACCCTATATTTTGATATATTTTCTCTGTTGAATTCCCATAAATGAAAATTTTAAACTGAAAATGTGGATATAAAGTAAAATGTTGTGTATGAATAGTTGGTGTAAAAAGAATGATATATGATAGCATTAATATCATTCAATAAATTCTCTTTCCAATAGGCTTTATAAACACAAATTAAAATTTACATATGTCACCTTTTAAAAAATTGAATTAGCTTTTCAAAACTGGCAGATACTTGGAAAATGGTCGCTCTAATTTCAAACATTATCCAAAATCCTTAGATTTTAAAAATTTTTGAAATAAATTGTGTTCAAAACGATTATTCATATTATCCATTATCATGAAAACCATTAAAAATCATTATTACAGGCAAATAGTTCTAGTTGAACTGACAAAGAGTAAAAAATTAATACAACAGATATGAGATAGTGATATGTAAGGAAAATCTGCTAATTAAGATTCAGTGGCTCAACACATATAGTATATTTTGTATCAATGGCTGAATATTTATATCCTAAAAGCCACCATGCAACTTAATTTTATAAGTAAAATCAAAAATCGAGTTTTACAACAAGCATATAAGTATTCCTGAGAAATTTTAAGATAACTATATGATTTGCCGATCTTTGGGGAAATATTATGTCCAATTCTTGATTCAAAATTAGATTGTACGTCGTGTATTGTTAAATTTTAATAAGAAACGCATGTTTATAAATTGAAACATAGTTGAATACTCCCATAATTTATGGAATGTATAGAGATAGATGAATTTTTTCTTTTTGCAAGCAATTAAATTTGTAGATCATATGAATCTTGGATGCTGATAATTTGTGTGAGTCTTCAACACTAACTATGAAGCAAGAAATATATGTTCTTATACAAATACCTGAAGTTGAATCGAAAAATAGGCTTACACGCTTTTGCTTATGCTTGTATTGTAATTTCTGCGCCTTTCCATTTTTCCAAAATTTTTAAACTAGACAAATCAATGAAAGAAAGTCCTAAACAATTTTGATCATTTTTTTGTTTTTGAATTTTTTTTGGAGGTTATGAAGATAATTTATACATAAGTCAACAAAAGAGATTAGTTATATTATTCGTAAATCAATGAAAACATTTTAAAATATGAGTAGATTTATATTCATGCGTTAGATTGTTAAATTCATGAATGTAGAAATATTTTGAATTTAATTCTAATTAATTCAGCCAAGTAAGCGAAAATATCAATTAATTATTGCTATGATATGCTGAAGGGATATTCATACATGAAATTTGGAAGGAATTGGCAAAATTTTGTTGAATTTATCGTATCTAGTCATTTTGATAGTAAAACTGTTGTAAACAGAAATTCATCAAAAGTGACACCTCAGAAAAGCTAAAATATTGAATTTTTGGAACTTTTGATAGAGCACATTTTTAAATATTAATTAAAGTAAATGTATATTTTGTAAAGATTCTTTTTAATAAAAAAATAAAATTTTGAAGAAGAACACAAAATCTTCTGAAAAATAATATCACATAAACTCATATTATTTTCTAATATATAACTATTTTATATAAAAATCAAATTCAATGATCTTAAAAGCGAAGGATAAACCTCAAAATTTACGAATATAATGAGTGGGAATATAATGCTTATCTATCATAAAACCATATGAAATATCATTTTTTGCTTTACGCCTAATTTTTGACGACAATTAGCAAAAAATGTTAAATGTTAACACTCAGTCCATTTGAATATGAAAAATAAAATTGACTTTGATTAAATGTTTTTATTTATCATGCAATTCTTCTTGCGACCAAAGATTTGAATAAAATTTCAAAAAATAAGATAGCTTAAAAAATAATATACGGTAGTGTTTACTAATAGATGAATAGTATATAAATTCTATTAAAATGGATTTGATCCAAAAAAATATATAAAATTTGATCATAAATAAAATCGTTTTAAATTACTTCTTCATTTAAATTAGAGTAGGTGCCAAAAGTGCTTACTCTTAAACAACCGTCGGATTTCCGGGTGAAATCGTGACACACTTTCGTCTTTCGTAGGCAGTGGTGGTTGTTACAAAAGGTAACTTCGAATGTAGCGTGAAATCTGCAAAAAAAATTCTGAAATTTGAATGGAGAACACAAAAATTGAATAGTTTACGTCAATAAAAAAGAGAAAAATGAAGGCAATGTGTCTCGAACCTAGGACTTAGAGCAGCAATCCTACTGTTTATCGCATTACACTACATACTTCTTTCATCTCATTGAATGAGGTCAAGTATATGATAACTTGTTCCCCATTATATTCTTGTGGAATAGTGACAAATAGCAACTTTGACCCTCTCTCATTTAAATTATAACAATTATTTTTGGTTTTATATTTTTTTGGATCAAATCCATTTTAATAGAATTTATATACTATTCATCTATTAGTAAACACTACCGTATATTATTTTTTAAGCTATCTTATTTTTTGAAATTTTAGTCAAATCTTTGGTCGCAAGAAGAATTGCATGATAAATAAAAACATTTAATCAAAGTCAATTTTATTTTTCATATTCAAATGGACTGAGTGTTAACATTTAACATTTTTTGCTAATTGTCGTCAAAAATTAGGCGTAAAGCAAAAAATGATATTTCATATGGTTTTATGATAGATAAGCATTATATTCCCACTCATTATATTCGTAAATTTTGAGGTTTATCCTTCGCTTTTAAGATCATTGAATTTGATTTTTATATAAAATAGTTATATATTAGAAAATAATATGAGTTTATGTGATATTATTTTTCAGAAGATTTCATTCTATATGCCTATGAAAAGTACTCTCAAAACTAACTTTTCCTAATTATAATTAAATCTAGAATATTGTATTATGCTTAGTATTATTTCATTTTTCTCATTCAATTTAGAATTTACAAATGTCAAAAAATTGAGAGCTGTCACTTTTGATGAATTTCTGTTTATTACAAAACTAATAGGAATTTTAACCCAGAAATACATATTATCAATAAAAATCCTCGATGATGTTTTTATGCTCAAAAAGTGACAATTAGTTTTTCAAACGTTGATCCCTTAATTCACTTTCATATCTTCTTTAACATTATACACACATGATTCTATTGCAATTTTTCTCAATTAATCCAAAAATGTTGATTTTCTTTGAAAAACTTTTGATAAATTCGATCGCGAACCAATTTTAAAAAAATTCATGGCACTAATAATAGAACTTAAATCATTCAAACTGTTATACTCTTGAAAAAGGACTTTTATAAAGTTTATTTTTTATGGATTTTTGAGAATTCATTTTAATTTCTTTGTTAATATTTGCTCAATTTACATTACTAGCCTTTCTTCGAATTTTGGATAGTTTTGAGAACTATTTAAATTATTGAATAATTATGTGAGTATTCAATTTTTCGATCTTTATAAATGTTGTTTATCTACATACGGACATTATAATTTCCGGTATGATAATATACACAATTTCAATATCTCTTTGAATTGTCTTCAAATTCAATATGCATTCAATCGTTCATCCCATTCAGATTTTAAAATGCAAAATACAGATACAAATCATGCAAATACTGCTAAAAAAATCATTGGCTACATTGGCACACGCAAACTCCAGAAGAAGATTCTTAACATGCTTTCTCCCGAATACTTGTTATGGTTAAATGAAAAAGTTAGTGAGATCCTTAAAGCTGAACCTAATGTTGTATTCACACAAGGCAAATTCGTACTTGTTGGTGACTTACACGGCCAACTCAATGATCTCGATCGTATTCTTCGCAAGACTTGGGCAGAAAATACACAAAAGTATCTTTTCCTTGGCGATTATGTAGATAGAGGCCAATACTCACTTGAAGTTATTTCATTGTTATTCACAATGAAGGTCCTATTTCCAGAAAGAGTTCTACTTTTAAGAGGAAATCATGAAAGCGCTTATTTGACATCAGTCTATGGATTCAAAGAGGAGTGCATTAAGAAGAGGAGCGAAGAAATATACAACACATTTGTTCAGACCTTCAACAATCTCCCTCTCTGCGCTGTTCTTAATGGAAGAATTTTCTGCGTCCACGGAGGCATCAGCAAATACATCGAAACACTTGATGACATAATGAAGATTGATAGATTTTGCGATGTCCCTGATAATGGTCCAATGTTCGATCTTTTATGGGCAGATCCTGATGAAGATGTTGAAACATTTGCTGACTCCGATAGAGGAGAAACATTCATATTTGGATTATCTCCAACTCTTGACTTCCTCAATAGAAACCGCCTTTCAATCCTCATTCGCGGCCACGAGTGCGTTGATGATGGATATGAATATCCATTCGAATACATCGAGAAGGAAGGATGCAAGAGACTCCTTACGCTCTTTTCAGCTTCCGATTACATCGATTACGAGAACGATGCCGCTTATGCTATTTACGACAGGAAGTTAGAATTCCATAATCTTCCTTATCTTAGAGAGCGCAGCTATGAAAGATTCAATCTTAATAACGATCAAGAGCAGCAATCTATCCGCAGCCTTTAATATTGTAACTCATTCTAATCAATAAATATTTGTTTGTATTTTCTTTAATAATTACTTTAGATTATTTGATAAATTTTTAGTTGAAAGCTAAAACAATCGTACAATTGAGCATGATTACAAGCAAAATGGCTATGGTGAAACAACTTATTGTATTACAAGGAGTGTTGATTTTGAACAATTTTGAATGTTCATATTTATCTTGATTCAGATAAATTTTATTGAGCAAATGTTTTAACTGGTAGATCAAAAGGGTCTTTAATGAAAATTGGCTCATAAATGCAAACTTTTATTTCATTTCGGAAAGAATGAATTCTCAAAAAAAGTGACAAAATTTCCCACTCGAAGGACGAAATCAGCAGAAGAATGTGATTTCAATTATACTGTAACGTAACAAACTTTAACTAGTCATATTTTTGCTATGACTTGCAAATTTCCCAATAATTCTTTCAGAAGATTCTAATGAAAGCATTTCCAACTAAAAATTTTTATAAAAATGAAACATATACTAACTTCATGCATTTGTAGGTAATGCTCATCACAGCTTTGTTGACGTTATCTTATAAATTTTATACACTTAATTTTGAATTACAATTTGTTTTATAAATTCAAGTTTATAATGTTAACCCTTAAATACTCTAATGAATCAAAATAATCTTTTAATGAAATTCGGATATATTCTCAAACATTTTTTTCATTACATCAGATTTTACTCAATTGCTCATGTATTTTATTCAAGAGCTCATATACTCATATAGTATAGTGCAGTGATCAGTAAATAAACTATTCATTCACATAAAATTTTTAAAATCATAATTTTTTTCTTATATATATCTGAAATATGCTTGATATGAATATATGTTTCAAATAAATAACGATATGAATAGGGGCTTTACATTTGTGTCACTTACAATGACCAAGCATTTTCAATCACTTGGCAAGCAAGTGGATAAATGGTTTAATGATAATGGCTTCATTGAGACACACACAAAATTTCAAATATGCACCACACTTGAATATACAAAACTCTCAGTTGATCAATTTTGTGAATTTTTTAAAAGAATAAGTGAATATTTTGATGAAAAGGATACATATGAAATGATGCAGCATGCACATATCAATTTCGATGAAGATAAAGCAAATTACTACCGTGTATTAGAATCAATCTCACAATTGCTTAAATTTAAGTTATTATCAGATATAATAACATTTTTACAAACAGATACTAAACCAGAATCACAACAGGATTCTAAAGAATTACCTTCTTCTACACCTATAACTTCAAATACACAACCACCTCAGTTAACACCAGTATCTCCTCCTAAAAGTACACCACCACCGCAACCTCAGACACCACCCCAACCAGCTACAGTTAAATCAATAGAAGAAACAGAAAACAACAAATTACAATTGATCAAATGCGGAAATAAGAATCCAGATTTCAGTAAACTTTACAAAATACTTGAGAGAGCTGCAGATCAAGGAGATGAGGCTACTATCAAGTTTGCAGTTGATGAAAAATATACTGAAATGAGATTTGAATTCGGAAATGGAAGAGATGTAGTTCTTCAAGCTGCATTGAATGGAAATCTCCATCTTATTCAAATGCTCAACAAATTTGGTGCTAACATGAAAACAAAAGATAAAGAATTTTACACAATTCTTCATTTGTTTTGTTTGAAAGGAAATCTCGAAGGAGTCATCTGGTCTGTTGATTATGTTGATATTAATGGCAAAAAGAATGATCAATGGACTCCTCTTCACATAGCAGCTTGTACAAATAACGCAAAAATATGTGAATTCCTTTTGTCACTTCCTAACATTGAGAAGAATGCGTTGAACAATCACAAGAAAACACCGCTTGATGTAGCGACTGCAGAACATTGCAAAGAAGCTATAAAAGTTCTCAAAAAGTACGGATGTAAATAAAATAACATGAAATGCAATTTTTTTCACATATTTTTATAAGCAAATAGTATTACATAAGTCTATAACCATATATAAAGATCCACAATAAAACACATATATTTAAAAACTTGAATAATAAAAGAATTTTCATGAAGTCAAGTGAGAAGCGGAAATGCATATTACTAATTTTTGTGCTAATTTCAAATAATGTATTAAAGATCAATTCCAATTGATAAAAAACACATTTATTATCAAATACAAAACAATACAATAATATTTCCGTGTAAACTATACAATTCTATTAAATATTTCTATTGAATACGGAATAAAAATTAAACCTTCAACTCAGGATCTTCTTCGACATTTATTGCAATGTTATCATCTGACTCAAGTAAGCTTTCTCCAGGTTTAGTTACATCTTCCTTCATACAAGGTGCAACACCAATGTTCTGGTAAACACAAGCGCCGTAAACCATAATTCCGAATCCAAAAAGTTGAATAAACGAATAAGGAGTCCACGCTTCACCTGTTTTGAGGTATTTCTCTTCATATTTCGTGTTCACGACACTCCAATAAATCGATAATTGGACAATCCAAACAAAAATAATTGTTAATTGGTCAAAAACCATTCGAGAGACAGCAGAAGCCTTACTGGTTATCTGAAGACCAAGGATTGTCCATATTCCGAACACTAAAACAGATAAAATAGATAGCCAAACCACACTTGAACTGTTAATTATCATTTTCCAAGTATCTTTGCAGTTTTCTAGCGGTAAAAGGAAGGAAGAAAATAGTAAAGACCAGATACCGTTTAATCCTGCGAGCTCTGATGGCGTAATTCCGACGGATTTCATAACTTTTTCTTCGATTATCATTGATATGGCTTGCAATGACTTAGAAAGAATACGGAGTATGATAAAGAAGGCGACAACCTTACTCGATGCAGACTTATGCGTTGATTTACTCCCACTTAAAATCGCAGATATCGTAACGAAGACAATTGCAAGCAACGTTAAGTATACTCCTGATTTCTGATTCCGTTTAAGAGGCTTTTTGAGATAATATGTTGTGATTAAGGCTCCAAAAATTAAAGTTGAGCTTCTTAACATGAGGGAAACAGAATAATTGATGTAGAGTGATGATACATTGCTTAGTGTTCCGGCCGATAAGTTGAAAAATGTTGCAATCGCTAAATATAAAAAAGGCTTGATAAATTGTTTGTTGTTAAACTTAGCAATCATAGAAATTGGATGTGATAAGAATAAGTATACGAAAACAAGAAACATTGATAGTGATCCTAGCCATGTGAAGTAAAATGGTTTATGAAACTTCTTTATTTCATCAATTCCTTTCGATTGACACTCAAAAAGGAATTTCTGAATAATATGCACTGATGCACCTACAGTAGGCATCAACAGCATAGAACAAAAATTCATAGGATTAGAGCAAATCCTTCGACAAAAATAATGATGAACAAATATATATGGCATATAATTCATTCGTTATATACTATTATTAGGCAAGTTTGTCTCTAATGATTCGGTTCTGATTCTAATAATTTTTAGAAAAATACGGTTCAAGTGTTGCCTGAAGCAAAAAATGCTATTAAAATATTTTTTAATTATAAATTACACATTCCTGAAAGAAGATTTTGTAATTTTAGCAGTTAAGGGTGGCTTCCGACCAAATTGTCACTTTTTAGCCCAAGTGAGAAAATTTCGTAATTTATAACCAAGTTTTTTTAAATCTATATTTAATAAAGATTCTATTTTTCTTATTAAATTTCAAAAATGAGGGGGTTCGGAATCGTCCACAAATTGCTGAAAGGGTTTTTGCCAGTTTTGAATCCGCTTATTTTTATCGACCAAAATTATAATAAATATAATTTTCGATAAGTATTCGACCCAAATGATTCTTCAAAAAATTATTTTTCGGATTTTATTCCGTAAAAAAACGTTACAGAAAACGCTTATAAAATTTCGAATTTTCCCTAAAAAATTCAGTGCAGGTCGATTTAAGAGATTTTTCAAAAATAATCATATCAGTAGATAGGGTATAATATAGAGAAGCTTTATGAATAACTTAAAATCCGGGAAACTCAATATTCAACGAGAAAAACGCTTAACGAATCTCACTTTTGGTGTAAACATCACAAAAAATTGAGAGGGCTTTCTGGTCGGAAGCCTCCCTTAACATATAAGGAAGTGTGGTTAAAACCATTCTTATATGATCTCATACATTTCATTAAGCTCATCATACTATTAGAAGCACTCCAAATGCTGTTATATGTAAAATTTTAATAAGAAACCAATATTTCGATTTAACAAGTGGATTTGTATTAAGTTCATCATACTTAAGATGTTAGTGCAGGAATTTTCCCATAAAAAATTGATCGATTTAAAAATCTTCGGTTTTGGGAAAAAATCTTATTGGAACGATTAATTTCAATAGTTATAATAAGGGTTTCGTTTTGCGAAAAAAACGTACAATACGCAATTTCGCTAAAAAAACATTTAGCTAGCAATTTCGACCTTTGACTCCACTCAAGACGTCACTTTTTTAATTTTGTGCTATCATATTTTTGGAAAATCTTTATGAATATTATATAAAAAGTCTCTTTAATATCTATATTTCATATTTTTATCGATTTTTAAAGTTTTCGCGAAAAGTATTCAATTATTTTTGCTATTTGGTCGGGTAAATGTCAGATTTGCGACATTTTCTGATATGATATTCAGATTCTACGTTGATAATAATGCTTATAGAACCCTCTTGCTATTGTGTCAAAATTGCGAAACCGATAGCAAAAATATCTCGCAATATCAAAATTGAGATATTGAGTGAATTATGCATTATAGAGATTAAAAATCTGATTTGTGAAAACATCTCATCAGTTTCTAGCTAATTCAAAAATCTTTACTATCTTATTTGATTAAAATGAAAAGGGAATAGTTTCATTATGCTTTAAATGACAGCCTTATAATATAATCATAGTTTTCGCTCAATATGCAGCATTTTTTTTCGAAATCTATGGTCAATGTCCTAAATACTGATTGCTTTGCATTCATATCTCTTACATTTTCTATACCCACATCACTATTCATTGCTATTCCTATCTTTTTCATTTTTGTTTGTTTCTCATAATTTCTCAAAAAACACGATAACTTGATATTTGTAAATATCATACTTTATAACGTAAATAAGAACTTGACCTATTAAGAAAAGCAGTAATGAAAAGAAAATCTGAAATTCATAAAAATTACAAGTTTCTGATGACAATTAGCTTAATTAAACCAGGTACAAGATTATATAATTGTATTTTCTATCCAATTATCCATATAATATCTTATCCAGAAAAAATAACTTGATCAATACCAAATGATTTTTTAACTAGTAAATAAAGTATTTTCTTTACACACACATTGTATATCATAGTTTTTTTGGTTTCGCAAAACATCCAAAAACAAATATGCTATAAAAGTGACAATTTTAGCAAAACGAAACCCTTAGTTATAAAACAGAACATCCATTAATACATACAATGAACACAAATTCAAGCTTTTTAAGTTTAAATGAGCCATTGGGAAGTCGTTTTTTTCAATCAAAAAATTCTATTTATATTCAATAGATTTATTTCTTATTATTATGCTTTATGAGTATATTTGGAAGATGAGTGATAGAAAGATTTTAATTCAAAATTTAGGCCATTATTCAATCAAAATTCAATAGAACGATAATTTACATTTTTTCTCTACGAATGTTTATTATTGCCTTAATTGCATTCCAAGACATCATCATTCCACAGATCAAGAAAGAACCAGATGACAAGGAAAAACGCGCTATTCAATCAAATTTCTTCTTTCAACCATCAAATCCAGTAACAGATGAAAATGACAACAAAAAAGATGCTTTTCAAAATCAAAAACGTGAACAAACTTGTAGTGGCCTGCAAACTAATGGTTCACTTCATAAGCTTTCAAAACAAACGACAGATAATGTTGATGAAAAACCTTTGATCGAATACGTTTTAGTTGCTGCTTTATGCATTCTTCTTAACTTCGGATCATACGCGGGCGTTAGAATTATGTTTGATTTTATTCTATCAGTATAAACAATTATATACTTTAATTTACAGTAGCTTTGTATTGCAAAGCTATGATAAATCACCCCAAGCATTAATATCCAAAAGATATTAGCTGGATTTTGTATTTTTTATATCGATATTTTTATACTAGTTTTTACATCCTCATATTCCTATTTTATATCACAATTGTGCATCTATAAAATTTTCCTATCTTAACTTTTAAATCCTCATTAACAATTTCAAATTTTTTGAATCTTAAAGTAAAATACTTTGATCTATTAAAGGTACATTCACTATTTTTGACAAAATTTTAAATTTTCATGGGGTTGTAAATCTTATAATAACTAGATGAATAAGGAATGAATCCCAGTATAATGTGCATCATTATATTAAACACTATATGTAAGGCTAATGATTCTATTAACACTTATGAAGATCTATAGTATTTGAGCAGATAAATTTGATAATTTCCAAAACTCTTATATTTCAAAATTAAAGTGTGCGAATGCATTTAAATGAGAGCAAAAAGAGATTGATGCTGTTAAAACTAGGTGTTAATTTGCAATTATTTCGCATCACAAGAACTACCCAGTAAATTCGGCTATCTTTCTTTGCAATTATTCTCCATTATACATATAATATAATGGTTAGGGTTTGAAGAAAAGTTACTAGAGAATTATTGACTTTTGAAATAATGCAGAATTTTACTTGAAGAAATCATTAATTTATGAGTTCCAAATTGCTAAGCATGACGAAGGATCATTAAATTTGCTACAATTAAATACACTTATTGCAGAATTAAGATTTTTGAAATTAAAAGTTTGAAATATTGCCTTTTTGAATAAAAATTTAAATTTTATTATATAATCATGATAATATCTTATAGAAATTAAAAGAAAATATTTTAAACCATTCAAATATTTTGAATGTCTTATCAATTTAAAATATTAAAAGATAGCTTGATTTTATCATCATTAGTTGTTATCAAAGTTTTCTTCTTTTGATGAACAACAGTAAATGATTTGTTAATTACTTGTCTTCCTTTTTCGCAGCAAAATCGAAAGTTATGATGATAATCTTGCTGTCAATTTTGAAACTCTCTGATTTACAAGTAAGCATTCCTTTGGAAAAGCAGTCCTATTCTGTTTTCAAGATATTTTAAAGCCTCCATTTCATACAATGCGCAGATCTATTCGAAATTGCAAGAACTCTCAAGAAAAATGCAGCAGCAAAGAAGATTCCATAGTTTCTAGCATCAAAAATTTACAACCTTAATACAACAGTTCAAGAGAAGCTCGAAAAGAAAATATTTAACCATAAAGCTGGAAACCATTCGATATCTACTATTGGATCTAATAAAAAGTTAATTATAACATATTTAACATGCTATTTGTTGACTTTGTTCCATTATATTACCATATATATCTTTTTGAAATCTAAAATATTTTTACGATTTTAACCATGTGTTGTTGAAACCATATATCAATCTTAGCTAAAGTATAGTTTATGAGTCTGTCACCATCTAATGTATGAATTTTCAAAAATGTCAAATATGTTCATTTTTTCTGTAGATTCAGCCATAATTTCATGTTGTTATACTATTCAACTATTATTTAATATTTTTATCGATTTAAATATATGATGAGATGCTTAGTTCTCCTGGAAATCGATTTTTAATCGCAATTTTAACTTTCCAAAAAAAATTCAAAAATAAAAACCCCTATCAATTTTCTAAGTTTTATAACTCGCCAAATCTCTAGCCAAATTTTTTTTGGCCCGTATAAATATTGTTAGGCACTATATAGGGATGCTATTTATCCTATTTTCATCCCATTTTACTGTTATCGCCTAGTGAATGTACCTTTGATCTATTATTTTAAATAAGACTGAAAAACGAAAAATCAAAATTAAAATGATTTTTAATCACTTTATTCAGGAAAATTAAAAATCATGTAATAAAACTTAAAGTAATTATTAGACTTTGACCTTGCATGTGATTTTTGTTTTGATGTATCCATTATGGTGCAATATCCAATGTCATACAACTAATCTTTCTCTTCAATAGTTTCTTAATTTTTCCTAGATGCATTAATATTAGGAAATTCATCAGTAACTGAATCATGATATAATCATACATATTTAAAATGTTGCTCCGAATTAGATATTAAAAAAAATTTAAAATTCCGAAGTGAATAAAATTTTTTAATTAAATTACGAATGAGATTTACTATATTTAATCTGCATTTGTTTTCTGACTGCGGTCAGCGATTTTTGGTCTATCAAGTTTCGGTTTTTTGTTCTCTTGGGATGATGGAAGGGTTTCCTCATTTGAAATTCCATTGCATCCTTTTGGAGGTTGTTTGCCTTCTTCAGATAAATCATTTTTTTCTGGTAAACGAACACCGGTATCAACAAGTTGAAGAGGTTTCTTTTCTTGACCATTAAGAACATCTAATCCTGGACGGCGCTTAACTGCGGCATGGACTTTAGTAGGAATGAAATAGCCTAATGACATGCATAGATAAGTATGTTCTTTATAGAAAGTTGGGTCTTTGCACTTATCTCCAAGTGTACTGAAACTGTTAGATTTAGAATTGTGAAGTTCGTCTGCGTGTGCTTTAGGTGGGAAAAATAGCGACCAAAAGTTTTCTTCTGAGTCTGATTCTTTATTTGTAGCTTGTTCGTTAACTGGACTGCCTTTGCCTGGACCAAAAAGTTTCTTAAGACACTCGAAATAAGTTAGACCATCGCATATACCATTTTCTATAGCGTGGTTGAGCATCTCTGGGTTACTTAAATCAACTTTAGTATGAGGACCACCAGTGGCACCCATAGAAGGAGGTTGAAATTCACCCCATAAATCATTTTTCTCTGCGAAAGGAAGACTTGTATAATTTATGTCATCCTCTTTCCATGATGACAGGGGAGGTTTGAAAAAGCCTAATGATTTGCATTGTTGAACATGTTGTAGATAGAATGTTCTGTTTTTGCACTTTTCTGCATATCCAGACAAATAATTTGTTCTTAAACTAGGACGTGCAACTTGTTCTTTTTGTGAAATAGTGCCACACCATGGACAAATTGTTCCATCTGAATTTTTGTCAGGCCTATAGGAGGCTGATCCTTGTCCAAGCAAACCAGCACAATCCGATGCATTGGTGCACGTTAGTTGACTTGGGTCATCGACTGGTTCTTCTGTTTTTTCTGTTTGTTTTGTAGATAAGATGCCCTTTGGAGTTGACTGTTTTCTGTTGGTATATGGGGTGGATTTAAGAGGTTGTAATGTTTGTTCGTTTGTTTGTGATTCTTCCTGATTGTTAACAAAATATGAATAAGAATCTTTGTAACGACGTGAAGGTGCTGCAGATGTTTTTGTTTTTGGAGTGAAGTATTTCCACAAATCAAAGTTTGATTCTAAAGTATCAATTTCTTTGCATAAAGATGGATATTTTTCAGAGAATCTTTGATCTTGGCACTTTTCCAGATAATCAGCAAGGTTAACCATGTTTGGTGTGAATGAAGCTAATGGTTTAACTTCTTCTTTTTGTAGATACATACCACATCCAATGCAATATGGTGACTCTTCTTGGTTTATTTCAGATTCTTGTTTTTCAACTGGTAAAACTCTTAAAACAGAACGAGGTTGAGGACGTTTACCTGCGATAGAGGGTCTGTTTTTGGTATTAGTAAAAACTGTTCTTTGTTGAAGACGATCATCATACGCCATTGTGTCTTTGGGAGAGAAGTGTCTGAAGAGAGGCTTGTCTGTGCGTAACTTAAAGCCAGTATTAATAAGTTTAAGTGGTTTCAAATTTTCGACGGAAATTTTATTTTCTGAATTTATCTCCGTTGTGGCTTGATTTTGCTTGGGAGTGGATGAAATCGGATTTGCTTGAGAATCCATGCTACGCGGGGTAAAAATATCATCAACAATAGCTTGATTTAAACAAAGAAAGAAAAACATGAAAAAAAATTGTCAAAACCGAAATCATTTTCAATTGATAACTAATTAACAAATTACAATATACAGATATATTTATATATAAAATTTTTTCCAGAAAAACTTTCACTCAAAACTTTATAACATAAAAAACATCAACTTATAATACCGATCACACCGATTTAAATTTATTTATTTATCCATCTGTAAAACTGACAATTAATTCAGAATTTTTGATATAGAATCAAACCATAAAAAACTTTTACTAATTTCTATTATGGGAATCACGATTTCTATTATAGGAATCACAATAATTATTAATTTAGCAATTGAGAAATCTGCTTTAGATAGAATAATTAAAGTTTAATCAACGATACAAAATAAACAGAAACATTTCAGCGTGAAACGGCAAGTTTCAATACAAAATTTCAATAATTTTTCATAATTTTGAAGAATGTAAGACATCCATGAGTTATGATATTCCCAAACTTTCTAAATATCACAATCTTAGATCAAGATTTTGAAATTATGTTGCATTTGGAACAGCAGCATTAACAGTTTGGTTTCGAGATACCAAATTAAAAAAAATTCTTCATCCTATATATATGATTGTTTTATATTTTTACTCAGTTTAACATATTTAATAATTTTGAATTTTAAAAAATGTCGAAGATTCATAATTTATTATTTCTGCTTTAAATTTTAGTTAAAATTAGGTGTATCTTGTTTGTCTTCTTATAGGCTATTTTTAATGGCGGATAATAGTGCCTGCAGTCTTGAATGGTTTAAAGAATTCCCACAAATCAAAGTTTGATTCTAAAATATCAATTTCTTTGCATAATGATGGATATTTTTCAGAGAATGTTTGATCTTTGCACTTTTCTGAATATTCAATGAAGTTAACCATGTTTGGTTCGAATGAATATGATTTCTTTTTTTGTTTTTTTGTAGATACATACCACATCCAATGCAATATGGTGGTTCTTCTTGGTTTGTTTCAGACTCTTGTCTTTCGACTGGTAAAACTCTTGGCAAAACACGAGGTCTCTTTGGAACAGTTTGTTTAGAATTGTGAAGTTCGTCTGCGTGTGCTTTAGGCGGGTTAAATAGCCACCAAAAGTTTTCTTCTGCATCAGAATCTTTAACAGGTTTATTTAGGTTATCGTTCGATGAATATGCTGCTTGATCAATTCCAAAGGAGCGTGGGCTGGCGGAACCTGGTCCAAAAATTCTTTCACATTCATCAGGAGGAATAAATTTGCAAATCTCTTCATTGTCGTTGCCCGATGTAGATTGGGAATTTAGAGGTCTCTTTGGAATCGCAGGTCTGGAATTCTTGATACTATCAGTGTATGTTTCATGTAATTGAACACTTGTATCTGCAAGTTTAAGAGGTTTCAATCTTTTTTCTGTTGATGGTAATTCTTTTTGACCATTAACATCAATCATATATCTGGAATGAGGAAAACCATCAGCAGAACCAGGAATGCGTTGGAAGTCCCACAAGTCATTTGTATCTGAATTTAAATATTTTTCGTAAACTAAACCGCCTTTTAAAGTTCCACCCTGCCCAAAATGCGTTGAGTATATATAGTGAGAAATATTGCATTTAGAAGGATCTTTCTTGCATTCTTCTGGTAGATCCACAATTTTATCACTTTGCTTATATCCTGTTTGCGCTTTAGATAACCGTGAATTGATCTTAACAGGTTTTAGAGCCTTAACTTGGCCACACCATGGACAAGATGGATCATCTGAGTTTGGACTGGATTTAGAATTGCGAAGATCGTCTGTGTATGCATCTGTTGAATCCATTTCTTCTGTTGATGGAAATTCTTGTTGATTATTGTTGATAAACGAAGTCTTGAAAGGACGGACATACGTACCTGAAGTCTTGAAAGGACCGAAAACGCTCCACCAATCAAAGTTTGCTTCTAAGCTATTAACTTCTTTGCATAATGATGGATATTGTTCTGAGAATGATTGATCTTTGCATTTTTCGCTATATTCAACGAGGTTGACCATGTTTGATTTGTATAGACCTTTTGGCTTTTCCTGACTAAACAATGCATATCCATCTTCACCTCTTTTTGGAACTGGAGTTGTATGTTCATTTATGGTGTCAGGAGTTGATTTCGAATTGCGAACACCATAAGTGAAGGTTGTTACAGGGGCAAAAAATTGGAAAATATCATCTTTGATGTTATTTTCTGTAGGTGAATGATCGCTTGAATGTTGTGAACTGTGTCTGACTAGAACACGAGGTCTAATTGGACCCCTTGGCTTTAATACAGACGATTCTGATCCTGAAGGTGATGGTTGATTATTGGTATTAGAAAGGAATCTTGAATTTCTGTGATATTCATCGAAATATGCTTTTGAATCGCCAAAATGGTATCCAAAGAAATCCTTGGCGTTATTTTCTGCAGGCAAGCGAACACCCGTATCAATAAGTTTAAGCGGTTTCAAATTTTCGACAGAATTTAAATTTTTATTAACGACTTCCATTTTTTGTTGATTTTGCTTCGGCGTGACCGAAATCTTCTGCAATGGTGCAGGAATTTTGTCAATCAAAGGCCGATTTAAACAAAGAATTATAAACATTACTATATCAAAAAAGTTCTCCATAAGTTTTACTTAAAAAATTAAGTCTCAAAATTGATTTAACAATTTTTGCGGTTTATATCAAAACAATTATTTTGAGAATTATATATTTAAAGACATTTCTGGTTAACACATTGTGATAATATCATTTTCATTAAAATTTATTATTCCATCTGAAAAATGATCTGACAATTGTTCTCGAAAAAATCAGATCATAATAACTATTTCTCCTTTTTATTCAACTCAGTATGTTCACAATTTAAAACATTACCAAATACTTTCTTGTTACTTTCAAGTTTCACACTTAAAATTAAATTCGAAAAGAAATTATTTGTTACTTTGTATACAGAA
Organism: Trichomonas vaginalis G3; assembly: GCF_026262505.1. Taxonomy (NCBI): domain Eukaryota; phylum Parabasalia; order Trichomonadida; family Trichomonadidae; genus Trichomonas; species Trichomonas vaginalis. The sequence continues at coordinate 11,336,297 of NC_067207.1, forward strand.
TTGTTTACAGTCATTATGCGTATGAATAATGAGAAACGACAAGTTCCATTACGTAATTTTGAGTTTTTTTTTTCATATTTTTTATAATTTTGAAATCAGTAACTCGCATAACAACTTTCTTCTTTGGTTCATTAGGAACTGTTGCTTTAACTGTTTATTGTGTGATGTTATATTAAAAATCTTTATATATTTACTCAAATTGCCATAATTTATTTTCTAAAAATAAACATTAAGGATACCCTTACATTGCGTAGTTAGAAAGAGAATATGATATTGTCATGATTGCTAAAGTTTTAGGCTCCAGAAATGAATATACATCAAACTGAAACAATTGATAAATTGAATGAACTTTTGAGAGGTTCTCAAATAAAAAAATTATCTAATTTTTTACAATATTACTATTATTTTATCCACATATGTATATATAGTAATTTGAGAAAACTTTTAGGAAAAAATAAGTTTAATAAAAATCTGAATTTTACTTGTTGTGGGATTGTTATTAATTGACACTCCAGACGTATTACTAATAGTTATGCGTATGCAATTAAAGTATTTCTGATGGACAAAATGTGAGATTTATATCAGATAATTCATTTCTACTATTAAGTTATTCATTTATGAGTTTGCACTTATTCGCACTAAATAAATAACTATTAAAAATTGTTTTAATTAATTGACACCATATAATAGAGTGAATTTTGTTTGATCAAACAACAATAGATGATAGATATAAAGCCAAGAAACTTGCTATTAATATGCTCTACTTGCTATTTCAATGTAAGTATGATATTTTCTAAATGTTTCGTTCAGATAACTTAGATATATTAGTCAAAATTTGAAATTTTAATAGCACATATATTAAAAATAATTATTATTCATAAAAGATTAATGAAATAGTAAAAAAAATCAATCAAATTATAAAAATACAACATTTAGAAGAATTCTTATTATCCTTCAAAAAGTCAGTATTTCTGCTGTAATTTTCTACAACATTGTAGTTATTGCACTTTGTCTATGGATTTGTATATATGTTATATATAAATTATATATCTAAACTGCCCATAAGTGCAATTTTTATATAAATTGTTTATTTCTTTAACAATTTCATATGAAATATGCTTTTTTAAGCGTATCAAAGCTATGTTCTTAATGTGCATGGATATATCAAGAAAAATGTCGAAAAAAAATGTGAATTCACAAATTCACTGAATTTTCACCGTTTTTTGAATTTTGCTACAGCACTAATATTAAATAATACTAAAATCTTCTGTCTTTGTAAAAGAATCTATTCTGACAAAAAGTGCTCGTTTAAATTTAATGATCATCTGTATGACTAAGTGGTAAAAAGTGTTTATGACCAAAAAAGGGTTACATGCTTAGTCTATTTTTCTGACAGGATACTCTAGATTTACATGATCTCTATTTCATATCTCCGTTTTTAGATTCTTCGACAGATTTTATGATAGAAAACCAAGATTAACAAATTTCCGGCATGTTAATGAAGAAATCTGCAGCTACCCTCAATATTATTTCAATAATCAGTATCGTTTCTCTTACAATTTATTTTTTTCTCAATAATTTAACAAGAAATAACAATACACACTTGGTTTTACGTATAAAAGCTAAGTGTCGAACTTAATCAACTTTACTTACTTAGCAAATGAATATTTTTGTGGTTGCGAGTTCTGAATGCTGAAGTTTTAGATTTCTCTATAAATGATATCATTGCACTTACAATGTTGTTCCAGCCTATCGCATAAATCATAGAAAATCCAAAAAAAAAAAAAATATATAAAGAAAATTCATGTCATGAAGTTCAAAAAATACCGTGTAACATTAAAATTTGTTATGCATAATACATTTTAGCTATTATTGATTTTTTTTAATTTTCGAGAAATTGAATAGTGAGTCCGATAGAGAAATTTTTAAAAATCCTAGTGCCTCATAGAAGTAATTTCCCTCGTCTCCCATACTTCCAAATGTATGCATATGACATAAACTTTTATGCATTACACAAGTGGCCAATAATATCTATAGAGTAAAAATTAGAAATTTAATTTTTTTATATGATAGTTATATTTCAGATTTGCGAGCGTAACTTTTTTCTCCATGGCATACTTGTTTTAAGAGCAAATGATCAAAATCGTCCTTCAATTATTGAAGGAGCTGATATCTTTTGAAAATTGAATTGAAAGGGTATTCAATTTTCAAATTTCCTCTCAATTTTGGAAACATATCAACTCTATGAATTAACAATTATGTGCCTTCACAGTTTATCAGTCATATAAGGTGCTTATAAAGAAAAAAGTTACGCTCGCAAAATATGTTTTTATATAGATTTCACATAAAATAATTATGTAATTTCTAAAAAGAATATTTTTGTTCTTGAATATTAAAGTGTATTGTAGTTTAAAAAGTTTTAAATATGTTGCTAAAATTTCAGGTTTATAGCTCATGTCTAGCATGACTTCTTCGTATGCGCAAAAAATCTGACACGTAAGGGTATCCTTAACCAAAAAAACATTTCCGCTTTATTATTCTAAAAATAAATAGTCACCAAAAGTTTTGTTCTGCATCAGAATCTTTATCAGGCTGATTTAACTACTTTGCATAAGGATGGATATTCTTCAGAGAATGTTTGATCTTTGCACTTTTCTGAATATTCAATGAAGTTAACCATGTTTGGTTCGAATGAATATGATTCTTTGTTTTGTTCTTTTTGTAGATACATACCACATCCAATGCAATATGGTGGTTCTTCTTGGTTTGTTTCAGACTCTTGTCTTTCGACTGGTAAAACTCTTGGCAAAACACGAGGTCTCTTTGGAACAGTTTGTTTAGAATTGTGAAGTTCGTCTGCGTGTGCTTTAGGTGGGTTAAATAGCCACCAAAAGTTTTTTTCTGGTAAACGAACACCTGTATCAGAAACTTTAAGAGGTTTCTTTTCTTGACCATTAACATCATAAATATCAGCATGACGAATACGTGGATAGTGAGCGGATACATCATCTGGATCAAATTCCTTCCATAAACTGTTTTCTTCTGGTAAACGAACACCGGTATCAACAAGTTGAAGAGGTTTCTTTTCTTGACCATTAAGAACATCTAATCCTGGACGGCGCTTACCTGCGGCATGGACTTTAGTAGGAATGAAATAGCCTAATGACATGCATAGATAAGTATGTTCTTTATAGAAAGTTGGGTCTTTGCACTTATCTCCAAGTGTACTGAAACTGTTAGATTTAGAATTGTGAAGTTCGTCTGCGTGTGCTTTAGGTGGGAAAAATAGCGACCAAAAGTTTTCTTCTGGTGAATGAACATCTATATCAGATTCTTTATGGGATTTCTTCATGGATTTGGAATCATCTTCAAATTTGGCTTTATCCGGACCAAAAATGCCTAATGAATTGCATTGTTGAACATGTTGTAGATAGAATGTTAAGTTTTTGCAATTTTTTGCATAAGAAGACAAATCATTAGTTCTTAAACTAGGACGTGATAACTTTGGAATAGTTGCTCTGGCATTTTGTTCTTTTTGTGATATAATGCCACACCATGGACAAATTGTTCCATCTGAATTTGGAGTTGAATGTTCACTGTTGGTATCTGAAATGAATTTCATACGTTGATGCTTTTCAGAATGTTTTCCTGTTTGTGAATGATCACCTGTATCTAAAGATTTATAAAGTTTCGAATCTTTTGGACGACCAGGGGAATAGAAGGCTGATCCTTGTCCAAGCAAACCAGCACAATCCGATGCATTGGTGCACGTTAGTTGACTTGGGTAATCAACTAGCTCTTCTGTTTTTTCTGTTTGTTCTTCAAGTAAAAGTTGATCTTTTGATGGTGCAGTGTCTTTTTGAGTTGTCTGTTCAATGTTGGTATATGGGGGTTGTAATGTTTGTTTGCTTGTTTGTGATTCTTCCTGACTTTTAACAAAATAAGAATTAGCTTGATCTTTTGGTGATGTAAAGCCGCACCATGGACATATTTCTTTATCTAAGACTTCGTTTGTTTGTGATTCTTCCTGACTGTTAACAAAATATGAATAAGAATAAGAATCTTCGTAGCGACGACGTGAAGGTGCTGCAAATGTTTTTGTTTTTGGAGTGAAGTATTTCCACAAATCAAAGTTTGATTCTAAAGTATCAATTTCTTTGCATAAAGATGGATATTTTTCAGAGAATCTTTGATCTTTGCACTTTTCCAGATAATCAGCAAGGTTAACCATGTTTGGTGTGAATGAAGCTAATGGTTTAACTTCTTCTTTTTGTAGATACATACCACATCCAATGCAATATGGTGACTCTTCTTGGTTTATTTCAGATTCTTGTTTTTCAACTGGTAAAACTCTTAAAACAGAACGAGGTTGAGGACGTTTACCTGCGATAGAGGGTCTGTTTTTGGTATTAGTAAAAACTGTTCTTTGTTGAAGACGATCATCATACGCCATTGTGTCTTTGGGAGAGAAGTGTCTGAAGAGAGGCTTGTCTGTGCGTAACTTAAAGCCAGTATTAATAAGTTTAAGTGGTTTCAAATTTTCGACGGAAATTTTATTTTCTGAATTTATCTCCGTTGTGGCTTGATTTTGCTTGGGAGTGGATGAAATCGGATTTGCTTGAGAATCCATGCTACGCGGGGTAAAAATATCATCAACAATAGCTTGATTTAAACAAAGAAAGAAAAACATGAAAAAAAATTGTCAAAACCGAAATCATTTTCAATTGATAACTAATTAACAAATTACAATATACAGATATATTTATATATAAAATTTTTTCCAGAAAAACTTTCACTCAAAACTTTATAACATAAAAAACATCAACTTATAATACCGATCACACCGATTTAAATTTATTTATTTATCCATCTGTAAAACTGACAATTAATTCAGAATTTTTGATATAGAATCAAACCATAAAAAACTTTTACTAATTTCTATTATGGGAATCACGATTTCTATTATAGGAATCACAATAATTATTAATTTAGCAATTGAGAAATCTGCTTTAGATAGAATAATTAAAGTTTAATCAACGATACAAAATAAACAGAAACATTTCAGCGTGAAACGGCAGTAGTATATGTTGATGGGTTGTGTGACTTTTTTTGTAAACGTAAGAATTCATACAATATTGAACGATTTTGTATCATTTTTTTTAACATATGAAGTAAAAAATGTATGATTCTTACGGTTTTTATTCTTACGTTTTTGAATAAATCAAGATTTAAGGGTATAGTCCACTAAAAATTTTTAAGTTTTGACAATGAAAATAAGCTCTGTGACCATGTAAATATATATCTATGCAAAACGAGAGGTTATGCCATAATTTTTTTTAGTTATCAAATTTTCCTTTTTTTGAGAGAAGTCTCTCAATAATTTGAGAAGAATCTTTGATATAAAGAGATACACATTTGTAGAACGAAGTAAGTGTTTTCCAAACATTTTATATGTTCATCCTGTATAACAATATAAAGCTGCATAGTGCCATCTTGTGCGTTTGCTATTTTATGTACTTTTCATTGAGATAATCCCTCTTCTCGGGTGATTTTAACAGTCAACTCAATTTTAAAATAAAGATTTCATCAAAATGATTTCGAAATTCGGATATTGATTATATAAATAGCACTGTTAACATATTTTGGATGAGTAAAAATACCTTGTTTTGTATGCATTTAGTACACCTTTATTTTGATTAAAACTATAAAATTTTTATTCCTTATATAATAAATAGTATATGTTACATAAACATGAAATTCAATAGCATTCAATTTTGGATTTTTTAGATTTGGTAAATTTTAGAAGAATAAAATCAGCAATCAAAATAAAGAAACTTTTTTTGTATCTTCTATGATTACCTTTTGGTACTAAATTTTGCATTAATAAGTAAATTATCTGTATTATTCTGTGAGCACAAGCCCTCAGTTATGCTGGTAGTGAATGATGAATCGTCATTTTGCGAAGAGAACGCGATTATTAGGTAATTTTGAGAATTGTCTTGAATTTTTAAAATTAAAGTTTTGAATAGGTAGGATAACTAGCCTTTGCTAAATTTGTATAATTTGACCTTATTCTAGTTGGATCTGAGAATATTTTGCTGAATAATAAATTTTATCGCCGATTTATGAAAATTTCTCTGATGGGACCGACTCGCTGAAACGTATTAGTGTTAATGGTAACTTGTCTGAATTTTCAAATTTTTTTCGAAATCCAAAAAATCAAAACAAAAGCATCAAAATTAGATTTGCATTTAAGCTTTTCATTTTTTTTTTGGAAATAAAAATATTTTTTTCCCCAATAAAGTTTATTTTTACTTTTGAAGAGGAATAGAAACGTTATTTTGGGATTTTGAAACGACAGAAATGTTCCATTTTTAATGTAGATTCTAAAATGGGGTCAAATTTTTGATTGAACCGTTATCCATTGAAAAACCTCGATTTTAAAATGTTATTCCAAAATATTCATCTAATGATATAGTATATATTTATTAATTATTACTTTTTATTCAATTTTCACTTTTGGCGGGATTTCATTTTTTTGTTGTTGTATGGGCCATATTGTTCACCCAAAACGGAAAACAAAGGCAATGCATAACATTTTACTCCACGAACGTCGTCGACTCTCAGCGCGACAGATGCTTGGTGCTTGCATAATGACCGGAATGCCATATACAAAAGGTGCTCGCTTTCTTTCTCTTTGTGGAACTAAGCCCCCTGTGAAGAGTGGTGTCATGAGACAACAGAGATTTTGTGACGATAAGATTAGAAGACTTAAAAGTATTTCCCTAATGCTGTCGAGAAAGTCCTTCAGTGGTTACTTATCCATTGATGCAAGATGGACACACAGGCGAAACTCGCCAAGTTGTACAGTAACTGCGCTCGATGCTGTCACAAAAAGAGTTCTTGCATGCGTGAACATCAACCATATTGGTGGAAACAGACAGCATGCTCAGTATTCCGGAGCTTCCAACAATATGGAAAGTGCTGGAACTCGAATCATCTTGAAGCAATTAAAGAAATACAATATCTTGAAAGATGTTAAAGAGATTATTAAAGACCGAGATAACAAAAGTGTCTCTGTCTTTAAAGAATTTGGCGTCTCTCATCTTGAAAGATTCGATCCAGGTCATGTATCAAAAAATATCTCAAAAGATTTTACAAAGTTCTCAGCTTCTCATAAGACAGTTGAAGTTTTCAACGACAGTTAGTATACATATCTTCAGTACGGTGGCACTGCGCGCCATCTTACCAAAGATATGTCAATCTGACACTTTACAAAACCACTAACGTATATTTTACATCACAGATGCAATATTTCTAATAACCTTAAACTATTTCTGCCACGTAAAGTATTTATCACATAAACCACCTCATCTCACCTCTCTGTACGTTATATATTGTGCGCAGGTCATTGCCCATGGCAACTCCCCACGACACAATGCACGTGCATGAAAAAATAAACGTTCTCACTAACGTTCTCACTAACGTTGTCACTAACGTTCACACTAAGGTTCTCATTTACAAAAGTATTGCAACTCTTCCCATTGCTGTGCTTCACACAATAGTTCATATTCTTCAGTGTCCCTAGCTGTCCCTCCTTTTTATATAACTCCATGACATTTATAATCTCGCGAAACTTAACAGGTAGCATAACAGATTAAAATCAGATGAGGTTTTGAACCAAAATTTCTAAGCAACGTTGTCAAGGATTTTGAGGAACTAGGGACAGAGTGTGGCAAAGTCCAAGATTTAATTTATCTTCATCTGTTTCATCAGCTATCTCATCTAATATGCCAATATTTTATTCATAACTCGTGGCAAACTCACTAACTTTCATTATGTTCATCTGCATGCTTCATCTGATAGAAAGTATGACTTTCATTAACTCTGTGAGATAATGAAAACTACTAGGGACAGAGACCATGGCAAAGTTTATGACTTTCATTATTTCCAGAACTTAATGAAAACTACTAGGGACAGAGACCATGGCAAAGTTCATGATTTAATTTATTCTCTCACTAACAACAACCACAAACTCCAACACTAACGACAAGTACTAACCTCAACACAAATGACAAACACTAACAACAACCACAAACTCCAACACTAACGACAAGTACTAACCTCAACACAAATGACAAACACTAACAACAACCACAAACTCCAACACTAACGACAAGTACTAACCTCAACACAAATGACAAACACTAACAACAACCACAAACTCCAACACTAACGACAAGTACTAACCTCAGCACAAATGACAAACACTAACAACAAACACAAACTCCAACACTAACGACAAAAATAAATGTCCTCACTTCTTAACAAAGTAATATGTGCTTCTTACACCACCATAGCTCAAACGTTTCTTTTCAAACATCGATTGAAACTTATTTTGAGCCATTGGCTTTAGTCTCTTTTTCTTCAAATACGCCAAGAAATCTTCTTCACATCTTTTCACTTCATAGCCTTCTTTAAACTCCTCCTTGTTAAGTTCTATGAAATCCTTTATCTCATTCTTTGTTGCAATGACCTTCTCACTGTTCTCATGAACTATTTCAACACTGTTCTCATGAACTATTTCATCACTGTTCTCATGTATGACCTCCTCACTGTTCTCATGAACTATTTCAACACTGTTCTCATGAACTATTTCATCATTGCATTCATGTATGACCTCCTCACTGTTCTCGTGAACTATTTCAACACTGTTCTCATGTATGACCTCCTCACTGTTCTCATAAACTATTTCATCATTGCATTCATGTATGACCTCCTCACTGTTCTCATGAACTATTTCATCATTGCATTCATGTATGACCTCTTCACTGTTCTCGTGAACTATTTCAACACTGTTCTCATGTATGACCTCCTCACTGTTCTCATGAACTATTTCATCATTGCATTCATGTATGACCTCCTCACTGTCTTTCATAAGCGTTTCAAAGTCTCCTTTACTCATTACTTCAATCTCATGCTGTTCACAGTAGTACTTAAACTCACTGTATATGTCTTTGTTGTATGTTATATTGCTTCCCATGTACTCCATGAATTTTTCAAGCACTTCCTCATAATTCACTGTTTCTTTCTTTCCACGACCTTCTAATATCATACTTGCTTCATAAATATAACTTCGTGCAGAACCGTCTCGCTTTCTACTTCTCTTCACAAATTCTCTCATCTTGCCACCAAATACATTTGAACTACATGCAAAGAATTCATTCTCCTTCGCAAATTCTTTATATCTTCTGTAGCACTCTGTACAATTCCATCCGGATACAAACATTTCATAGAACTCCTCGTAAAACATTTGGTAAGGTGTTTTGTTCATTTCGATGAGTTCTTGTTTAGCCCTGGTGAATGGTATCTTCCTTACATCAAATTCACTTAAATCTTTCTTCATGAAGTACGTCAGTAAGTTTGAATAAAACTCTTCATTAAAGCTTTCAATGAGATTTGAGAAATATTCGTAATTTCCTTTGTATCTGCTGCTTACGTCAATGACAACAAATCTTCTGTCGTCTTTGTCAATCTTTACTGAGTTGAAGTTGTTAGATATCATGATGATATTACAAACATTCTCTATCTTTCTTACTGGCTGACACTTCTGATTTAAGTCCAACTGAGTCTCTGTTACTATTGACTTTAGTGCGTCGTGGTTCATGACCTTAGACGTATCGCATGAGCTTAGTTCATTGCATACGATGAGCTTCATGTTCTCAATAGCAGCATTGAATCTACCAACCACATTCTCTATTGCCGTTATATTATTGTTGGCGTACTTGCTAATGAGCTCGCATAGAACATTACTAAGTACATTCTTACCAGTTCCTTGCTTTCCTATTAACAAAAGTACTGTTCCAGTCTTTCCACAAGGATTTTGAACGATGTAGGCGAACCAGTTCAAAACATACTCATAAAGCTCTTCATCCTCATTACATATGACATCGTGAACATGTTTCAAATATCCTTCAATAACGTTCTCATCTACTTCATTCAGTACCTCATACTCATATCCTCTGAAATAGCTGTAAATGTCATCTCTTTCGTCAAAGAATCTCATGCCTGACTTCATAAGATAGTTCTTGTTCTGACCCGCTTCATAAATCATCAGTGCGTTCACATCCTTCTCCTCAATACGTCCTACATAAACACTCTTCATGAGCTTATTGAATTCCTTGCTATCTACTGACACAAGTGTTGTTGTGTCTCGTATTCCATCATAATCTTTCACTAGATATGTCATACGTGCTCCGTCAATAACAACAACACATCTTCTTAAGTCATTTATAACACTAGCTATGTCAATACCGTCCTCACTCATGTACTTATTTCTTCCTCAAGTCCTTTAGTGTGAAAGTGTCTCTAAGTTCTATTTCAAACAATTCATTTACACATCCTTTGCAATACTTCTCTATAAAATATTTCTGTCGTTCTTTACTAAGTTTCTTAACAGCTCTGAAAGAACCATGTGTTTTGACTCAAACATCCTTCACAACTTCTCTCATTCATTCCTAGTTCTTTCATGTCATTATCTTCAACCTCTATGGTCTCATTGACTAAGGTCAAAGGGTTCTTAGTCATTGCTGGTCTTATCTGAAACAATGTTTGTGCAACAGGTTTAACTAGTTCAGCAACGTCCTTCCTTAATATGAATAGCTGGTTCCACTCATCTTTGCTAACAGTTCTTTCATAACCACTGACAGTAATGATTTCATTTGCTGACCTTAGACACTTATGTTCTATCATTTGTATTGCTTTTGTGTAAGGCTTTCGTGAGCATAGGTTGTATATGTCATTCCTGCAATGTTCATTCATGCCAATAGTACTAAATCCTTTCTTTGCTGTTGAGTGCATAATATCCATTAGTTCCTGTGTTCGTATTGCTGTCTCATAAAATACAACAAGACCTTTGTCATCTATGACGTACTTACCGAAAACATTGCTTATATTCTTTAACCATGAAATAACATCCTCATTCATGCTGTCAAACATGAAGTAAGGTCTTACATACTCTTCACTTATAAGATACTCCACAAAGTACTTGTTAAGCTCTATGTCCTCGTGAGCGATTTCATTAGGTTTGATATTAGTTCCTTTTGTCATTGCTGTCATGTACTTCACTCTCATAGTTCCTTTCAATAGCGTAAAAGTACTTCATTGTTTCATAACTGCTCTAAATTCTGTTCAAAATTCGTACAACATAACTTTTTAACATTAGTGAAAGAACATGAGCGAAACAACAACATCTAACATTACAGAAGAAGTCAATGACAATGCCGATGAAAACATTACAGAAGGAGCTAGTGAAAATATTGACGAGTTCAGTGAGGAAGAAGATATTGAGGACGTCAATGAGAACGTTAGTGGGGAACAAACTCAATGGGAAACATTGAGAAATCATGAAGATTATGAGATTTGTACGACATATCCTTTTACTATTCGTCGAAAGAAAGACAAACATATTATGAGTGAATGCTTAAATAATTATGGTTATATTGTGCTTAGTTTAAACAACAAAATGTACTTAAAGCATAGAATTATTGCAGAACAGTGGATTGAAAATCCAAACAATTTGAAAGAAATAGACCATATAAATCATGATAGAACGGACAACAGAATCTCAAACCTTCGTTGGTGTTCTAGATCTGAAAACAATAGAAATAAAAGCAAGTATGGCGATATAGTTTATGAGTTCGTTGATGAAATATCTGACGAAGCTGTTGAAATAACAGATTATGGTAAGCATTCGTTTGAGTTCTACTACTATGTTGAGAATGAGGACGCATTCTATTATTATACAGGTCTTAACTATCGAAAACTTCATATAAACTTTACAAAAACAGGTGCTGCTTATGTTTGTATGATAGATACAGAAAACAAGAGTGTAATCTTATTCATAAACAAATTCAAACGCTTGTACGGCTTCATGTAGGACAAACATTATTTTTCAACACTAACGCCAACACGTAGGACAAACATTCATGACTAACATTACTGTATAACATAAATGTTTTGTCATGACTTCTTCGTATATGTTTTGTCATGACTTCTTCGTATATGTTTTGTCATGACTTCTTCGTATATGTTTTGTCATGACTTCTTCGTATATGCTTTGTCAAAACTTCTTCGTAAATGATTTGTCAAAACTTCATCGTTTATGTTTTGTCATGACTTCATCGTTTATGTTTTGTCATGACTTCATCGTATATGTTTTGTCATGACTTCATCGTATATGTTTTGTCAAGACTTTGTCATGACTTCATCGTATATGTTTTGTCAAAACTTCATCGTATATGTTTTGTCATGATTTCATCGTATATGTTTTGTCATGACTTCTTCGTATATGCTTTGTCATGATTTCTTCATCGTAATGAGTGTAAATGTTTTGTCATGACTTCATCGTAAATGTTTTGTCATGACTTCATCGTATATGTTTTGTCATGATTTCATCGTATATGTTTTGTCAAGACTTCATCGTATATGTTTTGTCATGACTTCATCGTATATGTTTTGTCATGACTTCTTCGTATATGTTTTGTCAAACATGAATGTATATGCTTTGTCAAGATTTCATCGTAATGAACGTATATGCTTTATCATGACTTCATCGTAAATGATTTGTTATGACCTCATGGAACTTAAACGTAAATGTTTTGTCATGACTTCATCGTATATGTTTTGTCAAGACTTCTTCGTAAATGTTTTGTCAAGATTTCATCGTAAATGTTTTGTCAAGATTTCATCGTAAATGTTTTGTCAAGACTTCTTCGTATATGTTTTGTCAAAACTTCTTCGTATATGTTTTGTCAAACATGAATGTATATGTTTTGTCATGACTTCATCGTAATGAGTGTAAATGATTTCATATAATTGCTTACCTCGGAAAACCGAGGGAAGAGATTCCATATGAAAATCGCAAGAATTTGGCTCCTGGTTTGAAATATTATTATATTCATAGACTTCTTCGTATATGTTTTGTCAAACATGAACGTATATGTTTTGTCATGACTTCATCGTATATGCTTTGTCATGACTTCATCGTAATGAACGTAAATGTTTTGTCATGATTTCATCGTATATGTTTTGTCATGATTTTATCGTAAATGATTTGTCAAGATTTCATCGTAATGAGTGTAAATGAACCAAAAATAATGTTTACGTTCATGTTTGACAACAACACAGGAGGAAGGCAGTTATGAATTATTTTTGAATAACTGAAGGTGTCACTATGTCACCATGTCACCAGGTTATTTAACTTCTCTGAAAAAATGAGACAACATGACATTTAGACAACACAGCAGGGGAAGGCATTTATGAATTATTTTTGAAGAACTGAAGGTGTCACTACGTCATCATGTGTCACTCGGTTAATTAACTTCTCTGAAAAAGTGTGACAACATGACATTTTGACAACAACACAGGAGGAAGGCAGTTATGAATTATTTTTGAAGAACTGAAGGTGTCACTACGTCACCATGTGTCACTCGGTTAATTAACTTCTCTGAAAAAGTGTGACAACATGACATTTTGACAACAACACAGGAAATAAATGTTTACGTAAATGTTTTGTCAAGACTTCTTCGTATATGCTTTGTCAAACTTCTTCGTATATGTTTTGTCATGATTTCATCGTAATGAGCGTAAATGACCCAAAAATAATGTTTAGGTGAAGAGGTGAGATCTCACCTCTTTTCTCACCTCATTGAATTTTCATGATTTCTTCGTATATGTTTTGTCATGACTTCTTCGTATATGCTTTGTCAAGACTTCTTCATCGTAATGAGTGTAAATGACCCAAAAATAATGTTTAGGTGAAGAGGTGAGATCTCACCTCTTTTCTCACCTCATTGAATTTTCATGACTTCTTCATCGTAATGAGCGTAAATGTTTTGTCATGATTTCATCGTATATGCTTTGTCAAACATGAACGTAAATGATTTGTCGAAACTTCATCGTATATGCTTTGTCATGACTTCTTCATCGTAATGAACGTATATGCTTTGTCAAACATGAACGTAAATGATTTGTCGAAACTTCATCGTATATGTTTTGTCATGATTTCATCGTACATGTTTTGTCATGACTTCTTCATCGTAATGAACGTATATGCTTTGTCAAACATGAACGTATATGCTTTGTCGAAACTTCATCGTATATGCTTTGTCAAACATGAACGTAAATGATTTGTCGAAACTTCTTCATCGTAATGAGTGTAAATGTTTTGTCATGATTTCTTCGTTTATGTTTTGTCATGATTTCATCGTATATGTTTTGTCATGACTTCTTCATCGTAATGAGCGTAAATCAGACAAAAATATATTTTAGGTGAAGAGGTGAGATCTCACCTCTTTTCTCACCTCTTTTCTCACCTCATGAATTTTCATGATTTCTTCATCGTAATGAGCGTATATGTTTTGTCATGACTTCTTCATCGTATATGCTTTGTCAAGACTTCTTCATCGTACATGTTTTGTCGAAACTTCATCGTATATGTTTTGTCGAAACTTCATCGTATATGTTTTGTCGAAACTTCATCGTATATGTTTTGTCATGACTTCTTCTTCGTATATGCTTTGTCAAGACTTCTTCATCGTACATGTTTTGTCGAAACTTCATCGTATATGCTTTGTCAAACATGAACGTATATGTTTTGTCATGACTTCTTCGTATATGTTTTGTCATGATTTCATCGTAATGAGCGTAAATCAGACAAAAATATATTTTAGGTGAAGAGGTGAGATCTCACCTCTTTTCTCACCTCTTTTCTCACCTCATGAATTTTCATGACTTCTTCATCGTATATGTTTTGTCATGATTTCATCGTATATGTTTTGTCATGACTTCATCGTATATGTTTTGTCATGACTTCATCGTTTATGTTTTGTCATGACTTCATCGTATATGTTTTGTCATGACTTCATCGTATATGTTTTGTCATGATTTCTTCGTTTATGTTTTGTCAAACATGAACGTAAATGATTTGTCATGATTTCATCGTATATGCTTTGTCATGACTTCTTCATCGTAATGAGTGTAAATGTTTTGTCATGATTTTATCGTACATGTTTTGTCATGACTTCTTCATCGTAATGAGCGTATATGCTTTGTCATGATTTCATCGTAAATGATTTGTCGAAACTTCATCGTATATGCTTTGTCAAGACTTCTTCATCGTAATGAGCGTAAATCAGACAAAAATATATTTTAGGTGAAGAGGTGAGATCTCACCTCTTTTCTCACCTCATGAATTTTCATGACTTCTTCATCGTATATGCTTTGTCAAACATGAACGTATATGCTTTGTCATGACTTCATCGTATATGCTTTGTCAAGACTTCTTCATCGTAATGAGCGTAAATCAGACAAAAATATATTTTAGGTGAAGAGGTGAGATCTCACCTCTTTTCTCACCTCTTTTCTCACCTCATGAATTTTCATGACTTCTTCATCGTATATGCTTTGTCAAACATGAACGTATATGCTTTGTCAAACATGAACGTATATGCTTTGTCATGACTTCATCGTAATGAGCGTAAATGATCCAAAAATAATGTTTATGTTAGAATGTTAGATCTAACACCTTTTCTAACATGTTTTCTAACATGGAGGATTTCATTAGATATAAATATTATTTGGTGAAAGTATCCTAAAAATATTTGATGGACTTTAACTAAAATAATGTTTAGGGAAGAATGTGTATATCTAATGAAACAGTAAAGTATTATATCTATTAAATCGTCTATGATGTAAATTGTGTATAGAATGAAATGAAGGAAGAATATTTATATCTAATGAAATCCTCCATGTTAGAAAACATGTTCATGAGAACAGTGTTGAAATAGTTCATGAGAACAGTGAGAAGGTCATTGCAACAAAGAATGAGATAAAGGATTTCATAGAACTTAACAAGGAGGAGTTTAAAGAAGGCTATGAAGTGAAAAGATGTGAAGAAGATTTCTTGGCGTATTTGAAGAAAAAGAGACTAAAGCCAATGGCTCAAAATAAGTTTCAATCGATGTTTGAAAAGAAACGTTTGAGCTATGGTGGTGTAAGAAGCACATATTACTTTGTTAAGAAGTGAGGACATTTATTTTTGTCGTTAGTGTTGGAGTTTGTGTTTGTTGTTAGTGTTTGTCATTTGTGCTGAGGTTAGTACTTGTCGTTAGTGTTGGAGTTTGTGTTTGTTGTTAGTGTTTGTCATTTGTGCTGAGGTTAGTACTTGTCGTTAGTGTTGGAGTTTGTGGTTGTTGTTAGTGTTTGTCATTTGTGTTGAGGTTAGTACTTGTCGTTAGTGTTGGAGTTTGTGGTTGTTGTTAGTGTTTGTCATTTGTGTTGAGGTTAGTACTTGTCGTTAGTGTTGGAGTTTGTGGTTGTTGTTAGTGAGAGAATAAATTAAATCATGAACTTTGCCATGGTCTCTGTCCCTAGTAGTTTTCATTATCTCACAGAGTTAATGAAAGTCATACTTTCTATCAGATGAAGCATGCAGATGAACATAATGAAAGTTAGTGAGTTTGCCACGAGTTATGAATAAAATATTGGCATATTAGATGAGATAGCTGATGAAACAGATGAAGATAAATTAAATCTTGGACTTTGCCACACTCTGTCCCTAGTTCCTCAAAATCCTTGACAACGTTGCTTAGAAATTTTGGTTCAAAACCTCATCTGATTTTAATCTGTTATGCTACCTGTTAAGTTTCGCGAGATTATAAATGTCATGGAGTTATATAAAAAGGAGGGACAGCTAGGGACACTGAAGAATATGAACTATTGTGTGAAGCACAGCAATGGGAAGCGCTGCAATACTTTTGTAAATGAGAACCTTAGTGTGAACGTTAGTGACAACGTTAGTGAGAACGTTAGTGAGAACGTTTATTTTTTCATGCACGTGCATTGTGTCGTGGGGAGTTGCCATGGGCAATGACCTGCGCACAATATATAACGTACAGAGAGGTGAGATGAGGTGGTTTATGTGATAAATACTTTACGTGGCAGAAATAGTTTAAGGTTATTAGAAATATTGCATCTGTGATGTAAAATATACGTTAGTGGTTTTGTAAAGTGTCAGATTGACATATCTTTGGTAAGATGGCGCGCAGTGCCACCGTACTGAAGATATGTATACTAACTACGACAAGACTCAGAAGATTGAAAAAATAGAGAGACCTTTCTGGGGTCTGAATGCAAGCCTAAGTATGTGGCTTTGGTCATGTTTTGCCGAAGAAAATATTGACAAACGTACGAAAATGTGTGAGAATTGTGTCTACCATTACGTAGGCAATCATTCTTTTTGCGAACCGCACAATTACAAATGCTTTGAATGGCAAAAAGGTGTCAATTCGATCCAACTTCAATTCATGCTCTATGACTGGGTTCACAAATGGACACCCATAGTTTCCAAAGTTTCTTCCATTGGATCTACCTGCATGAATGAAGCGTTTAACTCCAAAATTGCATGCTATTTGGACAAATCAAGAGCCTGGAAGAACATTAACATTAGAGTTAACGTTGCAATCTTAGAATGGAATGATCCAGAGCATTTTCTCGGAGATATACAAAAAGCATTACATCTTCCCCCACTTCCAGAAGATTGTGTCAAATCATTTGAAGAGAATTGTTACTCCAAAATGATATTGAAACAAAAAACTGTTACAAAAGGTTCTAAAAAACAGAACAAATACAAAAAATCCATTCAGAGTGTACCAGGAGGAGATTATCAAGTTTTCAAGTCCGAATGGGAATCAGAAGACGAAGACATTGATGACTTTGATTAACGAAAATTACATTTTATTTATTGTTTTTGTTTTTAATTAAATTATTATTATGCTCATTTTCTTATTTTGATTTTTTCTCATTATGATATAAATAATTTATTAATGCATTTATCCAATAATTATGCTATGATATTTTTATGCCTTATTTCATTTCTCTTATATTTGATAATCTGGTAAAATATAGTTCAGACTATAATCATTTTAGATTATTGATATATTTATATAGGTTAGAATAAAATTAGTTTCATTTTCTACTTTTATTTTGAATTAATAATTTATAATATCAAATATTATGGCGTAACCTCTCCTTTAAAATATAGATATATATAGGCCTATAGAGTTTATTGGCACTCTCAAAACTCTAGAATTTTGAGTTTACTATACCCTTAAAAATTTTCAAAATTGTAAGACATTTACACTCAGCCCATACATAATGAAATAAAAAAAATAAACTTTAAAAATTCATGTCTTACATTTATGAAAATTTATTTTTATTTTGTATGAAACCGATTTTAAAAATTTATGAATAATTTATAAAAAGTTTTTATTCCTACAATTCCTATATTACCATTAATAAAAAGAATATATTTTATAATAGTTTCATTTCGAACATGTTAAAATTTATCTGCATTTCGAAAAATTTTATTATAAATGATAATATAATTTATTAAATTAATATATAACTTATGAATTTTTACTTTTTGTATGAAATAAAATTTAGTATTAATAAAGTTATAAAATAAATTGGTGCATGTTAGATGTAAATAAGATATAAAAAGGTGTTTATGAATACTTTAGCAGAACTTCTACTGGTAGAGTTTATACTGGCAGAACTTCTACTGGTAGAGTTTATACTGGCAGAACTTCTACTGGCAGAACTTCTACTGGTAGAGTTTATACTGGCAGAACTTCTACTGTTTCCCTCAAAATTGAATACTTTAGCAGAACTTCTACTGGTAGAGTTTATACTGGCAGAACTTCTACTGGTAGAGTTTATACTGGCAGAACTTCTACTGGCAGAACTTCTACTGGTAGAGTTTATACTGGCAGAACTTCTACTGGTAGAGTTTATACTGGCAGAACTTCTACTAGTAAAGCTTCTACTGGCAGAATTTCTACTGGTTATATATGGTGTCAATTTTTTAAAAAATTTTGAATTCAATGAGTTATATCAAAAATAAAATTCTTGAATAGAGTAAAAAAATTTAAATAATTTATTTAAATATTTTCTTCTGACATTTTTGAATAATTTATTTTTTTAATTCGTAAGAAAATGAGTGGATCAAGATTCGTAACCGTCAATCAATTAATGGATGCTCTTTCACCAATTCTTGAAAATGTTAAACAAGTAGATGTTTATTTCGATGATTATGTAGAAAGTTTATATTATAAAGGTAAACATAATATTAAACCCATTGCTTTTGCATTTGATAATAAATTAATTGAAAATGCAAAAATTTGGGAATTAATTCCAGATATTGAATATATAACGAATATAACTAATAAATGGTTCAAACGAATTCCAACCACAAAAGTTCTTTGTAAATTAATGATCAAAACCGAGGCCAAAGAATTTCATGAATTTACATATCATCCAAATAAAGTTTCAGAACTAGAAAATGAAAAACTTCAGAAAAAATTAAACGATAGACTTTCAAATGATCGTATTGAAAAAATAAATAAACTAGCAGAAGTTGCATTTAATAATGAAATATTTGATGAATATAACCTTGAACTCAGTGATGGGCTTTAAGGACCCGGGCTCAACGAGTCATGATTTATGAAATCAATAATTTGATTTATTCGCTCTTCAATAATTTCTATTCTTTTTGTTAAATCATCTATTTTCATTAATGAGGTGATTCTTGATTGAGGAATAGATTTCAAACTAACCACTCCTTTTATTTTTGAAATTTTGAATCCATCAACTTTAAACATTTTATTCAATTTACACGTTGTCAATTCTTCAAATAATTTTTTATTATTAGCATAATAGTCATTAAATTCTTCAACAGATGAAAAAATTTTTATTTCAGTAATTGGTTTAACAACGTTTATTTTTTGTTGAACATTTTCACTTTCATTTATTTCTTCCTCCTCTGTTTCATTTATTTTTAAAATTGGTTTCATTTATCATTAAATAAAAATTAGAATATAAGTGATGAAATATATTTTTTAATTAATATTAAATCAGAAATGGCGGCAGGATTCTTTAAAAAATTATGGGATGGAATTAAGAAAGCGGGTTGGGTTCATAAAAATATTATTAAACCCGTTGCAAACTTTTTGGCACCAGTAGCGAAAACGGCAGGAACTATCATAGGTGGAGTATTAGGTACTAAAGCAGGTAATCCGGCGATGGGAGCACAAGCAGGTAACGCAATTGGTGGAATGCTGAAGGAATACTTAATAAAATAGGGGTAGATAGTGGAAAAATAAATAAATATTATTTTTATCTTAGTATCGGTTGAAGTCTTTGATAAACTTTTTCTCCTTTATTTAATATTTCTCTTATTGGGGCAGCTTTTGGCGTTATTGATTCAGCAACGTCACTAATTGCTTCTTTATTCTTAAATATCCAATTTGCTCCTTTCTTCATTGTTTCCCAAACTTTATGCGCTCCTCTTTTTACTTTATCCCATAATTTTTAAAGAATCCTGCAGCCATAGTTGATTATTTCATTAAAATTAAAAATTCATTTTCATCTTTTAATTTTGATTTTTTATTTATTAATAAATGACGACTAACTATTTGGTGCCAAACACTAAACCGATTAATGGAAATGTGTTTCATTCATTCGAAAAGATAAATGAAATATTCGCAAAGAATGACGGTAGAAGATATTATAGAGAACTTGAAAGTTCATGCTATGACTCTGATGCTCCATATTTTGATGATAAACAAACTCATTTAAGAATTACAAATCCGGCTCATGATGTGAACCAATTAGGTGACACATATATTAAACGCAAAGTTAAAGCAACTCTAGTTTCAAATAAAGCTTTCACATGTGATGCCGCTTTTAAATGCATGCGTTTATTCGTTGGTTACAAATCATCAAATCAAAGCTTTAAACAATTAGAAGTAGAAACCGAAAGAGGTGATGCCGGTTATCTTCAGATGGATTGCGCCCGTGAATCTTTCGCATTTGCAACATATAAACCAAAATCAGAAAGGAAAGTTAAAAAGTTTGTTCATTCGTTATATAATAATGTTCAAAAATATGATAACTCAGTATGTGGTAAATATATTGACCCTTCAGAAGTTTTCAAGAAAGCAAATGAAGAAGTTGATGTCACTTTTGATATGATTATTCCGGTAAATGATTTGTTAGCATTTCAGGCGTTCGATGATTATCCTAAATCATTTGGTGAAATCATTCTTAAATATTATGTTTTCAGGGATACTTTAGTATTTTGTCAGGTTGACCCGTTAAGAGTTGCTGATTTACAAAATTACGTTTATGAAAAGATAACTGATGAAAATTATGAAAAGATTATGAATCATGTTTATAAATATGATCGCAAATTCCAACAAATCGGACTTCCTGCCAAATTAATTACAAGCTTAGCCGCTACATCTGCTGACGCAACAGTTGATGACGTTATTATTTCATGCACAAAGATGGAAGTTTTAGAGGATAAATGCATTACACCAGGATACGGTTTAATTGAAGAATCAGTTAAAGCAATACCACGTTTATTCAGTAAGGAAGATCCATTCATGATTCCAGCTCAACATATTGACGTTCGTTCACTAAATGGAGGTTGCATCACTCCTGAAGGTATTAGCTCAGATTTCTCATACGCTCTTCATAATGTTACAGATGTTGTGTTAACATTTCCGAAGAATGCAATGCAAAGAACAGTTTTAGAAAATCCAATGCTTCGAGGTCTTCAGGTCACTATAGATTCCAGAAACTTCCCCGATCAAGCGATGACCACAGTGGGTGACATATTCTTTACACGTATGCTTCAAGCTTCTGATTTAGATGGAGTGAATGAATGCACGGAAGAATACGAGGACTCATTAACTAGACCACTGAATGATGATAATGGCACACCATTAGCTAGAACATGGAAAGACCAAACTTCATTCTTATGCACTATTCCAGTTCAACGTGATGGAGCGGGTATATTCTTTGATGGATTAGAAACTTTCAACTCACAAGTTACAGTACAAGTGAAAGCTTATCCAATCATTCAGGGTGAAAATGACACTTACTGTTCAAAGGTGACAAATCCTCCTCAGGTTTGGTTTACTAGGACTACATATTGGACATGGACACCGGATGAAGGTTTGAAATATCATCCAACAGGTACACCACCACAGTATAGAAGTTCATATGATGAAATATTGATGAATAGAAATGTTTAAAATTATAAATTTATTTTTGATTAAATGGATTTAAATTCATCCACCCCTTATGAAGAATTACAGAGTATATAATACATACGTAGATGATATGATTAATGAAGCATTGAGTGATAATAGAAATGCTCTATCTAAGGAAAAATTAATGAAAATTCCATATTCTGAATGTTATTTAAATTCAATCACTGCAGCAATTGGTAAACAAAATAAAGGTAAAACATTAACGATATTAAAACAAATTATCATTATTGCTAACACTTCCCCCTATTCACATGTGTTAATTTATATCAACCGTTCAGGTTCACCTTCAGATGATACATTTGAATCTTTAAAGCATTTAATCAAAATTCCAATTATTTATTTATCACAAGAAGAAGCAGAAGATTATTTAAAAAACTTTTTAATGTATAAAGAATTATATAATACAATCAAGAAGCAAGGATTAGAGGATAAAATTATTGATAAACAACGGGATGAATTATTTGAAACACTTTCTATTTCAAATTTTGATAAAGAATTTTTGCATTCACTAATTTTTCTAGATGATGCCGTGAAATCAAAACTAATAACAAATGAGAAATCATATTTTAATCATTATTAACTCAATGTCGACACATTCAGTGTTCATTCTTTATGGCTGTTCAATATTTCAAAGCATTAAGCACAAACATTAAATCAAATCTATCAACCTTTTCATTTTCAGTGGTTTTAGTCGTCAACAGTTGAACGTTATGCTTTATCAAGTGAATTTACCAATGAGCATTAATGAACTTTACACACAATATCAACAATTAGGAGAACATGGAAAAATAATAGTTGATTTAAATAAAGGAAGTGTTAAATTTGATTAACTTTTTATGATTAATTTTTATTTTTTATTTATAATTAAACATGACAGAAATAGCAAATCTTCTACAGGTTCCATTAAAACAAGGGACAAACAAAAAGGGTGCATATAATAGAACTATGAAAGTTCCAGACGGAATGAAAGAATTAGTCCACATTGTTGCCGGTCTTCAAAAGGATGTTAAACAAATGAGAAACGTTTTAACATTACCAGAAGCTCAAGCATATGCCAAACGTCATGGACCAAATTGGGAAGCACACGAAGCAGACATTACAGGTCCAAATGGAAAACCTGATGGTATAAATGAAGTTTTCGTTACTGATGGTCAAGGAAATATTAAAGTCATAAATGTGTATAAATTAACAATGACGGATTATCCTAAACGTAAAGCATATAATGAACGTTATCCTATGCAATTTGATGAAAATGGAAAAGCTGTTAAACAATACATTGGAGAAGGTGAAAATGGTCCAATTAATTCATACCGTCATAATCCATATTCTTATTTCAATGAAGAATTAAATGCTATTGAAGAGGGACCGGATGGATTACCCAATATGTTAATCAGTTTGATGGTCAATATGCAAATTTGAGACCTGAAATTCCAGCTAAGAAATTCTTTAAAGTTGCTTTATTCGATCCAGTGTTCAATGAACAGAAAGAAGCAATGAAAGCAGAATTTAAACCAATTCAAGTGGCAAGAATTTCTTCATCTTCACTTTCAGAAGCGTTCAAGGAATTGATAAAGAAACCACTTTATTCTCAACAAGGTTATAACTTTGATTTAATTAAAGAAAGTGATAGACGTAAATTAGAAAAATCAGATGGTTTTAAGAATGCATGTAATGAAATGATTAAAGATATTGTAAATGATAAAATAAGACTGGAAGAAACTCAAAGCAATATCAATAACATAATTGGTGCAGTTACAAAGAAAGTATAAGCAAACAAGGATGAACCTTGGGATATTACCGTAACAACTAAATAAAACTTTAAATATATTTTTCTTTTTTTTATTCAATTATAAATGAGAAGACGTTTCACAAGTCAAAAGAACACAAACGCAAAAGCAGAGATTACGGTTGGTTATAACGTAAATGATGATAAATCACGAATTATTCAAAATGTTAAAGTTAATGTTAGCCCTGAATTAACAAGGTCAGCAACACACCAAATTTATTAACTCGTGACTTACCGAAAAGAAGAGGAGCAAAATAAAGAAGATGGAGACCCAATCATTTTATCTGAACCCGGTAAAGAACCCGTTGAAATCCCACTTATCCAACATACCCCCACCTCTTTCATCAAACATCGAGAACCCAGGAATCTACGATTCCAGTCGCAATGCGCCATATAAAGTAGACATTAATTCTGAATTAATGAAAATTTACCGTGATATAATAATTAATAATTATGATTCAATAATAAATTTAATTGACCAATCGGTTTAATTATTTTACCTTATGAATCATTAATTCACATTATCGCCATTCTTTGTGATGTTCAAGATTCAGACGTTAAGATTCAATTTTTCATAGATGATGAGGTTTCATGCTGCGGAACAGTTGCAAAAATAAATCCTATAAAGGATATTAGCACAATTAAGATATCAAAGAACGGAACAACAACTGAACTTCATTTAACATATAATGATATTTATAATAAAATAGTTGATGAATATAAAATATCACTTGAAAAATTCTTTGTTAAGGCTATTTAATATTCAAGCATTAACATTATCGAATAATAATCCTTTGAATCATAATCAATAATAATTGACCTTTCACCAGTTTCTATCGTTTGTTTTATTTCTTTTTGTTCCCCACTATCTGGATCGGTCATTGTAATTGTTTTTGTTATAGTATCAGCTTTATCTTTAACTTCAATCTTTTTTCCATCAGGATATTTAAACCAAAATTCCAAAAATTCGATATTGTCAATCTGTTCATATTTTAATCTATCAATTACATTTTTAATACCATCTGAAAATCTTATGAAATGGTCATTATATGGGTTTGATTGAACTAAATTTGAATGAAGTGAAATATAACCTGTTGATGAATATGACATTGACTCATATTTTCTGAAAACACTAAAATTTATAACATGAATGAATTTCTTATTCGTTGAATTTATGAATTCTTGAGGTAATCTTATTCTAGTTTTATTTATCACTGGAAAATAACGCTTTACCATATTTTTAATCGTAATAAAAATGTCAATTATCAATATTATTTCGAATAATACTGTGAATTAAATTTAACAGTTAGCGGAATTTATAATGTTACTCTCGTTTCTGTGAGTGGTAAATTTAATCCCATTCTTTTAGACCCTTCAGATTATATATCATTTATTAAAGATGACCTTGAAAAAACGTATGATATGTATATAAATAATGTGATAGCGAAATGGGATATTAACATGATTTTAAGTTATTTAAATGAATCATTTATCGTATGGTATGAAGAAAATTTTAAATCAAAACCTGATAAACTTTTTGAACTTGATGAAATAAATAACCTTATTAAATTTCCGCTGAAAATTAAATTTTGTACTCCTCATCTTCGTTCATTGTTGGGGATATTAAATTTTGAAAAAGATGTTGGGGATGTTTTGTATTCTGACACTGGTTCCAATTTCATTTTAATCAAATGTGATAAAGTTAATACCCCAATGAGATTTTCACATCAAACATTAGACCCTAACTCTTACCCATCAATACAAAACATTTTATCCATCAACTTAAACACATTTTCTTTATCATATCCGTTTCAATTATCCGGGAATTCATTTATTCTTCATTCAAAAGATTTATCAAATATTAAATTTAGAATAACTGACCTATTTGATTGTGATTTAGAATTCATGAATGAAATATTATGGCAATTTCAAATAGAAAAAATAGCTGATGAGATAACAGATTAAATATTTATTTTTAAATCATAATAAATGATTAAACAACAGCAACCACACAACTTAAGGCACAAAGCACCCAGGTCCCTCAGACCATTACATACGCCATATATGCATATAATTCAAAGACGGCAGAACAAACGCAAAGGTTGAAATATGGAGATTTGGAGATAGTATTGAAAAATGACCATTTCGAATTCGTTTGCAAAGGTGGTGCAGTGATATCAAATATAAAAGAAATTTTATTTATGAATTCAAAAATTAAAGGAATAACGGATGATATAACATCAATTCCACCAGAAGAACAGAGATATTACGCATTAAATGCATTTCCTAAAGTTTTGAAGATTGGAAGATTTAATTTAAATGAGGAATTCATAGAAGGTTTCCCCTAAATGACATAATGAAGAAGGCAAATTTGGTTTATGTGGATGAAAAAAGATAAGAAATTAAAGAAAGGTTGAATGGTATCATGAATGGACATCAAAGATTTTAAAAACTAAAGCTGATACAGATGGGTTTCAGGATGTTTAGACCTTAAAGCGGATAAAACATATGTTAACGATGAGTTAGAGAAGAAGGTGGATAAGGAATATGTGGCTAGTGAATTAAATAAGAAGGCAAATTTGTTTACGTTGATGAAAAAGATAAAAAATTAAAGAAATGGTTGAATGGTATCATGAATGGACATCAAAGATTTTAAAAACTAAAGCTGATACAGGATGGGTTTCAGGATGTTTAGACCTTAAAGCGGATAAGGAATATGTTAACGATGAGTTAAATAAGAAGGCAGATAAGGAATATGTGGATAGTGAGTTAAATAAGAAAGCTAATATATCATTTGTTAATGAAGAAATAAAACAATCAGAGGTCTATTTTACTCCACCATTTTTAAATTTTATGAAATCATCAGATAAAACTTTGATATAGATTCTTTTGAATGGATATGTTTCGATGGAGTGACACATGTATTTATTTTATACAGCTGGAGCTCTTATTATTTTAAAACAAATGATTTTAAAAACTATGAATCATTTACTCCATCTGTTTTTGAATCCTGATACACAGAGCCAATCATTAATCCAAATAATTATATGTTGAATATAATAACGGTAAATTTATGGAATGATAACGGTTGGAGATGATTTTTACCCTTGTTATTCATTCGATTGTATCCAATGGTCAAATGTAATTTAAATCAAGATGCTAAATTTAAATATTCAATAATCCTATTAGATGCGTTAATAAAAATGGGTACTAATTTATGAAGTCAATCAAATTTCATAGTGAGGATGGGTATAAATTATATATATGTTTAGTATGATGTCATCAGATTTGGAAATTGATTATACAAGTAAGTGGTATACATTAACAACATGTATTTTATCCTACAAAATGATAAAATTTATAGATCATCTTCAATACAACAAGGTCAATTTGAACAAATTTTTCAAGCTGATGGAGACATTGAAGCTTTATGTTATGGATCAAATGTTTATGTTCTCGTTTCAGGTGAAATGGTCTATTCATATCCTGTAAGTTATAACAGACATATTTATTTATCACAGGATTTATCAAATTGGGAATTGGTTTATTCATTCACTCCAAAACTTACTCAAAATTATAGATTTACAAATTTATTTTATATTGATGGGTATTTCATTGCTTTAGGATGTGGTGATTTAGTAAATATCAGTAGTGATGGAAGAAACTGGTCTGAAATCACAAAATTTCAAGATGTTAGAAAAGCAATTTTCAAAAATAATACGTTAATATTGATAACAAGACCAGTTTTAAATACTCACCCAAATTCAATATTATATAATAAATTCAATATTCATAATGGATTAAATACAATTCTTGAGATGATTTACCCCGTTGGTTCTATTTATACGTCAATGAACTCAACAAATCCAGCAACAGTTTTAGGTTTTGGTACGTGGAAGCAGATTGTAGATAAATTCTTATACTGTGCTAACTCTTCAAAGCAAACAGGAGGCTCAAAGAAAATAAATATTGAAAACCTTCCACCGCACACTCATACAGGAACGACAAACTTTTCTGGCGACCATAGCCACTCATTAAGAGACCACCCATTATACAACTCAGAGTATGAAGCTGGCTATGACGTTTTATCTCCAGATTATAACCATTCAGCAAAAAAGACTTTTCGACAAACTGAACCAGGAGGAAATCATTCACATACTTTCACAACAAATCCAACAGGCTTGGGTGAAGATTATATGCCACCATTTATGACTGTATTCGCATGGTACCGCATTTATTGAATGAACTAAATATATTTTATGTCTGTAATTAATTAGGTAATGAAGTAATGGATGAACTGCAGAAATAAATTTTATCGTTAATGTTTACGTTAATGGTTTCAGGTTATTCAATAATGACTTATTTTTGAAGAACTGAAGGTGTCACCAGGTCACCATGTGTCACCAGGTTAATTAACTTCTCTTAAAAATGTGACAACATGACATTTTGACAACATCATGGGTTATTCAATAATTAATTATTTTTGAAGAACTAAAGGGGTCACCAGGTCACCAGGTCACCAGGTTAATTAACTTCTCTTAAAAAATGTGACAACATGACATTTTGACAACATCATGGGTTATTCAATAATGACTTATTTTTGAAGAACTGAAGGTGTCACCAGGTCACCATGTGTCACCAGGTCATTTATCTTCTCTGAAAAAATGTGACAACATGACATTTAGACAACATTTACGAAAATTTGATGCAGTCCAAAAATAAAGTTAGTTTTAAAATTATTTTTATTTTTTTATTCCTATATAAATGACAGCAACAAACAACAACAGCAACAACAACAACTATATCGTTTCTGATGAACAAGTTATTGATTCATTAGCTGAGGAATTAGTTGTGGCAGAAACTAAAACCCTCAACGAAAGAATTGGTGAAAACAGGATTGATTTACATAACTACCTCAAACATGATGGAGGAAGAGGAAGGAAAACTGGTACAGCTTTATTAGTAAATAAAATTTCAAATTTAACGATTATAGATGTTGATATCAATAAATCGTACAATGATGAACTTAAAGAAACAGTTGGAAAAGACATTTTATCAAAACTTTCGGATAAAGATGTTATTGTTAAAACCGCTTCAGGAGGTCTTCACATTTATTGCAACACTAATTTCTTCTATGCAGTTTCGAACAGAATGATTAAATGTTATTCCTGCAATGATTATGATATTGACATAATGACTTCTATGGATGATTCAAAGCGTTCATTAGTGGTTATGGCTGAATCAAGAGTTCGCAAGAATGCAACAGAACCAATCAATACATACTCATTCATTCGTGGAAGTTATGATTCAACATTAACTAGAACAGTGAATGATATATTAAATGATTTGAATATTAAGGTAAGAGTTGAACAGAAGAACGAAGAAATAAAGAATATCATGAATGAAAACAAAGATGTAAACATTGACGATAAACTAGCTCAGAGCATAGTTGATGGCATCTGTGATTTTGAAGTACATAATGACGGTGGAAACATGAATTTAGAAAAAGAAATAACATTATTCACACTGTTTCAAGCAATTAATTCGTTACCGGATCATTTAATTAATGAAGCATACGATAACGTTTATAATTTCTGCAGTTTAACAGAAAATGCTAAAAGTAATTTTGAAAAAGCACGTAGTAGATATGCACATTTAATGACTTCTCCATTTGTTTTGGTGAAGATTCTAAAACTTTATCAAAAGGAATATTATGATGAATATGTTTTACCTTTATTACGTAAGCCAAAAATAACATTTGATATCAAACTTGATGACTCGTTTTTGATAACAGATATTAGACGCAAGGCTGAAAATCATCAGTATAAAAACAGTTCTGAAGTAATTGAGGATTTATCACGTGTAATCCGTTTTGTAGATTGTGGAAACAAATATTTCATTCAGAAAGATTACAACATACACGACAAAATGAATCAAATATCATTCGTTCTTCAATCAAACATGAAAGAGTCACTCAAAATGATTAAATTATTTAAAGAAGAAGGTAAAACAATAACAGCATGGGACGTACTATTAAATCAATTATCCTCATTAACCGTTAAGGGTGTTTGCTTTAAATCTGATTCTCCAGATGTTTTCTCAACGTTTCAAGGTTATAAATACAACGTTCTCGAAAAGCCTGATTACTCAAAAATTGAGATGTTTATGGATTTCATTAAAGAAGCCATTTGTGATAATAACGATGAAGTGTATAAATACCTTCTCGGCTGGATTGCATCAATGATTCAACATCCTGGAATCAAGAATGAAACAGCAATTATTTTGAAAGGACTTCAGGGAACAGGTAAAAACAGATTCACAGACATTATTTCTGAACTTCTCGCTGGTTATTCATGTAAAAACATTACTGAAATAAGTGAGCTAACGGGTAATTTCAACTCAGTAGTTGAAAATAAAATGTTTCTTGTACTTAATGAACTCAAGAATGTAGGTGAAGATAGACTCGCAAACTTCAACGCTTTGAAATCAATTATTACGGATAATGAGATTAGAATTAATGAAAAGAATCAACCCAGAAGAACAGCTCAGAATGTTGCCAATTTCGTTTTCGTAACTAATAACGTCTACCCCGTCAAAATTGAAGTTGGAGACAGAAGATACGTAGTTTTAAGGGTTAATGGTAAATTCAAGGGTCAATTTGATTACTTCAAGAATTTAATGGATTCATGCACTAAGGAATTTTATGATAATTTACTGACGTATTTTATGCAATATGACCTTTCATCATTTAATGTACGAATCATACCGATGACTGAAGCCAAACAAGATTTAATAGAATTATCAACAAATCCTTTAGATGAATGGATAAATACACATTATGATGAATTATGTGCAGGTATGACGTGTAAAAATGCTCTATTCTGCAAACCATCAGACATGAAAGACAAAAACTTTCAAATGAGCATTAAGGATAAATGTGAAAGGAAACAAAGAAAAATAGATGGTAAACAAACATGGTATTATGTTTTGAAAGAAGAAATGAAAGGATTATATAAACAAATTGAACCAAACGATAATGAGGAATCATTTACTGACGATGAAATACCTGTGAATGAAGCTTTATAAAGTATGACTGGAATTTATTTTTGCCTTCCTCCTGTGATGTTGTCAAAATGTCATGTTGTCACATTTTTTAAGAGAAGTTAATTAACCTGGTGACCTGGTGACCCCTTCAGTTCTTCAAAAATAATTAATTATTGAATAACCCATGATGTTGTCAAAATGTCATGTTGTCACATTTTTTAAGAGAAGTTAATTAACCTGGTGACCTGGTGACCTGGTGACCCCTTCAGTTCTTCAAAAATAATTAATTATTGAATAACCCATAATGTTGTCAAAATGTCATGTTGTCACAAACTTTAGAACGGCATAATTTAAATTTTTATTTTTATCATAAATGAATACCCCACAAGCTCAAAATTTACCACGAATCATAACAAGGGAGGAAATGATAAAAATGATGCAAGAACATGTTAAAAATAACAAACCACTAAAATTGAGAAAATGTGGTTATGCAGTAATGATGGAAAGAGAGATGTTGTCGAAGAGGAATAAAAATTAAATTTGGATTGAGTTTAAAAATTCATCTTTATTAAATTCATCTCTTCCAATCAATTTATTTATTCTATTAAATTCTTTTATTTTTGCTTCACTCAGTTTAAGGATTGAACGGTAAGTTTCTAATTTTTCGATTATTTCTTTATCGTTTTCAGTTCCATTAGTTTTATGCATCAACCCCACCGCATTGTGGCTTCTTTTTGTAATAGCATATTTTTGATTTAATTCTGTTTAGTTTCTTTTTATATTCATCGTCTGGACTCTTGACTGCTTTGTTGTCACTCATTTCTTACGAAATAAAAAAAATTAAATATTATTTAAATATAATGGAGTAATAAAATAAATCGGAATTTCTATTAATTTATTGTCAACTTCAACTAATGCATTGCCGTTAATATATCTAACAAATTCAGCTATTGTGTCAAATCTTCGTCTTCTTTTTGTCATTGATTTATCAGTTTTTCCATAATCGAGATGAATCAAAACTTTATCCCCTTGTTTAAAATTCATGAGCCCCGAATTAATTTGTTCACGTTTAACATCATTCAACCTTTCCATTTGCTTTCTAATATATTCCCATTCTTTTGAAATATCATTTTTCATTTCCACTGGTTTCATGTTTATAGTTCTATGCCATGTATTATTGTAATAATATACTAACTGTTGTATGATGGAGTCATGATTTCCATCCCAGTATATCTGACCGTTAACCCCTAACGCATCTCTAAGAGTTCTCATTACCGCATCAACTATTTTATTATGAAACGTATATGGAGAGGATGAAAGAAAAAATTAATTTGTGGGAAATAATGAGTCATAGCTGCCTGAAATCCTTTATCACCATCACCCCTGATATTATCTACTCTTTCATGATCTAGTAAGTATTGAATAGCTCTTCTTGTTTCCTGTTCTGTTTTCCCTTTCACCGGAATGCAATATAAATATCTAGTGTTAATGTTAATGGCAAATAAATAAGTAACGTTTCCTTTTGAATATTCCAGATGATCGATTTCGTATGAATATGGATATGGAGCAAATGAAGGGCGACTAAATTTTTCCTTTAACGGTTGAATTTTCGGGTCAATTGGTTTATTTAATATCTTGAAATCCTTTTTAAAATCTTTTTGCTTCTTTAATGTTTGAAATGGATATAATAAAGTGAATGATGAAGGATTAACTGAAGGAGGAGGCGGTACTGTCGTTGGAGGTTTTGGTGTTGCAAGTGGTTTAATTTTATCTGCTTTGATTTTGGATTTCATTCCTTCCTTCATTAATTCTGGATGTATTCTATTCATTTGTTTTAAATATGCTGTATATAAAGGTTTGATATACTTTCCCGCTTCGAGTTTATGTTGAAGGATGAATTCCAAAAGTTGATCTTCATTTAAAAGTCGGGCTGAATATGGTTTAACTAATGAATCATAAATTAAAGCTTGTGCATCATTTATGGTCTGAAGGACCTGGGTGTTTTGTTCCTTTTGTTTTTGTGGCTCAGGATTATATAATTTATATAATTCATCAATATCTTCTTCTGTTAATACTTTATTTTTGAAATCTTTCAACTGTTTAAGCTGTGATTTAGTTTTTCCCTTTGAATATTCATTATTTTTAATTTTGTCTTTAATTTCAGAAATTATTTTATTATGATATTTCAAAATTTCATTTTTATAATATGGATAATAATATTCCATATCATCACCCGTTATATTGTTATATATTTTTGGAGATATGCTTTTAAATCATAATAATCAAGAAAATTTTGATTAAGTACTAAATCAGCAATTAAAATTTTTAAATCTGTGTTATCCATTTATATAAAAATAAAATCAATGTTTTAAGGGTGCCCACCTCTTTGAATCATAGTATCAAAACCATCAAAACGCATCATTAACGGTTCCTTTTGTCTCTTCTGTGGCATTTCATTAAATAAATGGCATACAACATCCATTTTCACAACATACAGCCTTAGTGTGTGCTCCTGTTAATGCAGTCTTACCAATTGTTAAGCGAGTCATTGACCCATTTTTAAGTTGTAAATTAATATTTTGACCATCAAATATCAATTTATCATTTATTATATCCAAATAATTTTTAGGTGTTAATTGTTTATTTTGTCGTAAACTAACACCTTTCATTTTTTGTGCAATCTTTTTAAAATCACTTCCATCAATTGAACCGTTGAATGATGTATAACACTTAGGACATAAAGCAACCATGTTATCACCTTGTTTCTCAATTGCTAAACCCAATAACTTCTTCTCATGTGCTTTTTCTTCAGCTTTATTCTTTAATTTAGGTTTAAATTTCTCATCAAAACAGAAGAAATCAAATGGTGCGAATTTGAAAATGTTTTTATCATAAAATTGTTTATCGGTAACAATTGCTTGAAATGCTTGAGTGTTAGGAAGATTTGGGTCGCCAGCGATTGCCCAATAAGATGAATCAGTATCACCTTCAATGAAATGAAAACGATTAACATCATGCATTTATACATAAAATCATAAATGAAAACCAAATACCAGTATTTAGCATTATCTAAAGTGAAGAATGCCTCTTGTAAACATGTATCACATCTATAAAATCTATCTTTAAGCATCACTTGATATGTATCTCTCCTATTTCTCTTATGTTTTTAAACTTATTTGACATACATGCAACGCGTGACTTCTGTGCATTCATTATTTTAGTCTTTGCGTAATTTTGTGTATTCATTGCATCGTAACCATATGATCCATTAAGTGAAATCTTGCAAAATAAACTTTTTCCTTTATTTCCTTCTAATTCAGCCTTTTGTCTTTCGTTCATAAATTCTTTCGCAAATTCATTAAAACAAGTGTTTTTAGTAAATGTTAAAATTGATTGAATGTCATCAATGATAAAATGAAATCTGTCTATTAGATACCAAAGATAATAAGAAGAAAATGGTTGATATTGGTTGTGTGTTGATGCTAACTGAGTTAATTTTCTCTGTTTCTGGTCAACTGGTAGATTGTTTGATTTCATGTAATTATACATAAAACTGCCAATTGTTTTTTCATCTGTGATAATATCTAAGTTTCTTATTATCGGTAAAAAGTTTATGTAATCATTAATGTATTTTTCATCAATGTGACCCTTTACTTCAGCCACGAATAAAGTATTTTTCTTCTTAATTATTCCCAGTGCTTTTGCTTTCTTTGTTGCTGTATCACAAATGATAACACCATTCAATCTTCCCGGCATATACATTTTATGGTCAGTATATTGAATGAAATCATGAGGATTAGATGAAAATGATGAAGGATATAATGAATTAAAGTCAACTCCAACGAAATGAGTCATAATGTTGGTGGTGTCCTCATTTGATACAGTTTTAGTTTCTGGATTATATGAAAGTTTATTAATGTGCGTGATTCCTTTAAGATTAACACGATGTTGAACATTTGATAGACCACCAGTAATTCCATTACGGAGAATGTGATAAGCTTCAACTGAATCTAAAGTCATTGGTAAATTATTTTTTAATGCATAATTTCTTAAATTGATTCTTAAACGTTGAACATCTTCATCTTTATTTGATTTTACGACATTGCAATAACAACACATTAACTGACAATTTTCTTTGGTATGTGGTTTTTCATTATCGATTCTATCCAATGTTGGTTTATTTGCATATGTAAACGCTTTACCACACATTTTGCATTTAGATGAAAGGATTAAATCGTGATAGTATTGATAGTCATCCATTGAAACATTTTTTAGTATCCCTTTCTGCTTTTTCATCTTGTTTCTTATATGATTCAATTTTATATTTCCAATACTTTTTTGTTAATTCAAAACTTGATTCCACATTTTCTTCTTCTGGATATGTTTCGTTAGGATTGAAGTTCTTATATGCTAACGCGTAACGAATCATTGATGCATTCGATGATAAAGAAAGATTATGAAGCATGTCAATTTTATAAACAAATGTTTCTTCGATAATTTTATCAATTGGGTCAATCATAATTTCAAATCTTTATTGCAATAATGAATAAAATATTCTAATCTATTCTCAAAATTTTTAGCATCATTGAGATATATTTGATAATCTGAATCGGATATTGTTTCTTGTGTTAATGCTGAATAAAATGAATCTTGAGTGAATGGTTCCTTTTTATATAATTCTTCTTCGTAATTCTCCCATGTGATGAATTGATAAGGGAAAAAGGATTTAACACGTGATTTATTGTTTCCGAAATCTTGAGTGAATTGGTCTAATGTTCCA
This sequence comes from Trichomonas vaginalis G3, assembly GCF_026262505.1. Lineage (NCBI taxonomy): Eukaryota > Parabasalia > Trichomonadida > Trichomonadidae > Trichomonas > Trichomonas vaginalis. The sequence goes on from NC_067207.1 coordinate 11,372,085, forward strand.
CCCGCTATATAATTTCTGATGTCAATAAATCTTAATTCATATGGACAGTTTGTTTTCTTTACTATGACTTGCTTAAATTGAGAAGAAGAACCCAGCATTGATTTTATCTTCCATTTTGCAGTATTTAAATCACGAAGAATTAAATTTAAATCAAACTTTCCGAATTAAAACCAATGATATTCACTTTATTAAATTCTTCATCTAAAAGCTCTTTCATTGCTTCCTTTTGTTTCTCATTTAATGTATTCATTAATTCTTCATATTGTTCAATATTTGATTTAGCAACTAATGAACAGGTTGAAAATAAAAATTCAATCCAATCAGAGATGAACGAATCACTTGATGTTAAGCAAAAATTCCTCGTAAATGTTTTATCACGGTCTACGACCTCGCCGCTTTGCGGCTTTATTTTGACAGTTGATGATACCATAAATGGTTTTAAGTAAGCGTTCAAAGTTGCACATTCAGAAAGTTGAAGTTCTTCTTTAGTCTCTAATGTTTCGAAGTCAAAAGTAATATAATATCTTGTTGGTTTATAATATTCCTGCAAATTATGTGCTAATAGCCATTGATATATCTTCTGTTTCGTGATATGTGGTGCATATGGTTGTTGTGTTTTTGCAATTGAACGTCTTGAATTAATCTTCCATTATTTTCTTTACATTTCTCACAATGTTTTAAAAATCTTCTTTGGTTTTTCCTTTCTGGATCATCACGGATAGAATATACTTCTTCTTTGCAAAAGGGGCAAACTTTATATCCTGTGAGTGCTTCAACGTCTGTATTCTGTCAGCGTGAAGTTTTCCACATGGACTCTGTGTTAATAAAATATTTACTGTTTCAAATTCTGGATCTATCATTATTGATTCCACTAATGGAAAGTCTACCTTGTTAATGTCTACGTCTTCTGGTTGAGGTCACAATAATAATCAATATTAACGTTTAACATTCTTGCTAACCTCTCACTTTCTGATGAAATGTCAAATCCTTCATATGCATCTATGGCTTCATTTAAATAACTTCTACGAGTTTTAGGATTAACACCATCAGGAATGTTATAGAAGCGTTTAAATAACCTTCTACCTTCGGCTCTTATTTGATTATCATTCATTTTAGCTGTTCCATTTTTGTTCATTTATGTAAGAATAAAAATTAAAAAATAAATAAAAATAAAGTTTATTTTTTTTAAAGTCCGAGACTCAGAGAGTCCAGGGCTAAAGTCCATAAAATGAATTAAGAACACATAAATTTTTATCATCTGCGACGTGACGAATACATTTTAATTTACTCAAGAATGCGTACCCTGATACATTAAATCTAATTCCTGTCTTATTTAATTTCACAACTTTGAAAAGGAATGTATGAATAGCTATAAAATGATGAGATGATGTTTTATGGGTTGCTTCCATTTTTTCTGAAATAAATGAATAAATATAATGTTTATAAGTTTTCATATCTTTTATATTCTTAATAACGAATGGTATAGACCTTTCAACTTCGTCTTCCTTCGGTGCTGTTCTTTCATATGAAACATTATTGGTATCTTCAATAATGAAACCACAATCGCATAAAATTTTATATGTACCAATTGTTTCTTTTGATATTTTATCTAACAAATCAAAAACTTTATCAACACCTGTACATTTATTTAAATAATAATTTGTGTAAATATCATGGTCTTCTTTCTTAATCGTATTTGTTGCATATGTTACATTTTTCAGTGCTTTTTTGAATTTTTCAGAATCAAGAGGAGGTGAAAGTAATATACATGGATAATCTCCATCGTCAATAAACTAACTTATGTTTATGAATAAATTTTGTACCTTCTTCTGAAAGTGTTTCGTCAATATCACCATCTAATAAATTTTTAGTAGATTCCAAAAAGTAATTTTTATATCTTTCCTCATGTGATTTTTGAACTTCTGATTCTGAAGCTGGGATATTCATTAAACCCTCTACTTCATTCTCAGCATTTCTCAATTCCTTAATTTTTTCATCTATTTCATTTCTTAATTGTTCCAATTTCTCAATCTCATCGTTATAATATTCATCTTGTTTAATTTTTTCTTCAAAATATTCAGGAGGTGTTTCAAGGCTCTCTGAGCCCAGGTCCTCTGGACCATAAAGAGGAATATTCTCCTGTTTTTCAACTTTTTTGGGATATAAATATCTCATTATAGCCTTTTTAGTAATTGGTCCGTTATATTTAAATTCATTCAACAATCTGGAAAACTCTTTCACATTCTGCATATATGTTGGATAAGAACCGTCTCCAAAATTTTCTAAAATATTTTCTAATTCTGAATTAGTGAACTTAAAATTTCAATGAATTAGTTGTTATACTCATTTATTATAAAATAAAAATAAAAAAATAAATTTAACTTAGTTTTAATTTTTACGTAAGAAGTTAATTTTTATATAACCATCATTTGTAGGTATTATTTCTATCAGATAAAAATTATTTTTTATTTAAAAAATATAATTTATTTTATGTCTTATAATGTGCGCATATGTATTTAAAAGGCATTCATTGAATTGCTTTTCAATCTCTTTCTTTTTTTTCATCTTCGAATATTATATCATTTTCATGTTCGAAGCTTGTAAGTTTGTTATCTTCAAATATTATATTAGTTTCATATATCAAATTATGATATCGGTCATATTCTTTTAAGTGATAAATAAATACAAAATTTACGGTTCCTTTAATTTTAAATTCAAAATTAATTTTACAACAGCTTGGTGGATCAATTAGTAAATCAATCAAATAATGTTCAAAATCAGATATTATTCTTTTTCCATACATTTTATATTAAATAAAAAAATCTAACTTTATTTTTTCGGAGTTTTGTGACGAAGTGCGAATCTTCACTTCGTCAAAAATATATTCTTTTTATTAATGGTAATATAGGAATTGTAGGAATAAAAACTTTTTATAAATTATTCATAAATTTTTAAAATCGGTTTCATACAAAATAAAAATAAATTTTCATAAATGTAAGACATGAATTTTTAAAGTTTATTTTTTTTATTTCATTATGTATGGGCTGAGTGTAAATGTCTTACAATTTTGAAAATTTTTTAAATCTTGATTTATTCAAAAACGTAAGAATAAAAACCGTAAGAATCATACATTTTTTACTTCATATGTTAAAAAAAATGATACAAAATCGTTCAATATTGTATGAATTCTTACGTTTACAAAAAAAGTCACACAACCCATCAACATATACTACTAACGGCAAGTTTCAATACAAAATTTCAATAATTTTTCATAATTTTGAAGAATGTAAGACATCCATGAGTTATAATATTCCCAAACTTTCTAAATATCATAATCTTAGATCAAGATTTTGAAATTATGTTGCATTTGGAACAGCAGCATTAACAGTTTGGTTTCGAGATACCAAATTAAAAAAAAATTCTTCATCCTATATATATGATTGTTTTATATTTTTACTCAGTTTAACATATTTAATAATTTTGAATTTTAAAAAATGTCGAAGATTCATAATTTATTATTTCTGCTTTAAATTTTAGTTAAAATTAGGTGTATCTTGTTTGTCTTCTTATAGGCTATTTTTAATGGCGGATAATAGTGCCTGCAGTCTTGAATGGTTTAAAGAATTCCCACAAATCAAAGTTTGATTCTAAAATATCAATTTCTTTGCATAATGATGGATATTTTTCAGAGAATGTTTGATCTTTGCACTTTTCTGAATATTCAATGAAGTTAACCATGTTTGGTTCGAATGAATATGATTCTTTGTTTTGTTCTTTTTGTAGATACATACCACATCCAATGCAATATGGTGGTTCTTCTTGGTTTGTTTCAGACTCTTGTCTTTCAACTGGTAAAACTCTTGGCAAAACACGAGGTCTCTTTGGAACAGTTTGTTTAGAATTGTGAAGTTCGGCTGCGTGTGCTTTAGGCGGGTTAAATAGCCACCAAAAGTTTTCTTCTGCATCAGAATCTTTAACAGGTTTATTTAGCTTTTCAGTTGATGGAATTTCATCTTGAAGATAAACTGGGCTGCCTTTGCCTGGACCAAATAATTCACACAATTTAGGGAATAATTTGCAGAAATCATCACCATTAACATCATAAATATCAGCATGACGAATACGTGGATAGTGAGCGGATACATCATCTGGATCAAATTCCTTCCATAAACTGTTTTCTTCTGGTAAACGAACACCGGTATCAACAAGTTGAAGAGGTTTCTTTTCTTGACCATTAAGAACATCTAATCCTGGACGGCGCTTACCTGCGGCATGGACTTTAGTAGGAATGAAATAGCCTAATGACATGCATAGATAAGTATGTTCTTTATAGAAAGTTGGGTCTTTGCACTTATCTCCAAGTGTACTGAAACTGTTAGATTTAGAATTGTGAAGTTCGTCTGCGTGTGCTTTAGGTGGGAAAAATAGCGACCAAAAGTTTTCTTCTGGTGAATGAACATCTATATCAGATTCTTTATGGGATTTCTTCATGGATTTGGAATCATCTTCAAATTTGGCTTTATCCGGACCAAAAATGCCTAATGAATTGCATTGTTGAACATGTTGTAGATAGAATGTTAAGTTTTTGCAATTTTTTGCATAAGAAGACAAATCATTAGTTCTTAAACTAGGACGTGATAACTTTGGAATAGTTGCTCTGGCATTTTGTTCTTTTTGTGATATAATGCCACACCATGGACAAATTGTTCCATCTGAATTTGGAGTTGAATGTTCACTGTTGGTATCTGAAATGAATTTCATACGTTGATGCTTTTCAGAATGTTTTCCTGTTTGTGAATGATCACCTGTATCTAAAGATTTATAAAGTTTCGAATCTTTTGGACGACCAGGGGAATAGAAGGCTGATCCTTGTCCAAGCAAACCAGCACAATCCGATGCATTGGTGCACGTTTGTTGACTTGGGTAATCAACTGGCTCTTCTGTTTTTTCTGTTTGTTCTTCAAGTAAAAGTTGATCTTTTGATGGTGCAGTGTCTTTTTGAGTTGTCTGTTCAATGTTGGTATATGGGGGTTGTAATGTTTGTTTGCTTGTTTGTGATTCTTCCTGACTTTTAACAAAATAGGAATTAGCTTGATCTTTTGGTGATGTAAAGCCGCACCATGGACATATTTCTTTATCTAAGACTTCGTTTGTTTGTGATTCTTCCTGACTGTTAACAAAATATGAATAAGAATCTTTGTAACGACGTGAAGGTGCTGCAGATGTTTTTGTTTTTGGAGTGAAGTATTTCCACAAATCAAAGTTTGATTCTAAAGTATCAATTTCTTTGCATAAAGATGGATATTTTTCAGAGAATCTTTGATCTTGGCACTTTTCCAGATAATCAGCAAGGTTAACCATGTTTGGTGTGAATGAAGCTAATGGTTTAACTTCTTCTTTTTGTAGATACATACCACATCCAATGCAATATGGTGACTCTTCTTGGTTTATTTCAGATTCTTGTTTTTCAACTGGTAAAACTCTTAAAACAGAACGAGGTTGAGGACGTTTACCTGCGATAGAGGGTCTGTTTTTGGTATTAGTAAAAACTGTTCTTTGTTGAAGACGATCATCATACGCCATTGTGTCTTTGGGAGAGAAGTGTCTGAAGAGAGGCTTGTCTGTGCGTAACTTAAAGCCAGTATTAATAAGTTTAAGTGGTTTCAAATTTTCGACGGAAATTTTATTTTCTGAATTTATCTCCGTTGTGGCTTGATTTTGCTTGGGAGTGGATGAAATCGGATTTGCTTGAGAATCCATGCTACGCGGGGTAAAAATATCATCAACAATAGCTTGATTTAAACAAAGAAAGAAAAACATGAAAAAAAATTGTCAAAACCGAAATCATTTTCAATTGATAACTAATTAACAAATTACAAAAAAAAAAAAAAAAAAAAAAAAAAAAAGGTAGTGGGGCTTCCAGGGGCTGCGCCCCTTCTAGCCCTGAAGATGTTTAGTATAAATGAAGTTTTTATTCGGAAAATTGTTAGTCTTCTGGTGTGAATTCGGAGGACTCTTCTTCTTCAACATCAAAGTCATCTGGTGTATCGAACTGAATGTATGAAAGCCAAATGTTGTATGTGTTTTCCAATTGGCTTTCAAACTTGAGATACATTCCATGCATGAGTGTTATTTCAGTTTCAACGTAGAGTTGCTGATGTGGCTTGAAGACATGCATGAGAATTGGTCCTCCAAATTCGTCCTTGAAAAACTTGCAGTAGCAAACATAAACTGAGATAGAGTCTCCTTCTTCAATGTCTTCTGCTTGGTTAACGAAATGAATAGCAATTTTGCGTACTTGAATTGTGTTGTTGTCTGAGTAAAATAATGGTTTGAACTTGGGGTTGAGTGAGCTAAGACATTGCCATTTTGCTGTTTCTTGTCCGTACTCACGTTCTTCTTCGTCATCCTGATATCCGTAACTCTTTGATTTGAATTCGACCCAAAGCTGTTCGACTTTTTTTGCAGCTTTGGGTGGAAGACTTTCAATAAGCTGACATATAGTTCTGTCAACCATTATCTTTGTTATTGTTGGAAAATAGTTGACAATTGTGTCACCTAATTCGAATGGGTCAGGTGTTTCTTTTTGTAGTTTGGTAAAGTCTGCAAGAACTTTGTTGAGTTGTTCACAATATTCTTTGTTAAAAGTTGCAGGAACTCTTTCTTCTGGCTTTGAATTGAAGTATTCTTCAGACAATCTGAGTAGTATTTTGCGTAGTTCAGCGTTGCTGTGGTTCTTTGTAATACGGAGCTCGTTTGGTATTGTTTTTGGTAGTGAAAGTGGCTTTGGATTGAGTGAATTGCAGGACAAATTTGAATTTGAATTGTCTGTTCTGCTTGGAGAATGTGTAGATGCTGCAGTTTGATATTGAGGTTCTAAACCTGTGGGTGCTGAAAGTCTGCAAGCAATTTCTTCAGGTGAATTTGGAGCGAACACGCTAGCGAATGCCATTAGACAAAAATAAACTGTTTTTTTCAAATAAGAGTTTGAGATGAACCGTTTTCGTCAACGGAGACCCCCTCTATTTTTTTATTTTATTTAATAGTTACCGTTGGAAAACCGTTCCATCTCAAATATTGAATGAACTATAAACGTTTTTTGTTTTCTATATATACTTTTTTGTCCAACGGTAAAACTTTTTACACAACGGTTTTTGAGAGTCGTCGCTGTTGACTTTTTTGTAGAACACTCAAAATAGTATAACTTTGTCCGGACAAGTAAGGGTCTATCGTCGCTACAGGAAAAGTTACGGGCGTTCCAAGGAAGTATACTTTGAGAAGCCTTTCCCCCTTATAGAATGAGATAGGACGGTTATTTTACAAAACCGACAACACTTTGACCGAGTAGTTTTTTGTGCTGAACAAATAGTGTCATATAAACATCTGTCAAAAACCGCTTTTTAACTTCACTTAAAATGCCACGTAAGCTACGTAAGAATATACGTAAGAGGAAGAGAGCATTGAAACATCCAATAGTAAAACTAACACCACAGCAACAGTTGCAACAACAAATTATGAATGACCCCACTATGTTGCAACAAATGTCAAGCAACCCTATGCTTTTAAACCGAGTTATAGGTGCACAGAGTGGAGGTTTAAGAGCGGCACTTTTAGCGAAAATGGCAGGCTATGGTGGAGCTGCAGACGGAACAGCTTATAACCCTCAAAGTCAAATGAATTTGAGTTCACTCAAAAATCAAATAACAGATGTCAAAAAGTCAAACATAGACATACAGAAACAAATAAGTGAAAACGAAAAGAAACTAGAATATGACAGACACACAAAGAAACTCAATGAGTTAAACGTAGAGAAAAAGAAGAAAGAAGAACAACTGAAAGAACTAAGTACAGAGGAATATGCGAAAAAAGTGTCAGAAAAAGCAGCAGAAGTAGCAAAAATGGAACAAGATGTTATAAATTTGAAAAACCATACTACTCAATATAAAGTACTGAAAGATGAAGAGATAAAACAAAAAGCCCTGAAGACATATATGGATAGCGATGAGTATAAAAAAGAAGTTGAAGCAAATGTAAAGGCAGAAAAACTTTTACAGTTGCAAAACCAAACCGTACAGTATGAAAACTTAGCACAAGAAAGTAAAAATAACGACGCAGCCATGCAAAAGGCAATGAAAAGCGCAGAATATATAAAAGCTAACAATGACTGGTTAGATGCCCAAGCCAACGCTAAAGCAGCCCAACTCATAGGGTCAATAAGGACAAAAATACAAGCGGATGAAGACAGTTCAAATGAAGCTTTAATGAATGCTGACTTTAAGAATGCCTTCGAAGCTCTTCATAGTAAGGTGAAACTAGTGAACGACTTCTCATCTGGAAAGAAACTGAAGTCTGAAGGTTTCGACAAAGAGTTAAGAGAAGTAGCACAAAATATGACGAAAATAACAGATGCAGCAACGAGACAGGCAGTTCAAAGTGCCTATGACGCCGTTAGAGCAACTGTTGTGGAAAGTCAAGAAAAAGAGTTACAACAGACCAAAACAGACCTAGTAAATGCTTTCTTAAGAACGAAAAGTCAGGTAGGACATTACGCTGCAGATGGAACATATGTGCCAGCTGGTGGAACTTATATACCACCAAACCCTCCAAGAGAAGCACCTGCACCAGGACTACCTAAAACATTTACATCGTCACATGGACACAGACACAGGCATGCACCACAACCAACAGTTCAAAATCCAGCACAACAACAACAACCAACAATTCAAAATCCAGCACAACAACCAACACAACAACCAGCACAGCAACCAACAGTTCAAAACCCTGCACAACAACAACCACAAACAGAGCAAGGACATAAAAGAAGTAGAGAACAAGGAAACCAAGAATTCTTAAAAATGCTTAAAGAAGAGTGTGGTTTCCCAGATAGTATTGACTTTAGTGACAGATATAAAGAAGCTATTGGAAAGTTCAAGGATGGAAATACTGACCCGAACCTATTTAGCTTTATGGCTCAGCACCAAAACGGATATAATCTCAAACCTGGAAAATACAAGCTCGCTAAGGGATATGATTTAATAGCATATCATCCAAATGACATGGATGAATTTACTCCGAGATATTTGATGTCAGAGCTAAATGACAATTCAACTTTCGTCATGAAACGCGTAAAAAATAGAGACGGAACGAAAGAACAAAAGCTTATGAATGCGGATGACGTAGATAGGGAAATTGTTAAAAACGGTCTCGGAATATATGAAATGCCAGCAGATGAGGTACAAGAAACTCCACAGGAAGAAGTTCAGATACAACCAGACATGGAAGAAATAGTTCAGCAACAACAGCTAGAAGAGCCTGAAGGAAACGAACAAGTCACTCCTTTGGAAACTAACTTCACAGAACTAGATGAAGATTTGGAACAGCCGAAAAATCTTGACCCTCAACAAGAGCATGAGGTGAATATGGAATCTTTCCAAGAGTCTAAGAAAGATTCGGCTGACATAGTAGAAGAATATCGAAAAATGTTTGCCGACATACAAAAGACTCCAACACCAGATGAAAATATTCAGCATAGAATGAAAGTACTGAAAGAAAATGTACACAAATACAACAACCCTTTTTACTTACGAGCATTTAACGTTCAATCTTCGGATGAACTCGGTGAAAATAAAAGGTTAAATTTCAAGAAAACATATAGAAATGAAACATTGTTTAAAGTTCATTCAGAACCTAACCAAGATGGAAACAAACCTACTTTTGTTTCTGCAGACGATGGAACTACAATGAGATGGGGTCATAAAGCTAATCCGGATAGGTGGTTCATAAACTTACAACCTCAATTCCAAGAAGTTGTAGACGCAATGGAAGCGAATGGTGAACGAGATATAGCTGGTATTTTCAGCGCGGCTTTAATGCCATTGAAAGATATGAAACATGCAGATATTTTGGACCAGTATGAAATGAACATGGCTGATGGAAATATAACACCTGACGTTCTAGAACATTTATCTCAAAGAACTACACAGAACCATAGAGATGGTATATTTGGTGAAGAGTTTAGAAAGAAAGTTAGGGAGAGCGAAGGAAGAGAACCTATTGTACATGACCTTGCAAACGAAAGTTTACAAAATGTCATAAAAACTTACTTTGCAGACAATGAACTGAGAAGGGATGAATATTTAAGAAAACTCAAATGGACAGTACCAGATGAAATGTTAGTATTGAAAAACATGTTCCTTGACAAAATAAAACCAACTACAGAAATAAACGACGCAAGACTGAAAGATTGGGTAGAAGCTTTCCCATTCACAAAAGATATAGTTGGTAACATGGAAAGAAAACCAGAATGGCTACAAAAACATATATTTGGAAACGAGCATATTCCATATGGACAGGCACTGTTTGAAGAGCTTGAACCGGAAACTCAGGAAAGAGTCATGCAAACAATACGCGAAGACTCAAATACAGACTATGACAAACTCTTTCTAGGATATAGGTTACCTGAGATGGGCGACCAGAGCCAAAAGGCAAAAAGGACATGGGAAATTTGCAACATACTAGATGAACATAATGCAAAGATGCAACAACTTCAAGCAGAGGGCAATGAAGGAAAAAGAAGAGTTAAAAACTCAGTCAGGAAGAAAGTAAAGCTTGGTCGGAGTGGGTTCTATTATGACATATAAATCCAACTATTCTATATTTTTACTCATATGAAATGTACGCCGCTCAGAATATAACGCCAACAGTTTTGGATGCTATGAATGGAAATGTTTCCGAATGGTATAACGAATGCGACAATGCCATTAGAAGGTCAGAAATAGTTCCTGGAACTTACGAATATACAACTGCTGTTTCTTATGGAAACGTAGGTGAGTTTGGAGAAGGTTCTTCAACAACAGTAGATATTGCTTGCGACAGGTTTCATATTATTTCTATTGACAACTCATTCTTATACGTGGAACAAGACATTGAAATAAAACCTTCTGCCAAGTTGTCTGACAAGAAAGGTTGCAATGGAATTTTCTATGTCGGATACCAATATGCTCCAGAAGTTTTCATGGGATATAAGATATATTCTAACTCTGACTTAGTTCAAACAGTAACATGGGCAAACTATGAATGGTTCGCTTTGAGAAACTCAGTACAACCACAAGCTAGAGAACAAACAGACCAGTATGCAACTATTGAGAAAATAAGAAGACTTGACCCTAACGTTCCAGGAGTTTATGTTGACCTTTCTGGACAAAATGCAGCAGCAGTAACCAAAGTAAAATTGAAACTTAGAGTTCCTTTGTCATCTTTCCTCATCTTCAGGTTTTTAAGATACTTGCCAAACTGGGCAGGAAAAATTTCTATCGAACTTACTCCAAGCAAAAATAACTTAGTCATTGCACCAACACAAGACCCATTCACTCTTACAGAAGTAGTGGGAACAAAAAAATGTCATTCGCCGACTTTTGCAAAAACAAAGTTGACTTAGACTTTGGTTTCTCAAACCTCAACACTGAAGTAAACTATTATTTCAATGCTGCTGGAGATGCTTGGGACCCAGTTAAGTTCACATGCGAAAAATTTGAATGCAAGAGAATAGAAAGCAGACTTGCAGTCTATATGTTGGACCCAGATATTTCAAATGCTTTAGCTGCCAAATATATTGCAGTTCCACTTATGTTCCCTATACACCAAATATCTGTCAAAGACTTTGCAGGTGAAGTTGGAAACCAAAGTGCTGACCCAGGTGCAAGAACAGATATTGCCTTAACAACTGCAATGAAACATGCAGATACTATGTTTGTACTGTTCAGACGAACTATAAATGACTATTCTTGTTTCTACAACCCTGGTATTAAATATCATATAAACATAGATGGCAAATACTATCCAAGAGAAGAATATTCTACAGTTGAGGATATGAGGTCATACAACTTGACATTAGATGCTATGAACTTTAACAACAACTTCACAACAACCATTAACCCTGAAATGCAAAGTTCTATTATGCCATATGTGAAAGTATGGACTCATACAGGAGGTCAAAAAACTCAATATACAAATGGAGACCGTTCAAACTTTTGGCTTGGCATTCCATTTGCTGACTCAGAAGACTTTATGGGTGGTATTTCAACTGTTGGTACAGTTCAAATACAATATACTGGTGACAGAGACGGTCCAGATGAACTGAGAGCAAAGAAGTTTACAAAACCAATAGCACTTTTCACGGAAGATGCTCTTTTGAAGATTCGTTCGATGAAACCTGCTGGGCTCCTCAGATTGGCATAACGACAGCTTCCATCGAGCAGATTTTGGCAGCAGGTCAGTAAGTTGTTCTTGAACTGACTTCTCTCCGTCAAATATTGACAGTACGCCAGTTTTGATATAATATTGTATTATAAACTTACCTTTAGAAATATCGTCAGTTTTGTTGTTATATTTTTGTCTGCTTCAAAACTTTCACCATCTCGGTTATACCAACTTTCTTTGCTTTATGAAAATATTTGGTTCAGCAAAGACTGCTATTCTATAACATTTACCATTGTTTGTATAAAGAACTATTCTGTCAATGTATTTGTATTTTTGTGTGTGTAAACTTTGTTTTGCTTCAATTCGAAGAGATACTCAAATACGTCCATCTTTTTATTCTAAGTAAAATGTCATTTCCGAAAAATAGAAGCGTAAGTGTTTCAAAAGGTTTAATGGCGGTGGCAGATGTGAAGTTAAATTCACCAACTCAAACAAACAGTCAAAGTGTTGTTGTCAATGTCAAAGAAAGAGATGTTGAAGTGGGGAAACCATACGAAGACGAAGATGGTATAACAATAGTTCCTGTAAAAGAACCACCATACCCTGAAGTTAGCAGAGACTTAAGTTCTGTTGCAGATATTCGAAACGACTACCAACAACTTAAAGACAAACTTAAAACTCAGGAGAAGATTTGTCAGCTTTGGGTATAATGTTAAACTTGGTTGAGCACAACCCTGTAAAAGTGAACTCATATGTCATCGCACCTCATGAAGTTTTGAAAGAACTATTGAAACTTTTGACAGAGGCAGACGATATAAACATCAAAGAAATAGAACCCGACATTAGTTGCTGTGGTGTTTCATATAATGTCATTGACAAGATATACGTTATGAAAGGAGGTGAAACGTTGAACTTAAAATATAGTTTCCCAGACGTCATAAAAATATTTGACGACCACAACATTTCATTAAAATTTATTGCTAAGTAAATGGCAGAAGACATAGTGGTTTATACTATTACGACTAAAAACCCTGAGTCATATAATTCTATAACAACAAACTTACAAAGTCCTCAAGGACGATATTGTAAACTGACCTTAAACACAATGACGACTAAAGCTTGTTTTGCTCTTTTGACACCAGAAGATTTTATTGTTGTGAATGGTAAAAAATACTTCTTTGAAGATACTTACTCAGATATACCACCAACAGGTTTTGTTGACTTATTTAATACTTTAAGGACGAGTGTAACATGTGCTGCAACTAGAGCAGGTTTCATTATGTTTGGATGTCCGACTGAGTTTACTATAAACGATATGAGCTATAATACAAAACTTATATCTGGTTTTTACTACCAACAGTTTCCTATAACAGGAAAAGGTGTCATACAAGGAATGTCTATTCCATTGACTTTAAGTACACCTATTTTATATATTGTTTCAAACTTAGGTTCAAAGTGCTATTCGAATGTCGACAGAAACTACTATGACCAAAAGATACTTATGCGTATAAACAACACTTTCTCTGCTGGTTTGCCTATTGTTCATTCGAATGCAGAGTTTTCAACCTTAGTGAACTCAAACACTTTGGCAAGTATAACGTTGACATTAGTTGACGCAAACTTTGTTCCTGTAAAACTTTTATGTCCTATGTATTTGTCAATGACGGCAGAAAGTTTCGAATTGGAAGATGCAACTGGTGAAAGTATTGTATTACAAGAACAACTTCAACAACAAATAGCTCAAGAACAACAAATGCAACAAATAGCTCAAGAATAAAAAAATATTTTTTTTATTTTTATAAAAATGTACAGAATAGATGTTTCAGATTTTTATGACTTCCAAGCATTCAGAAATATGTGTCCATTTAGAGACTATAACAAAGCAGTCGAGAATTTGAAACGTTTAGTCATTTATGTCGACTCTGCCCCAGAATGTTATGTCATGAAAGAATGGGATGTTGTCTTTAACAAACCAAGAGCACAATAGTTTCAGAACAAGAATGTAGACAGAAACTTAAGAAAATAAAAGTCGTACAAGTTGGAATGAAGATGTTAGATGCTTGGGATATCTTATTGTCAAAGTTAGAAGATTTTTCAGTTCGAGGTATAAAGTTTTATACACCTTCTCCAAACTTCTATTCTATCTTCACTGGATATAAATACGAACAAGTAGAATGGAAAGAAAATATTATAGAAGCTTGGTTAGACCATGTCAAAGAAATTATATGCAATGGAAACGAAAAGGTTTATGAGTATATCTTATGTTGGTTTGCAAACATCTTACAACATCCAAGTGCTAAAAATGAAACTGCTCTCATTATAATTGGAAAACAAGGAACTGGTAAGAACACTTTCTTTACAGATATTTTGTGCAAACTGTTAGAAGGTTATTCGAACCGAATATGACAAACTTAGAAAACATCTGCGGTAAATTTAACTCTCAATAGAGAATATGAAACTTATAGTTTGCAATGAACTTCAAAGTATAGATACAACAAAAGTTTTGAACTCAGATGCTTTGAAGAGTCTTATAACAGACAAAGTTGGAGTTGTTGAAAGAAAGTATAAAGACCAAAGAGTTTGTGAAAATGTTGCAAACTTCATTATGGTTTCAAACAATGTGTTCCGATGAAGTTAGAAAGTTCTGACAGAAGATATGTAGTTGTCAGAACGTCAGATTCTCATATGCAAGATACAGAATATTTTGACGACTTAGCAGAAACTTTGACATCTGACTTTTACAACCACTTGTTCTCATATTTTGACATTAGATATTTCTAAGTTCAATCCAAGACAAATTCCACATACCGAAGAGAGACAAACATTGTTAGAAGCAAACAAGAGTGTATATGAACTGTTTATAGATGAGACTAACTTTGAGTGTTAGATGAAAGGTCATTGTACGATTCGTATAAACAATATTGTCAAGAATATGGTTATATGGCAGCTTCTAAACGAACATTCTTGGCAAATGTCAAAAGTCTTTTAGATGTTCAGAACGGCGTATATACAAAGAAAAATTTTTCTGAGTAAATTTTAAAAACAGTATTTTTTTATTTTATTTGAAATGTACGCTGAGTTTGTTGGAAAAGACTGTTGGAAAACTTGTTTGTTAGATGAGAAATATGAAATTCACTGTTGTGAGTCATTTGAAGTCAGAAAAAGAGACAAAAAGAGTTTTAAGCGGATGGGAGCAAATAAACGGATATGCTAGGATGAGTATGAGTGGAAAAAACTATTTTAAACATGTTGTCATTGCAACTCATTTTATACCGAACCCTAACAATTTACCTTTTGTAGACCATATAAACCATATAAGAAAACGACAATAGACTTGAAACTTGCGTTGGGTCACTCGTTCTGAAAACAATAAGAACAAAAGCAAATTTAGAGATATAGTATTCGAATTTGTCGACGAACTAGAAGATGAAGCAATTGAAATTACAGACTATGGCGAGCATACGTTTGAGTTTTACTACTATAGCGAAGAACAGGACTCTTCTACCTTTATACCGGCGTAACTATAGAAATTACAAGTATATTTTACTAAGGATGGCTGTGCTCATGTAAAGCTAGAGACAGATGGAAAATGCGTTAGACTATTTCTTAACAAATTCAAGAAGCTATATGGCATACCATTTTAAAACGTTTTTTATAAAAAAAATATTTTTTTATCCGATAAAAAAGATGGCAAAATTCATCTCAGTAAATAAGTACATGACAGAAGTCAAAGATAAGTTAGCTCCATTCGCATATTTGAATGTTTACTTCTACAATTTTGAAAAGTCTTCATTCAGCAAAGTTTGGAACATCGAACCAGTTAAGTTTGCTATTGTGACTAAAAATGGTGCGAAATTTGAAGACTTAGACATAGAAGGTTTGTTAGCAGTCAAAGAAAATTTTGACAGAAGGTTCTCAAACCTTAAAGAAGGTAAAGCATACAAACTTGTTATACCTTATGAACCAAAGAAAGCAGACGACTATGAATATTATGAGTCTAAGATAGTTGAAGTTCAAGGTAAATTGGTAAAAAGATTTAGAGTCTAAGCCAGTGTTTGCCCCTAAAGAGGAAGAGAACATTGACATTGACCCAAAATGTTCTAAAAATAAATTTTATTTTACATGTCAAATTTCTTTTTCTCTGGAACTGGTTCAGGTTCTTTCTTCTCTTCTACTTTCTTTTTCTTTCTTTTCTTTCTTTTCTCTCTTCTTTCTTCTTTTCTGGTGGAGTTATGTCAAATTTCTCAGAACCATATTTATGTAAAAGTTCTTTGTCCTTTAATAGCTCTTCTATTCTGTTTTCTATTTCATCTTCAAGAACAGCGCATGTGCCTTCTTTGCATTCTAAGAACTTTTGTTGGACTTCATCTTTCCAATCGGCGTATCTCTGTCAACAAGTCTGTCATTGACAAATTTAAGACTGCTCTTTGTAATGTTTTATGGTTCTTGTCATATTCCCAGAAACAGAACTTTAGAACAAATTCACCTTTCTTGTTTACACTATGTAAGATTTTATGGTCGACAGATGTTTTGCTGTCGAAAAGTTTGTCTCGAATATAGATAGCGAAATCGCTAGACATTTTCAAAAAGATAAAAATTTTAATTTTTCTAAAAATATGTTAGAAAAAAAGTTTGCTGACATTGACAAAAAATTTGAGAATGTTTAAACAAGAACAAGAGGAAGTTAGAAAATGCTCAGATAAAACCATACATGAAAAGTTCTTTTGCTCAGAATGGTATAACAGGTCTAATCGCACACCTGGGTCGGGTAAGACTTTCACTTATCTTAAAATGGCTGCACAACAACAAGAACTAGATGAGAAGAACCCATTCTATGAGTTAGTTGTTATTTGTAGTACTTCTGGTCAATTTGACCAAAACCGTCAATTCGTTCAAGATATTATAAAGAAGTCTAAGTTAGTATGTATAAAGGATACTGAGTTGTTAGATTGGATAAAGAAGTACCAAAGAAGAGTTTTGAAGTATAATGCTATAAATGAGTATATAAATTCGAAGTTTAAAGACCCAAATGAGGAAATGCAGAGAATATTAGAGAAGAAACACTTCAGAAACAAACAGAAAGAGATAGAATACATTTCGAAGAAATTGCAATCTTACGATTGGAAGACATACCCTCATAGGTGTCTTCTTATCTTAGATGATTTCGCCTCTCATCCTTTGTTAAAGAATAGAGAACAAGACATGTGTCGAATTCTTAAGAAGCTCAGACACTTTAACATCTCAGTTGTCATTTGTGTACAGACAGCAAAGAGTTTAAGTAAGGATGTAAAGAGAATACTTACTGACATTATACTTTTCCCAGGATTGTCAGAAGACGATTTCATGGAACTTATGAAAGAGTCCATGGCAGGTAAGTTTGACAGATATGAACTATGGGAGAAGTACAAAGTCATACAAGACCCTCATACTTCTTTCAGAATTCATATCTACGCAAACAAAGTTCAAATTGTAAAAAGTCAATAAAAATAAAGAGTTCATTTACTCTGCTTGTTTGAAGTTGTCAAAATACTCTGTTATTTTTCACTGTTTTCATGAGTTTTAGGCGACTGGGTTTTCTTACCTACTCGCTGTTCTTCACTGTTTTCGTACGGAATCTCTTCTCTCGGTTTTTCGAGGATAGCAATCTTATGAGGAAATTCATGAAATTTGGTCATTTTTCAGCAAAAATAATGTTTATGTTAGAATGTTAGATCTAACATGTTTTCTAACACGTTTTCTAACATGGTCTAAAACACACAAAACTCATGAAATTTCATACGGAATTCAGTAAAAATAATGTTTATGTTAGCATGTTAGATCTAACATGTTTTCTAACACGTTTTCTAACATAACTATTTACAAGCGTTTTACATGGTATATGTTGCGATGGTTCATGACTCTAAACAATTTTGTAGCTTCTATTTCTTCTGTCAGTACATCGAATGTTTTAACGATACCGAAAGTTTCTTTATACTTCTTCTTGACATCAGATAGAAGGAAATCTTCTGCAGTTGGATAGTTTTTGTTCAGAAATGCTAACATGTCCATTTTATCTTCTGCTGGCTTTTCTGCTTCTTTCTTTAAGTCTGCATAGTCGTTTCTCATACGTTCTATCTCTTTGACGGAGTAGTTATATTTCCTCATTGCTGCTTTACATTTAGAACATTGCGGGTTCATTTTTGCGTTATATTCTGAAACCTTACCTGCTAAAACAACTAAGGCGTCAATGGTTTTCTTTAACTCAAACATAGCGGGTCTTATTTGTTCGTTCCATACTTTGCCTCTTCTATCTTTATCTCTTATCTGCCATACACATTCAGCAACTAACGAAACAAAGTTGTCGTAGGTCTTAAATTCTTCAGATTTATATATGTCAGAGATGTTCTTATATACCATGTCGCAATCTTTGTCCATGACTTTGTGGTTGCAATGAAATCCAAGAAACTCATAGTTAACCTTTCGTATGAACTTCTTTATTTCTACCGAGTCAGTTGGTTTCACTTCTATTTCGTCGAATTCAGGAATGGTTAGTTTTTGCTGCTGAATTTCAGGCAATTTGGGTAAATGGTCGATGAGGTCCTGCATTTCATAAAGATACTGTTCATTTGTTTCATCTTTCGCACTACAGTCCAAAGTACTTGTTAAAAGTTCCTGCTTTATCTTCTGGATTTTTGTTTCAAAAGTATATGAAGAAGGAATGAAGCTTTTCATCTCTACCAACATTGACGTAGGATTCATGACTAACGAGTTTGGTGCTGTAGTTGTTTGAACTGTTGTTGTGCCGATTGTTGAAATCATATCTTTTATACAAAATAAAAAAATAAAAAAAAATAAAACTAATTTTATTTTTTATTTTTGGTGTAAATTTCATGAAAATTCAAGAGTTTTAGACCATGTTAGAAAACATGTTAGAAAACATGTTAGATCTAACATTCTAACATAAACATTATTTTTGCTGAAAAAGTGTCATTTTTTTCATGTCAGAAGACTCGAAGGTGCAACACTTCCAAAATACCGACGAACTCAGAAGAGCAGCATGGCAGTATCTTCTTGACAACTTCTTTGAGTTCTCCAGGTACACCTTGGAAAATGCTGAAGAACTCCGACACAGAGAATTTGGAGAAATTGCACTCCAATACTACCTTGACAAACAAAGGGTAAACAAAGGGTAAAATAAGACTAAAAACTTAACGTTTAAAAAGTGACATTTTTATGAGCTCCGAGTCACCGAGAAAACTTGGTCAGATGTTAGCAGCTTACTTCCCTGAGGAGGATGGAAGCGTTACATACGTAAGGTTCAAAAACAACGAACCTGGAATTGCGTACCAAATTCGCAATTACATGACCATGGAAGAGTACGAAAGATTTCTACAAGAGAAACCAGCTCTAAACAACTCAGAAAAGAAAGAATAAAAAGTTTAACTCGTAATTGTTTATTTTTTTACTTGTAAGGGCAAGCTGCAAGAATGAAGTCGACTATCTCAGTCTTTGTCTTGACCAGTTGGACTGCTCTTGCGAGTACGTCTGTTTTGCGGTCTCCAGCTGGTGTCTGACCTTCGTAATTGCGCATGTTCTTGAGAGCTCCAGTTGTAAATGGTTGTAGGATGAAGAGTCTCTCAGACTGCTTGAGGTAGTCGTCACGGTCACGAACCGAATCTGTGGTACGAGTCGAATTGGTCGACCTTAGGGAAGAGACTGAAAGCCTGTCGTCTTCCATTGGAGCTGTAGCATACTCTTTGCGTAAACGGTTCAGACCTTCTTCGAACTCTTGGTCTCTCTTGGATTGAGATTGGAATTGGAATTGGGGTGGAGGGTTTGACATGAACATCCAAGGGTTAGGGCAGTAAGGCATAGGCTGAGGAGGGTAGTTCGGGAAGCCTTGAGGAGGTATTTGGTAGTAATTTGGAAATTGGTAGTAATTCGGAGGTACTTGTTGGAACTGAGGTACTTGTTGGAACTGAGGTTGCTGAGGTGCAGGGGCTGGTGCTTTAGGTTCCTCTGGTTGGGATATGGGCTCGGTTGGTGGTACGTCGGACATTGTCTTGAAACAATAAAAGACTTGTCTTGAAACAATAAAAGACTTGTCTTGAAAAAGTAAAAGACTTGTCTTGAAAAAGTAAAAGACTTGTCTTGAAAAAGTAAAAGACTTGTCTTGAAAAAGTAAAAGACTTGTCTTGAAAAAGTACGGGTATCGTCTGAAATCAAGACCACTGTTCTCAAATTTGAGAACTTTACACCAAAAAATTTCTTGAAAAATAACGGGTCTTGTCTTGAAAAAGTAAAAGACTTGTCTTGAAAAAGTAAAAGACTTGTCTTGAAAAAGTAAAAGACTTGTCTTGAAAAAGTAAAAGACTCGTCTTGAAAAAGTAAAAGACTCGTCTTGAAACAATGACCGACATAGACCCAGCAGATGAGGCAATCTACCTTATAGAGATAAATGAGCTAGTTAGGAACTACCTGAGCCATCTGAAGTCAAACAAGACCATTGCAGGCTGGGTGTCTGGAAGAAGTGCGCTTAAAATTGAAATTGACACTGGAATTGTCCTGCAAATACCAGAAAACACTCCTTTCGACGACATAAAAGAGATGAAGAAAGAAGTCCTCTTGAAGTTCTTTGCCAAGCGTCCTTGGATACTACTTCCAAACAGAGAGAACCCAACTGTACGAATTGCCCAAATTCTCAGAGGACTCTTACACTTCTCGGGTCGGGCGTTCTTCATAAACACAGAAGGCGACATCGTACCTTTACAGTAAACATCTCATTTTAACTTCACTTTTTTATGTTTTTACTCACACTCGTACTCAACAGGTATGTGTACACATATGTCAACTGTGAACCTTGTATTGACCGGTCTTCCTGCAAATGCAAGTTCGGTCAATACACAATTTATGGTGGCAAGAAAGACAGTGGGGAATGTTATTCTGACATCTGTTGTTGCGCTCGAGAGAGAATTGAAATTCCAGACCCAACTCCAACACCAACACTCAAGTTGCCAAAGACTCATGTGAAGAAGAAGCCTTCTGGTAAGTTTCTTATAGCCATATACATGGCACGCTTTGAGTAAAAACATTTTTTTCATTTTTTGAATGAAGCAAGTTAAATTCGTCCCACACCAATCTCAATGGACCGATGAAGAGTTTCAAGCCATGGTTGAAGCGTTGAGAACGACATAGACGGCGAACTTGAAGGAGCTCAAACCACAATTGCAACCAAAATTGCACAAGTCAAAGAAGAGATAGCTCCACTTAAAGCTACCAAAGCTACTCTTGACCTCATGGATACTTACCGTTTAGATGTCAAGAGTGGAATAAGACAATTAAAATTAAAACTCTAAATTACGAAGCTATACTCCAGAAGTTAGCAGAAATGAGAAGACTTTACCAGAGCTACTTACATGTAAGGGACTTACCTTCAAGCAGTCCGACCAAAGATGAATTTTCTGACATTGTCCCAATTTTGTCCGAAAGTCAGCTCAGATGTTTGAACTGCTCCCAACATATCCAGAATATGAACGTTTGCCTGAACTCTTCCGCAATCTCAAAAAACGTTTTTTGGTTCTCATGTTCGAAACTTTTATCGGAAGAGACAACAAACGTTCAGAAGAAGAGCAAGATATTATTTTAAACTTGTTGTATGACTTAACCGTCATAACAAGCTTTTTGAAGTAAAACCGTCATTCTCAAACCACTTCATTTTTTCGATGTCCGAACAAGCACCGAAGCCAAACTCAATGGCAGATGTCCTTTCAAGTTTGCCAGACAATCGCCCAGTTCAAATTCAAATTTTGAATTTGAAAGCTCATCTGACAAACACCGTTAAGACTCTCCAAAGTAGTCTTATGTCAGAGATGACCAAGCTCAAAGCCGATGTCCTCATGAACCAAGCTTCCAATGAGAAATGCCTGAATGATTTGACGGAAACCTTGCGCATTTACGCGAGAGAGAACCGAGACCTTGCCAGACTCATCTACCGTTTCTTCGAAGAGATAGACGCCATCTGGAAGGTACTCGGAAAGGACAGAACATGCAACACCGTAATTCGTGAACACAGAATTGAAGAAGGAATTGTCGAGGAAGAAGAGGAAGAAGAGAAACACGAAGAAGAAGAGGAAGAAGAAGAAGTTCCTGAAGCCGCTACATGGGCAACCCTTGTTGCCGATGACACTTACGAAATTTCCCAACCCTACCCATACCAAATCCGCAACAAGGAGACAGGCAAGGTTCTTACCCCAGTCCTCAACAACTTGGGACACTTGAACCTTAACCTTCGGAATCGCGGTTCAATCTCCATGGGCAAGCTTGTCGCAATTCAATGGGTTCCAAATCCAGACAAGAAGACGAGGGTCAGACACATTGACGGTGACAAGCTCAACAACCGTAAGGAGAACCTCGAGTGGTTCTAAGAGTAAAAAAATTTTATTTTAGGGGGAAACCCCGAGTAAATTTAGGTGTTTAGTTCATTAAGTGGGTTAAATTAAGGTCAATTTGCAAAATTAGTTCCAGACCTCTGAATTGGACTCTTTCGTCATCCCAGTTGCGTAGGAGGTCGTCCCAGAGAAGTTGGTAGAATTGCCAATCCAAGGACGATTTGTCCTCCCAGGCATTGAGGATGTACTGCTCGTAGAGTCTCATGACCTCTCCCTTGCACCAGACACCCTCTCCCTTGGAACGTAAGGCTTCTTCGAAGTGCTCGAATGCGATTGGCTGCGTGACCATCCGAAATGACACTTTTTGTCCGTTTGGTCAATGTTTGTGTCTCGTGCCATAGTCGACGAAAATACAGACAAACAGGTTATATATGAGTTTGAGACCAAGAATTCCCACATTTTAATTCAAATTCGAATAAAAATAAATTTTTTATTTCATGCAATGTTTTATTTCTGTGCCGTCTTCAAGTATGCCCCAGTACTTACGCTTGGAGAGGACATGAACTTCGGTGAAAATTTTGTCCAATTTGAATCGACCCATCTTTTCACCGACCATACCCATTTCAATGAGTTTGTTGTATCCTTCTTCGTTCGTCATGAGTGCGTCAATGTTCTCATAGTAAACCTTGACTTTCGATTTGACTTCGGAGAAGAATTTGTTGTAGTTGTCAAGGACTGCCTTTGCGAACTGAGGGTAAGACCAATGTTCGACAATAGGTTTTAATGTGGTTACTAAGCCACTTTGACCTTGAGTGAATTCGTACTTCAAAACAAAAGGAGAAAACCTTTCAACAAAGTTGTCGACCTTCTCATAATGTTTACTCTTCATCTCTTGAGGTTTCTTAATGGAATATCCCCATGTCGAATTCATAAGCAATTTGAGTGTCATTGCAAGTTTGGGGTTTGAAGCTTTCCTAATATCATACAGTTGTTGTATGACTTTTCCAACTGTATAGTTCCTTCCAGGGAACTCACCATCTTCGTTTGGAATTCCAGTCGGAATATATTGGACAAACCTCATGTATGCAGCGTTAAGGTCGACATAGTATATCTTTTCATCTGAGTCGAACTTGTCGCAACCAATTGGTCCAGTTGTGGAAATTCAAGTGAGTCTCTTATCTTCTGAGAAACTTCTCCTGTTATCTCATAAACATCGTCGAAGCAACCTGTTTCATATAAAACCTTCTGACCTAACTCAGATGCTCTCCAATACAATTTGACGTCAATTGGATGTCTCAATGGAAGTTTGTTTATAGCATCTTGAAGTTCTTGCAACCTCATTGGAAGTTCTTCTGGTTCAGGTTGGTATCCGAACAATCCAACTCCTTGTGGAATTGTGTACTTCTTTTGTACTAGAACTTTGTCTGGAACAACTTTTGGTCTTGCTAACAGTGAAAAGTTTGTTTCGTCTTTTGGTACAAAAGTTTCTGTCAGCTTGTCATCTGGAATTGGTTCCAACAAACCTTTCTCGAAAAGAATGTTTACAGCTCTGACAATGTTGCACTTGCCTTTTCCGAACAATGGGTTTGTAAGACTTTCGTTCAACATGAAGTGGTTGTGGACAATTACAATCTTCAACCATGGTAAGTCTTTGTCAACAACATAGTCGTCATGTGAAGAACCTTTAGCTGTAGGTATGTTGACTCGGATATTGACATTTGCCAACGGTGCAATTTTTGCCAATTGACCTCTGAGAATGTACCTTGTCTTCACACATGACTCAAGATACTTCATCTTCTCATCTGTAACAAGACCAGAGTTCCTGAGACATGTAAGAATGCAAGGTTCGTTGACATTGTTTCAATTGAATTGTAAATTCCATACCTTGTCAAGTCAATGTCAGACTTATTTATGAACGGGAAGTATCCAGCATGTTGTCTGACTGCTTGAGGGTTAGGTTGGTACCATTCGAACTTGACACTTGCAATTCCTTCAATTGCATTCAAAATGTCTGAGTCGGAGTCAACCATTTGTTCTCTCTTTGTAGTCTTGAAAGCGTCAAGAAGCATTGCAGCTGTTGTGACATTGCCATGTGCATAGTAAATGTGACCATCCAAATCTGTTATGGTCAATCTGAGATTGTATCCTTTCTTATTTCCGTCTTGAATTGCAGCAAGTACACCCATGAAGCCTTCTTTGTTCTTTCCTTCGTCAAAGTTTACTGTAAAGTTTCCACCAGTTGTAATTTTACTTCTAACCTCGCGATACTTTTCATATGCATATCTTGTTCTTTCCATGGGGGCATGTGCGTCTTCACCTTTTCCTTTTTTCCTCCTCAAAGGATTCAATTGTTTGTCATGTTTCCAATAGAATCTGGCAAAGCCGTCGTGTCCTTCAACTTGAGGTTCACTAACATCGAAAGGCATGTCCATAAGACGTTCTTCTTCTAACCTCTCTAATCTGTTTGGATAATTTGCGCGTGCTGTTTCCAATCCATTTCGTAGCGAAGACCAGACATTTGTCATAGACTTTTATGGGTCTTCCCTTCCTATATTTAAAATTCTTCGAAACTTCCAACCATATCTTTCTAACTCTGCTTTTATTCTAGCAGTCCATTCTATATGGGGGCATTTTTATAAAAATAAAAAAATATTTTTTTCTTTACTTTACATAACCGCCTGCTGCCATAAGTCTTTGACGCCAACCCATACCAGCTAATGAAGGTTGACTTGGTTTAGTTTGGAAACTAAACTTTGGTTTTGGTTTATCTTCAGTTTTTGGTTTTCTTCTTCTATCGGTTTTTCGTCACTTTTCGGTTCCTCTGACTTTACCTCACTTGCAGGAACAGTTGTGTCGTCAACATCTTCATAAATATCATATGCCATTTGTTTTTGTTTTCCTTTCAACTTTTTGTGTTTGTTGTAAAGTTTAGAATATTTCGACTCTAAGTCAATGAGATGTTCTATAATGAACTGTTGGTCAGTGAAGTAAACTTTTCCATCTGTTGTCTCGAAAGCTCCTTCAGACTTCAATATTTTATTTGTGAGAGTCTGTTTCTTTTTTGAGATACTAGCCGTTCCATTTCTATGAAAAGTGACTTTATAGTTAGGGTTTGTATTTCCAGACCTGGCACTTTCTATTATTGAATTTTTCTCTTCATCTGTAAGTTCTTTGACAGGTTTTGACAATGGTTCTGAACTTTTTGTTTGTGGTGTCAAATCTACCGTTTCAACTTCTTCGGTCATTTCATCTCAGTAAAAATTTTAGTTTGGTTTGTTTTCAACTGGTTGTTTAGGTTTTTTAAGTCGGTCTAAAACTTCCTGAGGTATAGGAAGAACTTGACAAACACGTTGTGTAACTGCTGGAAGCCGACAAATCCATCTTGAACCCATTTGTCTC
Organism: Trichomonas vaginalis G3; assembly: GCF_026262505.1. Taxonomy (NCBI): domain Eukaryota; phylum Parabasalia; order Trichomonadida; family Trichomonadidae; genus Trichomonas; species Trichomonas vaginalis. The sequence continues at coordinate 11,398,049 of NC_067207.1, forward strand.
AATGCTGTATTGTTCATTTCATCTCAGTAAAAAATTTACATTCCCCACGTTTGAGGCGGTTGAGGTTGGTTATTGTTTACCCACTGTTGTGCATGGTTATATCCTCTGTTAAAGAATCTTTCACCTTGGTCCATATAGTGTCCTGCTTGGTTATAGTAGTCATTTGCTTTGTTATAATAGTTTCCTGCTTGTCTTCCTACATTGTCCATCCATCCTTGAACTTTTCCTCTTGTTTCAGGATTTGGAATAAGATTTGCTGCATCTCGTGCTACATCCCAACCTTTCTGTACAGTTTGTATAATAGGTTGTGCTTTCTCTTTAAGTATACCTAATGTACTCAAAATCTTCCTTCCAACTCCAAATACACCTCTGGCTATTGTTCCCACTGCGGGCAAAAATCTGGATGCAACTCCTGCTAATGCGCCAAATAAACCCATTTCTTATGGGTTAAAAAATGACGAATCCAAACAAGGACCCCTATGTTTCTAAGGCAACAAAGAAAGCACTCATGATAAAAATCTTTAGTTCAACACCAAATGCTTGGTTTATGGATATCTTGGAAAACATTCCGAGGTATAGAGAAGATGGACCACCATACTGGCTAATATTTGTCGGTCAAAACACAAGATACTGTGAAGCCATACCATTATGGTCCAAAAATATTTTAGATATCTGCAGCTTTGACAATATTCGTTGACAAATACCATCCAACAAAACTGACATCTGACTGTGAAAGTTCTTTCAAATCAGATATTAAAAACTATCTGCGTTCAAAAAATGTAAACCAATATTTCATTGTCGACCAAAACCATTCTGCTCTTGGTGTCATTGACAGTTGTATAAAAATCTTAAGAGACTTAAACAACCACAAGGTGGTGAGGTAGATGAAATGTCATATGACGACAAATATAGACATTCTCCATGGCAAAGATGAGACAAGTTTTAAATATTTACAATAGCCGTAAACAAAAAGGTTTGGGAAACCACTCCCCCGAAGAAATGAAAAACAACCCCGACTTAGAGAAAGACTATATATTTAATAGTTTAGTCAAAAGAGACAAACAAGAAAGAATGCCAGGCTTCAAACTTAAGAAAGGTGACAAAGTAAAAATAGAAATACCTAAACGCGACCCATATGAAAATACTATTGACTATGACAACAACAAGTCCGACAGGTACTCACCTTCGTGTTCGTAAAAATAGAAGAAAGTATACAAGAGAATATTATGAAGTTTTAGGCAAACATGGCAAAATGTACAGACTGCAAGCAGAAGATAAAACTACTATTGTCAGACCTCGTTTCAAACTTGTTAAGGTTCAAGGTGGTATACTTTCAAAGACAGTTCCTAACAAATATAAGACAACTCCTGACGAATATGCTAAAGAAGTGGAACATGACGACTAAGCATTTCTATACCATGCGTAAACTGTCATGTAAGGTGGCATGTAGTCTTTACTCTGTCCCGTTGTTTGCGTATACCCTGAAACGAAATGTGTATGGTCTCCTCCTACCTCAGTGTTATCCAAGTAACAATTTATAGCAAACTGAACGTTGTCTTTAACATCATATCCTTTACCTTTTGTCATTCCTGTCCAATCCCAATATTTATGCCTATGCCCACCTTCTCGAGATGTAGTTAAACTTACGTAGTGACTGTGCGCAGGTAAATTTGCACCTGAAATCGTTTTACTTCCACCTGTTTCCTTTGAAGAGTTTGCACAATACAAAAACCTGTCGACTATTTGAGTCCAAGTTCCAAAACCAAGTACTACTTCTGGTCTGGTAGAGTTCATTGACGTATAAATAGAACCTATAGGATATACTGTTTGAAGTATTTCTGTCTTTAACGTTTGAAGCTCTGTTTTGTCTGCTTTCTTGTCATATAAATCTTGAGCAGTGAATTTAATATTATGTTCATCCTCCATGACATAAACATCTTTACATCTAATGTTTCCCATCGTCGTTATGTCTTCATCCGATGTTAAACCTTGTGGAAAGTTAGGAGGTTTCCAATTTAATACATCCCCACCAGCTCCTTCAACCGTTCCTTCAATATTTTCTATACCAACAGTTGCGAAGAAATCGTGTGTATGGTTCTTATCTGCCTTCTTTTCAAGGCTAACGTTTAAGTCTGTTATTTCAGAAGATGTATGTGTATGTCCAACGTCACTTTTCCTGTTTAAGGTTTCTTGTAAGTTTGTAATATTTGCAATGGTATGTGTATGAGTCTTTTTAGAATATTCTTTGTCAGCTCTTGTCACTTCACTTGACATTTTATTGTCAACATATGTTTTGTCCGCTAGTTCAGGATGAGTATGTTCTTTCGTTGCATAAGCTTTGTTAGCTCTTTCTTCTTCTTTTGCTATTGCATCGTCTACATACTCTTTGTCAGCTTTGTTGTCAATATCTGCTTTCAAAAGAAGTTCATCTATAGGTTTCTCGTTTAAAGTTCTTTTTGTTGGATTTATACAAACAGTATGGTTCTTACTGTCTTGAAACAGAAACTCGTCTGTCATTGGGTTTATCGTCAGTTTTAAGTTTCCTTCTTTCAATGACTCAGATATCTTAGAATAGTTTGAAAAGTTTGTTGTGTTCTTATTTAGAGCTTGCAAAATGAGTTGTCGGTTGTGTTGTATTTCTCTCATAGACGCTGTTTCTTTCGACATTTTTATTCTAGATAAAATATGCTTTCAATAGAAAAAGAAAATTCAAGAGTTGCTACAACTAAACCATTAGATGAACTTTTTACTAATGTCGGTCAAAAGTTTGAGACAGAGACCGTAAAGCATGAAGGCTATCGTTTTGACTACCCATTAAGATGGTTAAGAGACCCATCTGTCACAAAAGCTATTGGCTTTCGTAGAATGAAGTTTGTGTCTGTAGAAGATAAAAGTTTTCCATTTATTGTAAGGTTTCATATAGATTATATATCTGAAGGGAAACGAAAAATGTGGGAAGAAATTGAGCTAATACAAGTTGACCTTTCATCTTCTCTACAGACTGCGTTAAAAAATATAGAAGATAAAATAAATTCATGTTATGCAAAATATGCTGATGAATATGCAAATACCGAGAGCACACTTTATGTGAGAATTGTATATGACAAACAAAATTCACAAGTGTCATTTCAAATCTACGAAGACAATCCAAAGAAAGACGAACAAATATATACAGAATTCACTGCAATGTCATGGTATTATTTGCAAAGAATGTTAAATCAGAAAGTCGAACTTCCTTTAGCAAATATTTACAGTCGATATGCAAGAGATGAACCATATTTATTTAAAGATGTTTTCGACCCAGCTGCTATTATTGTTCATGCTTCATTTTCTGGCGCCCAAAACTCTTTCTTATGCTTGGCAAATGACTTTTACGAAAAACCTACAAAGTTATACGAACCACCAAGTGGAAGTATTTCAGACTTTCAAGTATGGTTTACTACAGATGGAAGAAAAAGAATAATTCCATTATACCATGCGTTTTACTTAGAACTTAGTTTCATATACAACTACTATCGAACGGTAAAAATATAATTTTTTAATACGGTTGAGGTGTTGGATTTGGTTGCCAACTAGACTGTGGTGCAGGTTCAGGCTGTTGTATAACAGGAGCTTGTTCTTCTGGTTCAGGGTCTTTAGGTATAATACCAACAAACTGACCTACTCTTTTACCAATATTTTTGACTCCGTTCCAAATTCCTCTTCCTACGGTTTTTATTCCATTCCATATACCTCTTCCAACATTTCGAAAGAAGTTTCCTATCTTACTGAAGAAACCCATTTTACTATATGTAAAAATCTAATGTCCGCCTAGTCTCTTACGTTTCCTGTTGAGTTCCATAGCGTTCTTTAACTGGAGCTCATACATTCTGTTTCTCCTCTGGTAGAAAACATATTCTGGGTCAACTCCTGTGTTCGCGTCATCTGCATAAAGTTGTTTATATCCCACTTCAGGGTTTGTATAAAACTCTTTCCATCTCATATTTGCATACCATGGTGGCAAACCTAACGCAGCGTCATTTGACATGGCAGTTTGCATTTGTACATCTGTTGGCACTTGACCATAGTTTGCCATTGCAGTTTGTATTCTAACTTCATTTGGAATATTCTCTGGGTTTGGTTGTCCAGGTTGCTGTGCATTCGCTAAGTTCTGTGCGTCCATTTAATATTAGATAAAAATATCTCTTACGAGTACATATGCTGAACATTTGCAGGCATTGGTTCATCTCCATATTCTCTGTACTTTTCTGCCACGTCAAATAAATAAATGACACAATGGAAAAAACCTAAAACAAGTAGTCCTATTTCAAACCACATTTACTTACTAATAAAATTTCTTTGTTATGACACTTTCTCCAGTTTATAGGACCTCTCTCATATTCTATCTTGTCATATCTAAACTCATAGTCATGTATGTCCTCTAACCATTTCATGACACTTTCCAAACCACTTTTATCGGATGTAAAGTAAAAGCATGGATGGTTATGTAAAACGTCTAAAGTTTCTAAAGAGTCTCTCAAAGTCCAGTCTACTTGGTATTGAAAATCCCATGTGTTATAGAACGGCGGGTCCACTATAAAGAAAACATTTTCCTTGTCTTTATATTTTTCATACAACTCTGTCCAATGACATCTCACAAACTCTATACCCTCAATATATTTTTCTATGTCCTCTTTGAAAACATTTGTATAGTTAAGATATAAAACTTTTGACATAAGTGTTTCAATGTCATGAACTCTTATAGCACCACTATATAATAGTCTAGCAGATATACTATCCCAGTCTATATATTCTGCTTTTTTCAAAACCTCTCTCACAATATTTTTCTTATCTAATGGTATACGTTCCATCTTACCTATAGGTATCTTTTCTTTTAACTCTTTCAATATATTGTTTGTGTCTGGTATATGTTTGAGACGGTCCATATAGTTGTCGAAGTCATTGCATATAATCTTTGAGTCTGGGAATATTGTATGGCACAAATGGGATATATAGAAACTTCCACCGAACAAATCTACAAATGTTAGACCATTCGGTAGTTTCTTAAGTTCTCTCAATAGAATATCTTTACATCTACTCTTATTTCCAAAGAAGGGTAACGGTGGTTTTGTAAAATTCATTTATATATAATAATAAAAATGTTTTTTCCTGAAAAGTGACAGAAAAGTGACAAAGCATGAAAACATATATAATTTGTGAAAAGTGAAACATTATATAATGTTTTCGACCAAGAAGACTAACAATTTTCCGAATAAAAACTTCATTTATACTAAACATCTTCAGGGCGTAACGCGCCTGGAAGCCCTCCGAATAAAAACTTCATTTATACTAAACATCTTCAGGGCTAGAAGGGGCGCAGCCCCTGGAAGCCCCACTACCTTTTTTTTTTTTTTTTTTTTTTTTTTTACAATATACAGATATATTTATATATAAAATTTTTTCCAGAAAAACTTGCACTCAAAACTTTATAACATAAAAAACATCAACTTATAATACCGATCACACCGATTTAAATTTATTTATTTATCCATCTGTAAAACTGACAATTAATTCAGAATTTTTGATATAGAATCAAACCATAAAAAACTTTTACTAATTTCTATTATGGGAATCACGATTTCTATTATAGGAATCACAATAATTATTAATTTAGCAATTGAGAAATCTGCTTTAGATAGAATAATTAAAGTTTAATCAACGATACAAAATAAACAGAAACATTTCAGCGTGAAACGGCAAGTTTCAATACAAAATTTCAATAATTTTTCATAATTTTGAAGAATGTAAGACATCCATGAGTTATAATATTCCCAAACTTTCTAAATATCACAATCTTAGATCAAGATTTTGAAATTATGTTGCATTTGGAACAGCAGCATTAACAGTTTGGTTTCGAGATACCAAATTAAAAAAAATTCTTCATCCTATATATATGATTGTTTTATATTTTTACTCAGTTTAACATATTTAATAATTTTGAATTTTAAAAAATGTCGAAGATTCATAATTTATTATTTCTGCTTTAAATTTTAGTTAAAATTAGGTGTATCTTGTTTGTCTTCTTATAGGCTATTTTTAATGGCGGATAATAGTGCCTGCAGTCTTGAATGGTTTAAAGAATTCTCACAAATCAAAGTTTGATTCTAAAATATCAATTTCTTTGCATAATGATGGATATTTTTCAGAGAATGTTTGATCTTTGCACTTTTCTGAATATTCAATGAAGTTAACCATGTTTGGTTCGAATGAATATGATTCTTTGTTTTGTTCTTTTTGTAGATACATACCACATCCAATGCAATATGGTGGTTCTTCTTGGTTTGTTTCAGACTCTTGTCTTTCAACTGGTAAAACTCTTGGCAAAACACGAGGTCTCTTTGGAACAGTTTGTTTAGAATTGTGAAGTTCGGCTGCGTGTGCTTTAGGCGGGAAAAATAGCCACCAAAAGTTTTCTTCTGCATCAGAATCTTTAACAGGTTTATTTAGCTTTTCAGTTGATGGAATTTCATCTTGAAGATAAACTGGGCTGCCTTTGCCTGGACCAAATAATTCACACAATTTAGGGAATAATTTGCAGAAATCATCACCATTAACATCATAAATATCAGCATGACGAATACGTGGATAGTGAGCGGATACATCATCTGGATCAAATTCCTTCCATAAACTGTTTTCTTCTGGTAAACGAACACCGGTATCAACAAGTTGAAGAGGTTTCTTTTCTTGACCATTAAGAACATCTAATCCTGGACGGCGCTTACCTGCGGCATGGACTTTAGTAGGAATGAAATAGCCTAATGACATGCATAGATAAGTATGTTCTTTATAGAAAGTTGGGTCTTTGCACTTATCTCCAAGTGTACTGAAACTGTTAGATTTAGAATTGTGAAGTTCGTCTGCGTGTGCTTTAGGTGGGAAAAATAGCGACCAAAAGTTTTCTTCTGGTGAATGAACATCTATATCAGATTCTTTATGGGATTTCTTCATGGATTTGGAATCATCTTCAAATTTGGCTTTATCCGGACCAAAAATGCCTAATGAATTGCATTGTTGAACATGTTGTAGATAGAATGTTAAGTTTTTGCAATTTTTTGCATAAGAAGACAAATCATTAGTTCTTAAACTAGGACGTGATAACTTTGGAATAGTTGCTCTGGCATTTTGTTCTTTTTGTGATATAATGCCACACCATGGACAAATTGTTCCATCTGAATTTGGAGTTGAATGTTCACTGTTGGTATCTGAAATGAATTTCATACGTTGATGCTTTTCAGAATGTTTTCCTGTTTGTGAATGATCACCTGTATCTAAAGATTTATAAAGTTTCGAATCTTTTGGACGACCAGGGGAATAGAAGGCTGATCCTTGTCCAAGCAAACCAGCACAATCCGATGCATTGGTGCACGTTTGTTGACTTGGGTAATCAACTGGCTCTTCTGTTTTTTCTGTTTGTTCTTCAAGTAAAAGTTGATCTTTTGATGGTGCAGTGTCTTTTTGAGTTGTCTGTTCAATGTTGGTATATGGGGGTTGTAATGTTTGTTTGCTTGTTTGTGATTCTTCCTGACTTTTAACAAAATAGGAATTAGCTTGATCTTTTGGTGATGTAAAGCCGCACCATGGACATATTTCTTTATCTAAGACTTCGTTTGTTTGTGATTCTTCCTGACTGTTAACAAAATATGAATAAGAATCTTTGTAACGACGTGAAGGTGCTGCAGATGTTTTTGTTTTTGGAGTGAAGTATTTCCACAAATCAAAGTTTGATTCTAAAGTATCAATTTCTTTGCATAAAGATGGATATTTTTCAGAGAATCTTTGATCTTGGCACTTTTCCAGATAATCAGCAAGGTTAACCATGTTTGGTGTGAATGAAGCTAATGGTTTAACTTCTTCTTTTTGTAGATACATACCACATCCAATGCAATATGGTGACTCTTCTTGGTTTATTTCAGATTCTTGTTTTTCAACTGGTAAAACTCTTAAAACAGAACGAGGTTGAGGACGTTTACCTGCGATAGAGGGTCTGTTTTTGGTATTAGTAAAAACTGTTCTTTGTTGAAGACGATCATCATACGCCATTGTGTCTTTGGGAGAGAAGTGTCTGAAGAGAGGCTTGTCTGTGCGTAACTTAAAGCCAGTATTAATAAGTTTAAGTGGTTTCAAATTTTCGACGGAAATTTTATTTTCTGAATTTATCTCCGTTGTGGCTTGATTTTGCTTGGGAGTGGATGAAATCGGATTTGCTTGAGAATCCATGCTACGCGGGGTAAAAATATCATCAACAATAGCTTGATTTAAACAAAGAAAGAAAAACATGAAAAAAAATTGTCAAAACCGAAATCATTTTCAATTGATAACTAATTAACAAATTACAATATACAGATATATTTATATATAAATTTTTTTCCAGAAAAACTTTCACTCAAAATTGAGATAAGAACTTTTGCGGTTTGTATCAAAATCTTTATTTTGTGAAGTTTATAACATAAAAGAGTTTGTAATTGATGTATTATAGAGATAATGTTGATTTAAATTTATTTATCATTCTGCAATCCTGACATTACATTTCAAATTCTTTGTAAAAATCAAACCATAAAACCCGCCTTTGGTTTCTATCATACCGACCACGATTTTATTCAAATTTTAACAATAATTTTTAATTTAGCAAGTGAAAAAATAGCTTTAGATAGCAAAATTAAAGCCCAGTCAACGATACAAATTAAACAGAAAGTTTACAGTGTGAAACTGCAAATTCCAGTCCCTAATTTCAATAATTTTTCATAATTTTGAAGAATGTACGACATTGTAGAGTTTTACTTTTCTTAGACTTTATAAATATCATAATTTTAGATCAAGATCTTGAAATTTTGTTGCATTTTGAACAGCAGATTTTTGTTTCTTTTCGAGATACCAAATTAAAAAGGTTTCTTCCTTTTGTATGATTATTTTTTTTATTTTTACTCAGATTGTTGCATTTAATATTTAAAACGATTCATTATTCATTTCCGCATTATTTTTTAGTCGAATTCATGTGTATCACCTTCATTCAAACTTATATCTGTTGGTGGCAATTCTTCTTGTCTGTTTATTAAAGTTCTCGCTTGTGAAAAGTCAGCCAATATTTTTTGGCGCTCACTGGCGTCTTCAATACTTTTGTCTAGATCAAAATCATTAGACAGATACTCTGATTTTTCAACAGGTAAATTTTTTGGAACAGCACAAGGCCTCTTTGGAATAGTTTGTTTAGAATTGTGAAGTTTCGTCTGCATGTGCTTTAGGTGGGTTAAATAGCCACCAAAAGTTTTCTTCTGCATCAGAATCTTTAACAGGTTTCTTTAGGTTTTCGTTCGATGAATATGCTGCTTGATCAATTTCAAAGGAGCGTGGGCTGACGGGACCTTGTCCTAATATTTGTAAACACTCTAAATTTTCAGGATAAGGAAGACCTAGGCACATTGTTATATCTTCACCGAAGTTCTGCATTTCTTGGTTGCTTTCTGTTTGTTCTTGAGATTCAGAGTCTAAGGAATTAGCTTGTTCTTTTGATGTGACCATGGGACACCACGGACAAAAGATTTCTCCTGAGTTTGGAGTAGATTTAGAATTGTGAAGTTCGTCTGCGTGTGCTTTAGGTGGGTTAAATAGCCACCAAAAGTTTTCTTCTGCATCAGAATCTATAACATGTTTATCTTTGTCTTGTTTATATTGGACTGGTTCGCCGAGTTTGTTCATTAATTGTATATCTTGGTCTTGCTTAAACTGGGCACAACCAATGCAATATCTAGACATTTTATTTTTAACCTGATACTGATGTTTTTCATTTGGTAAAGCTCTTGGGAAAACACGAGGTATCTTTGGAATAACAGGTCTCGAATTCTTGATATTATCAGTGTATTCTTCATGTAATTGAACACCTGTATCTGCAAGCTTAAGAGGTTTCAATCTTTTTTCTGCCGATGGTAATTCTTTTTGACTATTAACATCAATAGCATATTTTGAACTAGGAAAACCATCTGCAGAAGTAGGAATTTGACTAAAGACTCCCCACAAATCATTTTTGACATGGCGAGGCGCTTTTAAAGTGACACTTTGTCCAAAATGCGTTTCGTATAAATAGTGAGTAATATTGCATTTAGAAGGATCTTTCTTGCACTCTTCTGGTAGATCAACATTTTCCACACTTTCCTTATATCCTGTTTGTGCTTTAGATTTAACTTGGCCACACCATTGACAAGATGGATCATCTGAGTTTGGACTGGATTTAGAATTGTGAAGATCGTCTGCGGATGTAAATTCTTGCTGATTATTGTTGAAAAACCATTTCCTAAAGGGTAAAGCAGTTCCTGAAACCTTAGTTGGATTGAAAACACTCCACATATCAAAGTTTGTTTCTAAGCTATTAACTTCTTTGCATAATGATGGATATTGTTCTGAGAATGATTGATCTTTGCACTTTTCGCTATATTCACCAAGATATGGATGTTTTGGTCTTCCCTGGCCAAACAATGCATATTCTTCTTCACCTCTTTTTGAGAATGGAGTTGAATGTTCACTTTTGGTGTCAGAAGTTGACTTAGAATTGTGAAGTTCATCAGCATAAGCTGCTGTTGGGGCAAAACATTTGAAAATATCATCTAAAAATATCGTTTTGTTGCAGAGCAAGGAAATTACATTATTTAGAATTAATCTGTTCCTTAAGAAATTTCTTCATATTCTTGATGAAAATCCTCTTCTTCGTCTGTGTGAGAAGGTGGATCTTGCATCGATGAAGGAATAATACCTCTTTGTGTATTTTGTGAAGAAAATCTTCATGAAGATATGATTCAACAAATTATTTTCTAAAAATAAACATTATTCATAAAACATTTCCGCTTTATTTATGAGTAAAAAAATGGTACATCCAGTTTCACTGTTTGGAATTGTGAAGTTCGTCTGCGTGTGCTTTAGGTGGATTAAATAGCCACCAAAAGTTTTCTTCTGCATCAGAATCTTTATCACGTTGATTTATGTTTTCGATTGATGACGATTCATCTTGTTCATAAACTGGGCTGCCTTTGCCTGGACCAAAAAGTTTCTTAATACACTCAATAGGAGTTAAACCATCGCATACACCATTTTCTATAGCGTGGTTGAGCATCTCTGGGTTACTTACATCAACTTTAATATCGCGACCACCAGTGGCGCCCATAGCAGGAGGATGAAATTCACACCAATAATTGTTTTCTTCTGGTAAGCGAACACCTGTATCAGAAACTTCAAGAGGTTGTAATCTTTCTTCTGTATTAGCATGTAATTTTACACCCATCACTGGACGCCTATCAGGTGAAACAGGATCTGGAGCGAATCTACCATATAAATCGTTTTTGCTTGTGGATTCACCTGTTTCATATGACTTTTGATTAATTTGAGAAATATCTCCAAATGGATGAAGGACACCATCAGCTATAGTTTTGAAAGGCGCGAAGAAACCCCAGCCGTTTTTTGCAGGTAAGCGAATCCCAGTATCAACAAGTTTAAGAGGTTGCAATCTTTTTTCTGTTGATGACAGTTCTTCTTTTCCATTCCAAAACCATTTCCGGATTGGAACATAAGCTAAAACATCAGTTGCGTGAAAAGGGCCCCAAAGGTCCTTTGAGTTGGAATGAACTCCTGTATTACGAGGAATATTAATTTTAGTGGATGGATTGACTGGCGAAGTTTTACCCTTGGGGAATTTTCCCCAAAGTTCAGATGAACCTGGTCTATTGACTTCATTGCATAAATAAGGATATTGTTCGGAGAATAATTGATCGTTGCACTTTTCTACATATTCAGCGATATTGACCATGTTTGATTGAAACTGAGATGTTTCAACAGGTGGAGCTCTTGTGATAACACGAGGTCTCACGGGATGAGGAAGTTTTCCTGGAAATGAGGATTTGCTTTTGGAGTTACCAAAGATTCCTTGATGAGGACCATAGGACATTACATCCCTTTGAAAGAAGGTATCCCAATAAGAATTTTCTGTAGATAATTGAACGCCAGTATCAACAAGTTTCAAATGATCCGTTTGTTTTTGAGAATATTGTCTAACGGGCCCACGAGGCTTAATCGGAACTCTTGGTCCTGTGGCTGTTGAAGGTTTACTATTGGTAGAAGAAATGAATCTTGAATTTTTGTGAACTTCGTCGGCGTGAACTGGTGTTGGACCGAAGATATCTACAAACCATTCCCAAGCACCATTTTCTGCAGGTAACATAACACCTGTATCGCCAAGTTTAAGGGGCTTCCTAATCTCCAAAGGATTTGAATTTTCATAAATGACTGCTGGTTTTGGCTGAATTTGCTTGAAATCGGCTGTAATTGGATGTTTTTGCAAATGAGTCTGAGGGGGTGAAGGAATTTCTCTAATTAATGGGCTTTTTAAACAAAGGAAGGAAAACATAATAAAAATTTTTTTGTAAAGTTTGTCAAAACCGAAATTAGTTTAAATTAATAACCAGCTGAAAAGTACTATACCAATATAACTATCATATGTTCTATCCGAAACTTTTTGCTTCTCAAAATTGAGATCAGAACTTTTGCGGTTTATATCAAAACAATTTTTTTGAGAACTTTATACAAAAAACGTTTCTAATTAAAACATCAAGTAAATATTATGTTCATTAAAACCAACCACTCCATCTAAGGGTTTCGTTTTGCGAAAAAAACGTACAATACGCAATTTCGCTAAAAAAACATTTAGCTAGCAATTTCGACCTTTGACTCCACTCAAGACGTCACTTTTTTAATTTTGCGGTATCATATTTTTGGAAAATCTTTATGAATATTATATAAAAAGTCTCTTTAATATCTATATTTCATATTTTTATCGATTTTTAAAGTTTTTGCGAAAAGTATTCAATTATTTTTGCTATTTGGTCGGGTAAATGTCAGATTTGCGACATTTTCTGATATGATATTCAGATTCTACGTTGATAATAATGCTTATAGAACCCTCTTGCTATTGTGTCAAAATTGCGAAACCGATAGCAAAAATATCTCGCAATATCAAAATTGAGATATTGAGTGAATTATGCATTATAGAGATTAAAAATCTGATTTGTGAAAACATCTCATCAGTTTCTAGCTAATTCAAAAATCTTTACTATCTTATTTGATTAAAATGAAAAGGGAATAGTTTCATTATGCTTTAAATGACAGCCTTATAATATAATCATAGTTTTCGCTCAATATGCAGCATTTTTTTTTCGAAATCTATGGTCAATGTCCTAAATACTGATTGCTTTGCATTCATATCTCTTACATTTTCTATACCCACATCACTATTCATTGCTATTCCTATCTTTTTCATTTTTGTTTGTTTCTCATAATTTCTCAAAAAACACGATAACTTGATATTTGTAAATATCATACTTTATAGCGTAAATAAGAACTTGACCTATTAAGAAAAGCAGTAATGAAAAGAAAATCTGAAATTCATAAAAATTACAAGTTTCTGATGACAATTAGCTTAATTAAACCAGGTACAAGATTATATAATTGTATTTTCTATCCAATTATCCATATAATATCTTATCCAGAAAAAATAACTTGATCAATACCAAATGATTTTTTAACTAGTAAATAAAGTATTTTCTTTACACACACATTGTATATCATAGTTTTTTTTTTGGTTTCGCAAAACATCCAAAAACAAATATGCTATAAAAGTGACAATTTTAGCAAAACGAAACCCTTACTCCATCTGTAAATCTGCATTTGATCAATTGATTTTTGACAAAATCAGATCATTAGCACTTTTTCAAAATTTAAAACATCAAAAAAGAAATAATGCCTTTAAATGTATTATAATAAAATATTCTTTTTTTGCTAAAAAAAAGAGTTCGTAACAAATTTGCCCAGTGTCACTTTTCCAAAAAGTGACGCCTGGGTTTACATGTCAAAATGTTTACGTGATAGAAAATTGAGAACTTTACAATGGCATGAGGTATTGGATGAATCATAACAGCTCTGGATAAATAGATTCGACCTAGAGAGACAGTGAGAGGCCAGGGCCATATAGATAGACTATTTGCATCCCGGCCTCTCATTATCTCTTTGAAGTCTCCAAACTTTGGGTTAATGTCAAGACATTAACCCAAAGTTTGGAGACTTTAGCTAATGGATTGGAGGTTATGAAGCAGTGATTCTATATCAGTGCTTCGTAGCCTCCAATCCATATTATAAAAGGGTGAAAAGCTGTCTGCATAAGATAAGATGCAGACAGCTATTCACCAACTCAGAGAGATAGTGAGAGGCCAGGGTTCATATAGATAGACTATTTGAATCCCGGCCTCTCATTATCTCTTTAATAGTCTATTAAATTTGTTCAGGAGCCCTGGGGTTCCCTTTCGTAGTGATTGGGAGTCTCGGAGCTCCTGAGGCGAAGAATGGCTCCGCTGATTATGCAATCAGCAGAGGCCAAGGGAAAAGGCCTCTGCTGATGGAATCTCAGGAGCCCTGGGGCTCCCTTTCGTAGTGATTGGGAGCCTCGGGGCTCCTGAGGCGAAGAATGGCTCCGCTGATTATGCAATCAGCAGAGGCCAAAGGAAAAGGCCTCTGCTGATGGAATCTCAGGAGCTCTGGGGCTCCCTTTCGTAGTGATTGGGAGCCTCGGGGCTCCTGAGGCGAAGAACAGCCCATGGCACAACCCAAAAAAATTAATTTTGTAAACTGTCGAATTTTTTTTGAAAAAAGTGCCCCTGGGCAAATTTGTCGGGGTCTCAAAAAAAAAAATGGAATCGCATATCCAGAAAGATTTACATGCATGTTGCCAATGCGGCGCCATAAATCCCAATACACAATTGGCAATTTATTTTTTTCATATTGTTTTGAAGTCCGTAAAATCTCTCAACTATTTATCAAATTTTCTAAATGCTAAAATACTATAATTTGGAATACAAAAATATCGTTTTAGTACAGAACAATGATTTTAAAATGTTTTGAATTATTCTGTTCCTTTAGTAATTTCTTCTTCTTGATGAATATCCTCTTCTTCATCTGTGTGAGAAGGTGGATCTTGCATCGATGAAGGAATTATACCTCTTTCTAACTTAATCTGGTTTGAGTAAGCAATGTGTATTTTGTGAAGAAAATCTTCATGTGTGTTCTTTAACTCGTTTCTTCGATCTAACTCTTTCTGATATAATTCAACTAATTTCGTGTATTTGTCAAGAATGGTTTCGCTCTGGAAGCTTTCTTGCTCTTCATTAATGTTTTCATCTTCAAAATATTGTTCTTCAACTTTTATTTCAACGTTTTGAGTTTGTGTTTTTGTTTTAGTTTGGTCTTTTGTTTGAATTTTAGATTCAAGTTTCTTGTTTCTTGTTGTTTCACGCTTAGAAGTTTTATCAATTGGCTTTTCCTCTTCTTTCTTTGTTGTTCGACGTAACTCAGTTGTTGAATAAATACGTGGGTTGTAATTAAGTGGATAATCTCGCATAACAACTTTCTTCTTTGGTGCATTTGGAACTGCTGCTTTAACTGCTTTATTGTGTGATGCCATATTAAAAAGATTTCTTCCCCTCATATTATTTTTTTATATTTTTACTCAAATTGTCACATTTTATATTCTAAACGTCTACTTCATACATCAGGGAAATTCATAAGGTGATATATAAAGCTATTAAGTGGTTTTCAACAATTCATTATTCATTCTTATACTTTATTATTGAATTTTCAAATTAATTTCGAAATATCATTCAAATGACAATTTGACATTATTTACTTATCAAATTTGAAGATGTCTTTTAAAATAAGTATGATGAAAAAAAGTATTATTGATCTTGCAAATAATATTTCCTAAATTTGTCGAATTATATCTTTATAAGCAGATATCCTTTCATCATTCTCCAGCGGTGTTTAAAAAGTTTTCACATCGATGGAAAAACCAAAACAGCAATAGAATTAAACAAACTTTTATTCAAAAAAATAAATAAAATAAACAATAATAAAAAAAAAATAAATCACAATTACTTTGAGTGCAAATACTTACCACGACCATCAGCAACAGAAATGCCTGTCATTGTCTTTCCGGAAGTATTCTTCTTAACCCAATCACTTGTTACTCTGCTCTGTTGTTGCATTGCAGAATGAGCCAATCTTTGTCTTTTAATTGATTGTTCTCTCGCTGTTGCTTGAACTCTCTTCAAATTCGACTGAAGCATATCAACGTCAGCAAGGACCAAATCCAATCTCTTCCTTAAGCTTCTGTTTTCTTTCTGTATTGCGTTCAAATCCGACAACAACTGTGAATTTTCTGCAGATTTCGCTTCGAAATGTTTCATTGTTGTCGTTTTTTGTTGATTTACAGATTTCTGAAGTAACATAACTGATTCTTGGAGATGCTTTCTTTGTCTCGTGTTCTCATTGATTGTATCATTTGCATCTTTAATGTTCTCTTCCAAGTCATGGACAGCAACGTATTTATCATGTAATTCCTTCAAAACACTTGTTCTTTCATCAATTGTTGATCTCGAAACTCCTTCTCTTAAATCAGCTGTAAATATCTGAATAACTCTTCTCTTTTTAGCTAAAGCTGTTTGTGCTTCAGCCAATTTTGTCTTTAACACATCGATTTGATGCTGTTTATCTTGCATCTTTCTGTGTTTAGCCTGCGATGATCTCATGTTTGTTCTAATTTCTTCATTTGTTCCATCCAATTCCGCTCTGTGTCTGACAATTTCATCTTTTGTTGGTTGTAATTCTGCAGACATTTCTTCAATTCTTCTGTTCATAAGGCCTTTGAATTTGGTCAACTCGTTGTTGGATGTTTCAAGTCTTTCTATGTTATTTTCTTGTCTCTGTAATGTTTCTTCTCTATCATGTAATTCACTTGTTTTACATTCCAAAGTATGTTGTTGTGCTTTGATTTCTTTTTCTTCTTTGGCGCGTTCATCCTTTAAAGTGTTTAATCTCTCATTATCATTGCTAATTATCTGTATTTGTTTGTCGATTTCTGTTGCCAATTCTTCGACTTTTGCGTTCAGTTCTTTCTCCAAATTATGTAATTCAATTGCTTTGTTGTGGAATTCCAGGTCAATCATCATTCTGTCCTGATCGAATTCTACTTCCAAAGCAATCATTCTGTCACTCATGTCGTCATCTTCTTTCTGTATTGTTTTATTTGTTTCATCCAAATCATTTTGTAACTGGCTTTGTTTTGAGTAAATTTTGTTTCCAAGCTCTTCAAGACTCGATTTATACTGTTGTTGTAACAAATAAATTCTTTCTTCGTAAGAGCACTTCAAGTCTTCGACTTCTTTCTGAAGGCCATCGCATTTGGAACGTTCTAAACTCAACTTCTGTTCGTATAAGTTTGTAAGAACTTTGGCTTCATTCATATGAGCGGCTTCCATGTTTTGGTAAATGAGAGCGGCCTTGATCGTTGAATCGTTCATTGCGGCCATGAGTCCTTCTATCTGTTGATTGAGTTTTTCCTTCTTTTCGCGATGTTGGCGTTGTAATTCGTCTAAATTCTTTTGGTGGGCACGTAAACTCTCGATTGTTTTCTGTTCGTAGTCATTCTGTTGTGACTGGATATCTCTCTTTAGTTTCTCAATTCCGTGTTGCAATTCATCGTATCTTGATTGAGGAACAAGGAAGAATTGCTGGCATGGAATATCGCATCTCAATATAGGAATACGACTTTGAGTAACAGTTTGGTTAGCAGAGAGAATGTTGAAGACACAAATGGAGGAATCAGTGGCAGATGTAAAGAGAACTTTGCTGTCGAGGGAGGAACAAAGTCTTGTGACCTCTCCACAATGTGATTTGAAGGTCTGTCCACTAAGGAAAGGTATAGTTCTGACAGGTTTGTTATCTTCTGTGGCAGAACCATCCGAAAACTCAAGCTGAGGAATGTTTTCGAATTCGCTTTGGTGGCTTGATGGGACAATGAATGGGAATGGAACAACGGTGATGCCACCAAGGATATCTCCTAAAATAATGCAAGTGTTACTTGCGAAAAGTACAGCTGTGAAACCAATTTCTGCTTCACTTATTCTCATATGTCTTCTTTGAGAGAACAAATGGTGGATTACGTTTGTTTTTGCAGCAGCAATTACAGTTCCTCTGTGGCTAATAACGGAAGAAACAAAGTTTGCCTTTGGAATATCAAGCGACCACTCAGGGAGTTGAGTAACAGCGCTCCAAACAACAATTTTTCCATCGCTTCCGGAGCTAACAAGCTTTTTATCGTCTGGGGAGAAGCCAAGGCTGTTGATAAGACCCGTGTGAGCACGGAGAGTGGCAACAATTTCTTGTGTATATGGGTTAATGAAAGTAATAATATGAGATGCTGCAACTAAGAAGTGGCCACCATTGGAAAACTGTATGGAAAGACAGTTGAAAAGCGGCCATTCAGCTCTCTGTATCAAATCATCAACTGTTACGGTCATAAGATATAATTTATCACTTGAAGCAACGGCAATAAGGTCTCCACTAGGGTGGAATGCAACATCCTTGAGGTCTTCAGGGAATTCGTGATATAAAACGCTTGCTTGCTTCGAATAATCCCAAACGATAACTGTTCTATCAATTTGGCCGCAACTTACAAGCATTGGTTTGTATGCACATGAGCTAATAGCAACGACTGGACCTTTATGAGATACAATATTCGGATTAATAATTGCATTATCAGGGTTTGATTCGAATTCTCTCATATTCACAAGCAACAACTGTCTGTGATCGACATCAATAACCATTTGATGCGCACTTTGAGAGAAAGATGTCCATACAATTGGATGTTTCATGCCATATGTAACAATTGGACCTTGTTGGAATGATCTGGCGAGATCTTTAGGTACAGAAATGTGTTGGAATAGTATTAATTTGTAGTTTTCTGTTGCTGCAACAAGTCCATGGTTGAAAGTTGCAAAATAAATAATTGGAGATTCTTCTGTTATTGTCATTGTATGGCTAAATGTGAAATCTTGGTAGAAAATAAGATCTCTGCCTGATGTTGCAATGCAAACATTTCTTTCATTGAGTGAATATACAAAACCAGTGAATTTACTGTAGTTTGGACAGTCAATTTTAGTAGCTGTCTTACTGGCACTTCCTACGTAATATAAATCTGTTGCTGTATGGAAGATAACCGATGAATCACTTTGATCTGGGTTAAAACTCGCGCTAATGAAAGGAGCTGGTATGCTGACGTTCTTTATCTCCTGCTTTGTAGTTAAATCGTATATGATGAGAGAGTGGGTACGCGGATAACTTACGCCAAATAAAAGTAATTTTTGTTTCATATGGAACGTTGCAAAGAAAATACGAACTGATTTTGGTTGTGGAAGTGATGCGTATAATGTTTGTTTCTGTAAATAGTAAATATTTATAACAGGTTCGACATCTTTTCTTAATGCAGCGAGAGCGAGGTATGTTGAATCATGAGAGACCGCAAAAGCTGTGAGTTCTTCATTGCGTGGCTCATTTGATGTTATTCTATTTCCGAATAATATCATTCTTTCGCCTGTATCGATTGATTGCTGAATAATTTGATTGCCAGCAGGCAAAACAATCGAAGCATCATTTACATAATGCGGTCCTGTTCCCGCAATGCCAGTCATACCAAGCGTACTAAACGGCTCAAGCGTGTTCAGCGCTGTTGATGACATTCGATTTTGAAAAAAACGTCCAAAAATTCATGAAATAAGTTTCTTCTAATTGTAGTGTAGATAAACTTACATTTGACTATACAATAAGAAAATTTACAAGAATTCAATTCAACTGCACTAATTTTGAAATAATTTTTCTAAATTTTCAGATATTAGTATTGACATATCACAATCTAATACCCATTCAAGCAAATTAAAAGATATTAAGATATACTGGAGCTTAATTTAAACAATAATATGAAAATGGATTCTTAATCTGTAGACTAAATGAACATTCAATATTGAATTACCGCAACCTTAAAACAATAAATGAAAGACGCAAGGTCATCACTGTTCGACTGTTCAACGATTCTTTTTCCTAAATATTTATTTACTTTATTTTATTTTCATTTTACTATGAGCACACTATAGTTATAGTGATAATCGTGTGATAGTTTAGATAATTTCGCGGTATTTACAAATAATATATAAAACAAATATAAATTTTAGCAGCATTTCTTCTTTGGCTTTTCTTCTGGTGGTGGAGCCAGATTCACTGGTTTTGGCTGCTCAGTTACTACTTTTTGCTTAGGCGCCTGCTGTCTTAACTGTTGAATTGAAATTGCAGCAACGAAAATAGATCTTTTAGCTAATTCTGTTGTCATTTTAGATTCCTTTGAGGATGTTTCGAAATATTCACATCTGTTATCGGTGCAAAATCTGGAAATATCTTTATCATCAACTACCTTTGTGAGATCTGATTTACAGCCAACAAGGAAGATTGCATGAACATTTGAAGTATTTTCGTGAACAACTGATAGCCAGCGAGAAGCATTATCAAATGATTTTTGACTTGTTAAATCAAAACATAAGAAAACAACGTTTGCACCTCTAAAGTAAAGCCTATTAACAGAGGTGAATTGTTCCTGACCTGCCATATCCCATAAAGCCATTTTTACACGATTACCATTAATAAGACATTCCGCAGAAGTGAAAGAAGCACCAATTGTAGATTTATATTCAGCAGAAAACTCATCGTGTGCAATTCTGTTGAGTAAGCATGATTTACCAACACCTGAGTCACCAACAATGATAAATTTCGAACTTAAATTTTGCTCGGAGAAAGAGCTTAAATCGTCTTCAGATAGCTTGGACTTAACATTGTAAAATTCTCCTATTTGAGGCAAGTTTTCTATTGAAAATAAGACTTTTGTTTCAGAAGTATCTCCACGCATGTAAAATTTTTATTCACAAATTTTTTATTACAACAAAATTTTAAACGTAAACTATGAACCTACAAAATCAGTTTTTAATTTGTTATATGACATGTCATATGATGTGAAAATAAGTAACCAGTCGACTTGCTAAACATTTGAGGGTGATTTATAAATTAACCAGTCAAATCTATGAGTAATTTGTGATTTACTAAAGTTGGATATGTGGGCCTATTTTTGATAGCATATTGCTGTTCCAAAAGCATCATCTAATAAAGCAGCAAGCTAATAGAGTTCGATTATCGCAACTTTTTTTCATAGGAGCTTTTTCTATCCTTATCATTTGCATAGACAGCATTATCCTGACAATCCTGAAATCCATGTGTTTCCTAACTATTACTTCCATCCCAATTTTAAAGATATCACAAAGACAATATGTTCCAATAATATATATAATTATGTGCAACTCAAGATGCTCATTGATAAAGCATATTACAGAAATTTATAAAAAAGTATCAATAAGAATTTAGGATATTGGAGAAGATTGAATATTCTATTTAGCTATAAACTAGCTATGCTGGAAATTCTTTTAACTTTTTATTTGCAAAAATGTAATTAATGATTTTTTTATATAAATAAACCAAAAAGTATTTTATGAATATTAAATAAACTTCTCATTTTACTGAGCTTGGAACAAGAGGAAACCTAATTGATCTATGTAAAGATATACAAAGTTGCCGGCAATATGTTTAAGATTTGAGGCGAAATGATGGCCAACAATAACATTCCATGTTGGACCAAATTGCTTATCCATAGTTTTCTTTAAATATTCTGCCATTTCTCTCTGTGTGTTGAATTTTTGTGCGCACATTTGACATTCAGCTTTAATACGGTTTGTTACTTCTTCACTGCAATCTGTTTTGACAACATTGACCATTGCGCGATCTTCGGCTGTTGGGCCGGTCTGTGCGTTTGTTGCTGCTGGTTGAGTTGACATTTATTTATAACGGATATTCATGTCACTTTTATTTCTAAACAAAAAAATTTTTGCTCGTTTTTGAAGTCACATAAATAGTTTCTGATATATTTCACAGTAGAGCATAAGCTAGTATATCTTTAATGGTTTATATTCTACAAAATCATAGACAAATTATCAATATGAATGAATAATTCCTGCACATTTGAAAAATATTCACTTAGCTTCCAACTCTCGGGATGATATTCTGCTATTATAATAGCATCTAATTAAAGTTATACATTCCATTATAATGAAATTGTTTTGTATAGATAATCACAATAATATTCTTTGTAATCATTCTTTCATGTGATTATTATCAATATTTTGAGGGAAATATAGATCCTAAATGTATTGTTTCGAGCTTATGCTCTTAATATTATTATTTATTCCGAGAATTTTATTATAGCTTTTTAAAATATGGTTGTCTAGTGTTTCTACTGACACATTAATAGAAACTTAATTGTAATGCAAAACATATTATATAATTATAGCTCTATTAGCCTTCATCAAGTACTTTCATTGCTTATGGTCCACCTCAAAAGATCAATGAGACGAAAATCACATAAACTATTAAAGAGGAATGTGAAATAACAATATTTTTTTGGAAAGAAAATAATACATTTTTATTAACATACATGATAGTTGAAACTTATTCTGTCTTAACAGGTTTAAGCTCTATATCTTCATCCTTTGGTATTTCATCAATGTTATCGTCTATATCTGGAATATTACTTTGTGCATCAGGATTTTCTGGATCTGGAGCAGTAATAGCATCTGTTGGTCCAACATCGAAGAATTTTGATGCAATTTCATTTTCTGAGGCTTGTTTTGCATATAAATGTGCTTGTGCAAAGAAATAAAAATTGAGGAGTTCGAAAAATAATATAATGAGGCAAGAAGCAAGGACTACAAACCTCATGAAAATAACGTAGATGATTGATGAACAAACCCAATAAACTATTGATATGAAAAATCCTAACCAGAATAAGTTTGATTGTGAAGTACTTGGAATAAATGGAGGTGGTCGAACGTAATATTCAACATAATCGCCGTTTTCGTTAGGTTTCATAAAATTCCATTTTAGACCGACGAGATGTAGCCCGCTAATGTTTTTAGTTGAAAAGAATTGCAATACTTCTAGCATCATAAGTATTGCAAAAACAATTCCAGTATTATGCACTAAAAATGGTAATGGAATAAACGTTAAGAAAATTATAAGCTTAATCCCTAAATATATTGCAACATGGTTGACTAATAATCGATTCTTCTCTGTTATTGCAACCATTTTGTCTGGAGAATCATCTTGTGTCTGCATGAATTAAAAATTTTTGGATTGGTCAAATTTTATTTTACGTGACAAAAAAGTCGGTCCGATGAATAACCGAAAACTAGGAAATTTAACTTTACATATATTGCTTAGTAGATTTTCTTTATTATTTAAAAATTTGCTCTGACAATTTTGATCAACGGGTATGGATAAAAAAATTCACCGTAACTGCATAAATGTATCATGATTCTTGTCACTCATTGATTAATGAAAGAAAAAACTTGGCTTCAAGAATGATTCAACCAAAATTTTTATTCAATCAAACAATAAGGGTAGAATTGCCCATTGTTCATTTAAATATGCAAGAGATTCAGATATAGCAATAGTTAGACTGATAGTTATTGAACATTACTCGAAGGAATTAAACAATAATGAATCAATTAAGCGTATTAGCTTTTAATAATATTACAAACAATATATAAATTAAAAATAGCAACAGCATGGATACATTCTGTACGCATTTTATTGCTTTGGATTCGGAATTGCATTAGGATGCGAATTTGTTGGTACAACTAATGTAGCGACTGGCTTATTTGGTTCTTGTGGCGGATTTACAGTTTTTGGATGCGCTTTTTTATCTTCAGTAATATATTTTTGATATTGTGGTTTTGTTTTCATATTTTTCCATTTATCACCAACGTCACTAGACTTTCTTTCATTTTTCATGAATATGTCCTTATGCAATTCATATACAAGAGTCCAATGTCCAATTCCATATTTTTTAACACCATCTTCTATTGCATCAACTTCCTCTTGAGTCCATGGTATTGCCTGACGTTTTTCTGGTCGCTTTTCTGGTTTCTTTTCCATTAATGGGTTGGTTCTATTGAATGTCTGATATTCTGTTGGTTTTTGTTGAGTAATTTGTTTACTTTCCGCCATAGCAATAAGTACTTCGCTATATGATGCTTTTTTCACTGGTACGTTATCTATAAATTCTTTGAAGTTCATAACACGCGTTTTCATAATTTTTTTTTCTAAATTTATTATGATCGAAAAACATGGTTTAGATAAGTCCCCAGAACGTTCGAAATCTCAAGAAAGACTGAATGTAACTCCTCCTGAAGCAGAAGGAGAGCAGCCAGCTGAGCAACCTCCGAAACCAGCAAAAGAAGAAAAACAAAAAGCAAATCCAGAAAAAGAAGTTCAAGATCCATTCACACAATCATGGGTTGCATATTACAAGACATCGTGGTTTGTGTTAATTGCATTTTTAGTCTTTATTTTATCGAATAGAAAATTTCAGACTGCAAACACTTCATTGATTGATACAACAAGAGAAGCTGTCGATTGCAACAATATCAGATTACTTTCCATATCTACAAATGATAATAAAATATTCGTAAATCTCGAAATTGAAGAATTTATTGAATATCCTCGAATCATCGCTCCATCTTTAATTCATATAAATATCGAAACTCCTATTTCGACTGCGACATACACCAATAAACAATTTTGGGATTTGAACGAGTCTTATCCAAATATTTCATTTTGTATCCTTCAAACGGTAAGTGGTATTGCAAAAGCTAGCGTATACTGCCAGAAGCATCTACTTGGAGAAAGCGAAGTCAATATACCAACAGTTAAAGTATTTCCAATGGGTTGGAGCAGAATTGTTTCAAATTCTCAGTTTCCTGCTGTTTTAAGCGACTTTTGTGTAGATGAGAACGAAGATATCATATTCTTGTCCCCGCCAGCCATGGAATTACGTCCAATTCAGGTTGGAGCTTCAGATTTCATTTCAATCCAAACAAATCATACATCATTACCCGCATTTCTCTCAGAAAACAAGAACTACGAACTTGTTGACGAGCCAGTCGTATTCGCTGCATCGTCAACATCCGAAAAATGGATGTTATTATTCGATTATCTCCTTCCCGTTTGGTACAACGCGTTCACGGGTATTGAAGATCAGCCTGTTAAGATCAGGACTCTCAGATTCAATAACGAAACAAAGGAAACGTTTGCAAGAATTGCAGGAGATAAATTATTAATCAATAAACCACAATGTTACAGGCTCGGAAGGTTCCTAAACAACCAGGGTTCGCATGCTTATAACCAACCGTACTTTGATATCGATGATATGGACGGAATGATCGCTAAATACGAACAAGTTATGAGATATCCAGGTGGAGTGTTCCGTTCTTTCAGAGATCGCTACTCCCATTCGGAATTTAAGAAGAAGAGGATCATCCTTGACAAGCATTTCATGAACCAATTCAATAGTACGATTTCGGAATTATATCCTGATGCAGAAATCATTCCTTTGGTGCTTGACCAGCCTATGTATAAGATCGCTGATGAGATTCATAGCGCAAATATCTTCATGGCCAGTCATTTAACAACAGTTTGCCTCGGAATCTTTTTATCTGAACGGGCAACACTGATTGAGGCCAGACCTATGGATGCAGAGTGTTATACATTTGGTGGAGATATAGTTAAACATACAGGAGTTAACTATATTCCTATTGGAATCAAAGAACTTTGCGCATGCAATAATTTGAAGGAATATTTCTCACTTCCTTACTTGTATCAGCAGTTAACAAAGCAGATGATTAAGGACGCAATAGATAACGGCTTTGAATACGCTGATAGATTTCAATAAAATTTTTGTTTAGAGTTGTGTTTGATACATCATTACTTTTTGCTTATGTAAAATTGAAATACTTAATAGTTTTAAAGAAATAAATCCAATAACCCTTTTGGGTGCACTTTCCGGGTTCTCTCAAATTTTTTTGACACGCTTAAATTTTTTTGGTGGAGAATTGGAAATTCTTTTGCATTCAAAATTTGCAGGCCCTTTTTTGCACTTTTAAGGTTCTTTTAGAAAAAGAAAAAAGTAACTAAAAATTGAATATGGCGACGTTTTTATTCCTAGTAAAACAAAATAAAACAAAATTGAGTAAAATTAATAAAATAATAAAGATAATATGGGATAAAGTCAAAGGCTGTGTTGGAAGTAGGTTAAACCTTCATTGACAAATTGAACAGAAGGTGTGGGTGAGACTGTTAGCTAATTTCTGGGGAAAATAGAAATGCAATTTGAGCTAAAATTGATTTGGAATGGTGAAAAACAAGGAGTGTTAGGGTGAAATGAAAATAAATTAATAGCCCATTGATCTTTTTTGAAAACTTCTTTGAAAAAATATCATTAAATGAAGCTCATTAAAATTGATTTTTCGCCAATTCAATTTTTAGTCACTTTTTCCTTTTTCTATAGAACCGTTAAAAGTGCAAAAAGGATCATTGCATATTTTGAAGGCAGATAAAGAATGTAACATTTTTTACACTTTTTGAGCGAAGCTCAAAAAGTGTAAAAAAGGTAGTAAATTTTTGGTGGAAAATTGGAAAATTTTTGGTTGAAAAGTCTTTAACATCTCATATTTTTGGTTGATGTCCAAGGGAGAAATTAACCAAACTCATTATGACAAATTGATGGAGATTTTTACAGGATATAATGATGTCTACAATACTTTGTACAGGCTGAAAACAAATGACGAAGAAAAATTCAACGCAATATACAAAAAATCAAACAAAACCTGATTGACTCTTATCAAATTCAGCCTGATGTGATTATCAATGATATATCCGAACTTTCAATTTATAACAACCGCTACATGAAGTCATATTTAGCGATTGCCAAACAAATTGTTGACGAATACCATCTAAATCAGGTCAACAAAATCAGCACAGTTTTTAATTACCTTTTCTACAAAGAATACAACATAGTATTGAATGAAAAGGAGGAAAAAAGTTTTAACGATTTTGAAGATTCTCATTATTCATCTGATATTCACGAACAAAATACAATTTACTGATCTATTATGGATGATGACAAAATATCATTGATAAATTTTACAGAAAGAGAAGGATTTGATAAAAATCAAAAATTAAAAAGTAAATTATATCCATATTCAAATGAAGGTCTTTCATTACTTGAATTATGTTGTTATCATGGATCTGTTGATTGTTTTAAGATCTTAATAACGAAATTTCAATCAGAAATCACTCCAGATTGTCTTAGATTTTCGTTTTTGAGTGGAAATCAAGACATTATGAATGAATGCTTGAAAGTACAAAAACCAGATGATGTATGCATGAAATATGCAATAATATCACACAACATTGATTTCGTAACATTTTTGATGAATGAACACAACATAGAAATTGATTTAGAATCGTGCTCTAAATACAATAATCTTCAATCATTTTTAGTTTACTTGGATCAAACAAATGACATCAACGCATGTTTTGTTTATTCTCCGAATTTCCATCTTTCATCACTTTTAGAATATTTTATTTCAAATGGAGCAGATATCAATGCTAAAGACGAAGATGGATGTACCCCTCTTCATTGGGCAGCCGATTATAATAGTAAAGAAACTACAGAAATTCTTATTTCAAATGGAGCAGATATCAATGCTAAAAACGAAGATGGATGTACCCCCTCTTCATTTTGCAGCCAGAGATAATAGTAAAGAAACAGCCGAAATTTTTATTTCAAATGGAGCAGATATCAATGCTAAAACTAAAGATGGATTGACCCCTCTTCATTATGCAGCCAATAATAATAGTAAAGAAACAGCCGAAATTCTTATTTCAAATGGAGCAGATATCAATGCTAAAACTAAAAATGGATTGACCCCTCTTCATTGGGGAGCCAGATATAATAGTAAAGAAACTACAGAAATTCTTATTTCAAATGGAGCAGATCTCTATGCTAAAGACGTAGCTGGATGTACCCCTTTTCATTATGCAGTCAGATATAATAGTAAAGAAACAGCCGAAATTCTTATTTCAAATGGAGCAGATATCAATGCTAAAGACAAAGATGGATGTACCCCTCTTCATTTTGCAGCCAGAGATAATAGTAAAGAAACAGCCGAAATTTTTATTTCAAATGGAGCAGATATCAATGCTAAAACTAAAGATGGATTGACCCCTCTTCATTATGCAGCCAATAATAATAGTAAAGAAACAGCCGAAATTCTTATTTCAAATGGAGCAGATATCAATGCTAAAAACGAAGATGGATGTACCCCTCTTCATTGGGCAGCCAATAATAATAGTAAAGAAACAGCCGAAATTCTTATTTCAAATGGAGCAGATATCAATGCTAAAGACAAAGATGGATGTACCCTCTTCATTATGCAGCCAGATATAATAGTAAAGAAACAGCCGAAATTCTTATTTCAAATGGAGCAGATATCAATGCTAAAAACGAAGATGGATGTACCCCTCTTCATTATGCAGCCAGATATAATAGTAGTAAAGAAACAGCCGAAATTCTTATTTCAAATGGAGCAGATATCAATGCTAAAGACAAAGATGGATGTACCCCTCTTCATTGTGCAGCCAGAATAATAGTAAAGAAACAGCCGAAATTTTTATTTCAAATGGAGCAGATATCAATGCTAAAACCAAAGATGGATGGACCCCTCTTCATTATGCAGCCAATAATAATAGTAAAGAAACAGCCGAAATTCTTATTTCAAATGGAGCAGATATCAATGCTAAAGACGAAGATGGATGTACCCCTCTTCATTGGGCAGCCAATAATAATAGTAAAGAAACAGCCGAAATTCTTATTTCAAATGGAGCAGATATCAATGCTAAAGACAAAGATGGATGTACCCCTCTTCATTATGCAGCCAGATATAATAGTAAAGAAACAGCCGAAATTCTTATTTCAAATGGAGCAGATATCAATGCTAAAAACGAAGATGGATGTACCCCTCTTCATTGGGCAGCCGATTATAATAGTAAAGAAACTACAGAAATTCTTATTTCAAATGGAGCAGATATCAATGCTAAAGACAAAGATGGATGTACCCCTCTTCATTATGCAGCCAGATATAATAGTAAAGAAACAGCCGAAATTTTTATTTCAAATGGAGCAGATATCAATGCTAAAACTAAAAATGGATTGACCCCTCTTCATTGGGGAGCCAGATATAATAGTAAAGAAACTACAGAAATTTTTATTTCAAATGGAGCAGATATCAATGCTAAAGACGTAGCTGGATGTACCCCTCTTCATTATGCAGTCAGATATAATAGTAAAGAAACAGCCGAAATTCTTATTTCAAATGGAGCAGATATCAATGCTAAAGACAAAAATTGACGTACCCCTCTTCATTATGCAGCCAGATATAATAGTAAAGAAACAGCTGAAATTCTTATTTCAAATGGAGCAGATATCAATGCTAAAGACAAAGATGGATGTACCCCTCTTCATTATGCAGCCAGATATAATAGTAAAGAAACAGCCGAAATTTTTATTTCAAATGGAGCAGATATCAATGCTAAAGACAAAGATGGATGTACCTCTCTTCATCACAAAAGTATATAGTCGGGAGAAAAAGGTATAAACGGGGCAAAAAGGTGTAACCCTTGATATTTAGAAGCCAATATTAATATAAATAGTATCCTTACATTGAGTATATTTGGGCTGTGCATTCAAAACAAAAACTTAAAAATATGTAAATTTAGATAATTTAATTTTTTAAAAAAACTTAATAAGACTCAAAAAATCATTGCTAGTAAATTAAAATAGTATATAAGCAATATCTTTATTCATTTTTGCCAATGAAACTTACAATTCTTTGAATAATTTGCAAGAATTCTATTCTTGTTGGCTTTCATTAAGGCCATGTGTAAAAATATTGTGATTTTTACTGGATCCTTTGGACTGTAACCGGTCTAAATTGACTTCAGCGGGCATAAACCAAATAAATTTCATTATTTGGCTTTTTTCTTCGATAAATATTAAGGAGAATGATCTAAATCATATGTGGAACCGTAACATTAAGTGATCATGTGTTGATCCATCAAGAAAATCAGTAGTTGGAGTTGGATAATCCATAATGATTTATCAAGTTTTATTTTTATGAATTTTGTTCATTCATATGAATACATTCGTACAAACTATCGTTGTCTGATAAATTAACATTTTTTGTGATTTTATCGTATTATTTGCTTGTCAAGGTAAAAAGTTAACATCTTTTGTCGGGAAAAGTTATTATAAATCATTATATATTATCTTAAAATTTGAATTAAAGTCAGATGAGTGTAAGTGCAGCCTTAAAATTTCGTAGTTTTATGCATTTGAAGAAATATTGAATGTATTCTTTGAGAAAAGATAATACAAATTCGCCGATATCCATCTATTTGAGATATCTTCTTGAAGTATAACAATCTTTGTGTTATCATCATCAAACTTTAAATCTTACTTAATGGGTATCTTTGCTTTGTTTGTTCTATCGATCTCGATGATTTTGCTGATGATCTTATCGCTTTCCTAATCAAATGTATACATTTATATAATGACTCTCTTTGATATAGGGTGTCCAAAGGTGTGTTTAGCACAAACCTGAATACTGCGAATAGAAATAAACAAGTTACATATATATAAAGTTTATTTAAATATAATCACCATTGGATTCAATCACGCGTTCGCAGCGATCGATCCAGGCTTGAAAGACACGCTTTAAATCATCATGAGAAAATTGCTCAAATTGCTCTCTTACAAAATTTTCAAGATCATCTGGACTCGCGAATTCGCGTCCTTCAGCTCTCTTTTTTAGCGTGCCGAATAAATAAAAGTCAGAGGGTGCAATATCAGGTGAATAAATTGGGTTTGGAACAACTTTGACATTGTTTTCCACCAAGTAATTCATTACCTTATGACTTTTGTGAACTCTTGAATTATCAAAATGAATTGCAAACTTTTGTTTTTGTTGTTTGGATTTCTCAAACTCATCAGAATTGATAATTTGAGTAAGAACATTGTCAATTAGATACTGAGCATTCATCGTATTAGGTTTTTGAAGAATATCAATTGCGATGATGCCATTCACGCCCCAAAAAACCGACAACATCATCATTGGTGTGTCAATTTTTTTCTTCGGGAATGTTTGCGGATTTTCATCCTTCGGGATCCACATGATTTTGGCTTCTGTTGCATATTGAAACCAAGACTCGTCCCCTGTTACTAAAAAGCGAAACTTCTTGGATTGATACGCACCCAATATAGAGAGGAGCTCTTTCGAAGATTGGACTCTAGATTTTTTTTGAACTGAATTAAGGTTGTGCGGAACCCAACGTGTATACGCTAGTTTGTAGTTCAAATAATTGTGCAGATAACAACTGACTGTTGTACGTGGTATCTTTGTCATCTCCTCTATCCTTCTGAGTGATGCTCTTGGGTCTTCATCTAGCGCTTGAAGAATTGCTTTGATTTTTCTTTGATCCGGCGATTTTTTGTCAATTTTTATGATGGGCGCCTTTTTGTTCATGAAGTGATACATCCTAACATGATACGTTACAGTGGAATAGCTAGGAGCATCCATACCGAAGCATTTTACCAATGTCTCGTAGATTTTTTTACAGTCTTTGCATTTTTTTGCAAGAGCGAGGATGTTTTCTTTATGATTCATTAAAAAAATGAAAAAAATCCCGCCAAAATTTCCCGCGAAACCGCCTCTTGTCTCAAAATTCATTTTATATCCCGGCATGGCGCCAAAATACAACATACTCATCATATACATATATTCATATTTTTTATTATATATTTATAATCAGCATATATCTCCTTTAATAGTCTCATATAGAGCGCTGTGCTAAACGCACCTTTGGACACCCTATATCTTGAGTATTCTATTCGTAATGTCATACTGCTGAATTTATATCCATATTTGTTAAGAAATCTGCGCATTAATCGATTATTCCGTATTTATTAAATGCGAATCAACTTCAGAAGGATGGTCTATTAACTTTGACTGCAAGGCAAGAGAACTGTTTGTCCAACAAAGAAATTTTTATCTTGAATCAATATCATCAATTTCTTAAATGTCATTTAATCAATGAGTTATGTGTTTTTCATCTAAAAATTATGTTTTCTAAATTTCAGTTTTCAAGTTTTAAGTTTTAAAATTGCGAGTAATTGAATCATAATAAAGATTTACACTTTCAATTTTATATTTCGAAATCAAAATTGAGAATAAAGACATCACAAACAACGAATTCAGTATTCGTTCTTCAATATTTTCTTGCATTTATTCAACATCAATTTTATACTAATTCTCAGCACTCAGAGAAAACAACAATCGTGAATTGATTCTCTTGCATTTATTGTTATTTTATTCATGTTGAAGAATAAGAACTCCATTGACAATTTGTATGCTTATTAAGCTTTAAAATGAGAATATTTGATGTCATTTTTGAAATTTGGTTATTCTGAGGATTTTTAGTAAATTGTTATGCATTAACTATTAACTATTAACTATCTGAATGATATTGTTAGTGCGCACATTATTCTTATCGAATAACCGAGATTGAACAAAAATTTTTCAAATTTGAACAATTCAGGATGAAAAATTCACATCAAGAAAGAAATGTCTGGAATCATAAAGCTAATATTGAACAATTCCATGCAGATAAGCTTTTTCGACGCAATAATGCTTGGAGTGATAAAACTTTTTAAAATCTTTTGATGAGCTCTGGAACTATTTGGTTCGAAGAGGACTTTCCGATATGACATCATACCGATCTTCTCAATGTAGCATTCGTGAAGTATGATCTTGCTCTGATGGCTCGTACTCCGCGAAACAAAAAATTTGAAATGATGAATTAAAATTGAGAGAAGATGGGAAGTGTTTCGACAGAAAATTTGATAGAAAAGGGTAATTTTTCTTGCAGAAATAGAAAGTATATATTGTAAAAATAGTTACTGTGGAAGTCCCTAGTCCAGGAATACGATTATTTATCTGAAAAAATAAAATAATCGTCTGACAAGGGTAAATTTATTTCCTAACCATTATGTTTAACATAATAAGGACTTCTTTTTTGTATGTTTTTTAAAAATTGTGATGAAGTAAACCTTTGAAAAATTCTCTTAAAATTAAACCCGAATTTAAAAAGAAAATATGGATGTTTTTATAAGTTACATTTATTTATGATTCATAATTTCATTAAATTTTTAATATTTGGATAATTTGCAAATTTCTCAAAATTGCATGCATATATGATCTTCATACTTTAAAATCTTTCTATATATCCACATATCTATTAATATACAAAGTGACAATGAAAATTTCGATATGAAAAACGATTTGAAATATATTTGAGTGTAAAAAGTGATAGATTCGATAACAAACAATACCAATATATTTATTATGCTACATGATATTTACTCACCAAGCCACATGCTCGGGCGTTGAGGTCTGGGGTCGAAACACTTCTTGGGAAGTAAAAAATTTTGAAATAGAGTATGTAAATTTTGAATGCATTACTTACGAATTTATTGTTCAAATATTAATGGTTTCATATAAAGGAATAATAATTTCATGAATCAAATTTAGATTTTCCAAATGTGATTAAAATTTCTTTCATTTTAGACAACATAAGTTACAATTGAATAGTATATCATTATTTCCCTCATTTATTAAAACTTTGACATGTTTATCGTGCCTTCGACAGCTTTGTCACAACAGCAATAAGTATTTCGGGAGACTGTATATTGAAATTTTTATTCAAATGATAAATTATAATTAATTTTACTAATTAATCATATTGAAGACAGATATTTTTTGATAACACGATTTCCGCAATCAAAACATGTGTTTCCATATTTATTCTTTGCTTCTTTGTTAGCTCCAACTGAGATAAGATATTTAACAACTTCAAGATGACTATAAAATGATGCAATAATGAGTGGTGTAAATCCATCATTATTCTTTGCTTCTTTATCAGCTCCAACAGAGATAAGATATTTAACAATTTCAAGATGACCATTTAATGATGCATAAATGAGTGGAGTTCCTCCATTATTATTCTTTGCGTCTTTATCTGCTCCAACTGAGATAAGATATTTAACAACTTCAAGATGACCATTTTCTGATGCTAAAATGAGTGGATTATCTCCATATTTATTCTTTGCTTCTTTATCTGCTCCAACTGAGATAAGATATTTAACAACTTCAAGATGACCATTTAATGATGCATAAATGAGTGGAGTTCCTCCATCATTATTCTTTGCTTCTTTATCTGCTCCAACTGAGATAAGATATTTAACAACTTCAAGATGACCATTTAATGATGCATAAATGAGTGGAGTATATCCATCATTATTCTTTGCTTCTTTATCTGCTCCAACTGAGATAAGATATTTAACAACTTCAAGATAACCATTTTGTGATGCATAAATGAGTGGAGTATATCCATCATTATTCTTTGCTTCTTTATCTGCTCCAACTGAGATAAGATATTGAACAACTTCAAGATAATCATTATATGATGCTCTAATGAGTGGAGTTTCTCCATTATTATTCTTGATTTCGATATCAAAACCATGTTCAACAAGGCGTTCAATAAGTCTGAGTTTTCCATCTT
Source organism: Trichomonas vaginalis G3 (assembly GCF_026262505.1). Classification (NCBI taxonomy): domain Eukaryota; phylum Parabasalia; order Trichomonadida; family Trichomonadidae; genus Trichomonas; species Trichomonas vaginalis. The sequence goes on from NC_067207.1 coordinate 11,432,615, forward strand.
GTGCAGCTTTATGAATAATATAAAATCCGTCTGAATCTTTTGTTTCTGCAAGTTCATTGAATGCAATTGATGACATAATTCGATTATCGTCTTTTGATATTTCATCTAAGAATTTATATATATTCGAGAAATCGTTTGATTTCTCTAGTTCAGAAATATTTTGTAAAAATTCGTTTTGAATATTGTAACGAATATAATTATGTTTTGGAGGTCTTGATCGCAATAATGAATCATGGAATGAGCTGATGATGATATTATAGTTATTTTCGTTACTCAAGTTTTGAATTTCATCAATTATTTGTTTGCTGCAAAACTCTAATCGAATGTGTTCAATCAGTTGATAAAATGTTTCACTTTCTCTTGCAAGACAAATGACAAATTTCGCTAATGAATCTTCATCTTTGATTTTCAGTTTATCACTCTTGATTATTCTTTGGACAATGTCAAATCCAACTTTCTTAGATATCGTCTTGAATTTATTCTCATCGATTTCAAAGAAATGTGAAGATATGAAATCTGAACATTCATTTGTCTTTTCTTCTGAAGATATGTCGAAATAGAATTCGAGTAAATCAAAACAATTATTTATATCAATATTTGTATTATCGATGAAATGATTTTTGTAAAATTCAATTAGATCATTAATATCAAGTTTCACTCCAATATGAAAGAGATCTTTACAAACACTTTCGTCGCATTCAACGTCTCTTTTCCGATATTGAAGGATGTCTTTCAAGATATTGTATGTATCTTGCGTTTCTATTTCTGTAGTAATATCAATATTGACATTATTATTGTCTAAAAGATAGTTTGCATAAAACATTTTTGAAATCGCAACTGCGAAGTATTTGTTAATGATGAATTCGACGTTATTGATTGTTAGAGTAACCTTTTCGCACGTTTTGCAGTCATTAATCCTCTGAAGGATTTGATTCTTAAGTTGAAACAATACCATTGAAGAAAAATTGCTGGATAATTTATAATTTTTTTTTCTAAAATTTTTGAATGAAATTGACCATATTTCCTCAAGTCCTGAAATATCAAATACGTCGTAAAGATCAAATCCAGGATCATCAAATATTTGTGTTAATCAACCATCCATCAAATAAAAAAAAATTGAAACTATGTGAATTCTAGTGCTAATGGAATCTATTAGATGGAGTTTTCGTTTGCAATAAGGGTTTCGTTTTGCGAAAAAAACGTACAATACGCAATTTCGCTAAAAAAACATTTAGCTAGCAATTTCGACCTTTGACTCCACTCAAGACGTCACTTTTTTAATTTTGCGGTATCATATTTTTGGGAAATCTTTATGAATATTATATAAAAAGTCTCTTTAATATCTATATTTCATATTTTTATCGATTTTTAAAGTTTTTGCGAAAAGTATTCAATTATTTTTGCTATTTGGTCGGGTAAATGTCAGATTTGCGACATTTTCTGATATGATATTCAGATTCTACGTTGATAATAATGCTTATAGAACCCTCTTGCTATTGTGTCAAAATTGCGAAACCGATAGCAAAAATATCTCGCAATATCAAAATTGAGATATTGAGTGAATTATGCATTATAGAGATTAAAAATCTTATTTGTGAAAACATCTCATCAGTTTCTAGCTAATTCAAAAATCTTTACTATCTTATTCGATTAAAATGAAAAGGGAATAGTTTCATTATGCTTTAAATGATAGCCTTATAATATAATCATAGTTTTCGCTCAATATGCAGCATTTTTTTTTCGAAATCTATGGTCAATGTCCTAAATACTGATTGCTTTGCATTCATATCTCTTACATTTTCTATACCCACATCACTATTCATTGCTATTCCTATCTTTTTCATTTTTGTTTGTTTCTCATAATTTCTCAAAAAACATGATAACTTGATATTTGTAAATATCATACTTTATAACGTAAATAAGAACTTGACCTATTAAGAAAAGCAGTAATGAAAAGAAAATCTGAAATTCATAAAAATTACAAGTTTCTGATGACAATTAGCTTAATTAAACCAGGTACAAGATTATATAATTGTATTTTCTATCCAATTATCCATATAATATCTTATCCAGAAAAAATAACTTGATCAATACCAAATGATTTTTTAACTAGTAAATAAAGTATTTTCTTTACACACACATTGTATATCATAGTTTTTTTTTGGTTTCGCAAAACATCCAAAAACAAATATGCTATAAAAGTGACAATTTTAGCAAAACGAAACCCTTATTTGCAACCATTTTTCAAAAATATATTTGATTTGAAAATTAATTTTACACAATTTCTCGGGCATTAAATGCAAGGAGCTATATGTATACTAGTATATTCCTAAATACTCTAATATATGTTATACATTGACGGATAGTAAGAAATGAACATATATTTAAAATATTATTGGTTTTAAATGTGAATAAGCAAGTATTAAATGATCTAAAGACTAAATACATTATAATATTGAACTATTTTAACTCAGTAAAGAATAAAAAACAAATTTTATTTTCAATTAAGAACTTTCATGTTTGTTTGACTAACAAAGTTACTACTAGTTTGATCTGGACTGAAATTACTTTGGAATGCAGGTTTTGCAAAGTTAACTATCCAATGTTGGAATTGATCAATTCCTTCTCCTGTTTTTGAGGAGAATAGAATGCATTGGAATTTCTTTGTATTTTTCATGATTTCTTTAACAATAACTGTAGGTTTTACTTGTGTTTCATCTTCAACTAAATCCATTTTCGTACATAAGAATATAAAAGGAATATCACTAATTAAATGAGACTTCATAAGATCTTCAAAGTATTCTCTGATTTCTTCTATTTTTGATAATTGAGTAGCATCGATAATGAAAATTGCTCCTCCAAAGCCAATAATTATGTCATCAGCATTAGACGAGCTAACATATTGTTGTGGAAAGTCCCAAAGATATACAAATGTCTTATCAAAAATTGCAGTATCTTGATACTCTTCTGTTGTAGGTTCTGTTTGTCCCATGTCTCCATAGCATATTTTCTTAACAAAACTCGTTTTTCCAGCTCCTTGGAGACCAAAAACAGCAAGCCTGTATTCTGTTACTTGACCACTAATCATAATAATGAGGACCACACTTCAAATATAACTCTAATTATTCATATTGGGAGCTTTGACTAATATGGTGTAGCTCTAAACAAACAAAAATCCAAAAAAAAATCAGCAAATCATGTCAAAGAGGATTTGCAAATATCAAGTCATTAACAAGGTTATATCCAAAATGATAAAGGTGTGTTTATCAAAAGAATTTTGAATATTGAAAATATTATTCATGATTATTTTTGGAATACTTATTACACAGATCAACTTTCTATTGAGATAGAAAATGATGTGATCAAATCTTGATAATTATGTGTTTAAATAATTATCGATATATGTATGAATTAATTTTATAAAAAAAGTTAATTTGTTTTGTAATAAAGAAAACGAGACATGCTTTAGAAGTCGAACATGTCACCAAGGTCGAGTGGGGCGGCTGGTTCTTCCTCCTTCTTCTCTTCCTCCTTTGGAGCCTCTTCAGCGGCAGCAGCACCACCGGCAGCAGCGGCAGCTGGGGCAGCACCACCAGCAGCGCCGTTCTTGACGAGCTCTGTGACGTCGTGGTTCTTGAAGTAATCGGCGAAAAGATCAACCCAGTAGTTCTCAAGCTGGACGTTGGCAGCCTTGATGAGGGTGTTTAATTTTTCGGCTGTGATCTCGATACCATCGTCGTTGAGGATAAGGGCGGCGTAAACGCAGGCGAGTTCAGCAGACATCGTAAAGGAGGGCCAAACCGCTTTTTCGATTGAATTTCATGATAGTGCTATTTTTGTTGATCTGAAGAGTGATTTATTGATTATGCTTGATTTGTTTTGAAATTCATATCAAACTCCTTCGCACTTTTATGATTTGAAATTTCAATCAAAACCTTTGGTGATATATTTGGGATATGTCTTATTAGGGTACGAAGGCTGTAGTAATGTTTGTAGTGATTGTTATTTTAAAATTTTGTAAATTTCGTTCCAATAAAAAGTGTTTAATCTTTCTTGCGTTCAACACCAAGGGCACCACCACGGCGGCCAGTAGACTTTGTGCACTGGCCACGGACCTTAAGGCCGAGACCATGGCGGATACCACGTTTCATACGCATCTTCTTCATACGCTCGATTTCAGCACGAATGTTAGCACCGAGATCTGTAGCAACCCAATGAGTGTTCTGGCCTGTAGCGCGGTCGAAGCGGCGGTTGAGCATCCAAACTGGGATCTGGTGCTCTGTTGGGTTTTGGATGATAGAAACGATGAGCTCTTCTTCCTTTGGTGTGAGTGTACCAGCACGGCGGAGTGGATCAAGGCCAGCGCGGCGAACAACGGCATATGCGAATCTGCGGCCAATACCAGAGATGTTTGTAAGAGCAAGGTAGAGTGGGCGGCGGCCATCAACGTTTGTTGAAAGCATACGGACCATATCACGGAATGCTGCTGGATCAGTTACTTCGATAGGCATCCTTCAGAAAAGAACGAGCCATTCACTTTACAACTATTGAATTTAAGATCATGCAAAATTTTATGATATTGAGGATATTTTAGGAAATTTCAATAAAAACTGTCATAAATGCGTATATGAACCATATATATATTATTACTTCGATGATTCATAAAATATGATTCCAAATGAAGAGATCCACTAATCTTTTGTATGTTTGCATTTTCCACATGAGCTTGAATCAATCATATATAAAAGAATACTGTATAACAATGAAGATGTCTATAACAAGAATTTGTCGTACCACAATAGCGCATTGAAAACAAAGGTGATCCCACGAAGATCTAAACGACAGATTTCAAAATAAATAAGATAAACAGAATCAGTAGGCCCCAAATATGAATGATATGATCTTAGTTTGAAAAGTTACTAAAAGAATAAAAAGATTTGTGAAATACGTTTTAATTTCCATAATTTTTATCAATTAATTATCACGTTATGATTTACATATCAAATTTAATTTCAAATATAAGTAAATATCAATATTCATTATTTGTATTTCAAATTTAAGTATGATTGGAGCTTTTGAATAAAACCATATTATTCCCAGCTTACATGATTATAGTTTATTATGTAATATCCGGTTTATCAGGTAAATAATAGATTTGAATTCTTACTTTTGAGGATTTGACTGAAAATAGTAAAATGAAAATGGATCACTACAGAATTATTTTATATTCTAATAAACCATTTTGCGTAAATGGTGGTTCTTATCATCTATCAAATTTCGTAAGAAGTCTCTTAAAAATCTTGGAGTTCTTCAAGAAACGATCTTGTTCAAGATACATGTCGAGATACTTTAATAAAATTAATCATAAATCGAAGCAAAACATCACATTTGTTAATAATTTCAAGTAATATATAAAATTCAAGATTACAATGTATACTGAATTCTAACAAAAACGAACAAAATCTCATCTCTCGACTAGAATATTAATATGATGCAGTTTTTTGTTTAGATCTAATATAAAATTGAATAAAAACTTTACTTTTACACTTTTCATTCAAGTATTTTACTAATACAGATCATGCTTTATCAATGCTTAGTACTATTCTTTTTAGAAAAAAGGATAATAAGAAAGATATTTGTGATTTAAAATAATTTTTTAAAATTTGCCTTTAACTCATCACTCTGTGATATATAAAAAGCATTCGCATTACTCATTCTGCTTAATTGATCAACTCAAAATTCCAAAAAAAATTCAAAAATGAAAATTAAAAATTTGATTTTTCTCTTCAAAAAATCAATTTTGAAAAAAATTTGGAAAATCAAAGTATTGTATAATTAATCAAATCATCAAATGAAATCGTTTTTACTCATAAAAAACATCTAATTTTTGATTTTGATATCATATTTGATAAAAACTCATTCTATAGTTGATGCAATGTCATGATTGCTGTTGGAAATATTATTTCCATAACAAAATTCTTATTTTAAGATAGTAAAATAATAAAGTTTTTATTTCAACAACAACAAGTAAATAGATGAATGGAAACGCACTATATTCGCATAATTGTAGTAACTATTGTCTATATTTGAGTTATGACTATTCCAATCAAAATGTATAAAATTAAAATCAGAAATATCAAACAATTATATTCGGTACTGTGCACTCATTATAGATGTCATCGTAATTTATAAGTAATTTATATCTAAAAGCCGACTTTTTTTTTCTTATTGCAATAATTTTCTCAAATTTTAGTAACTTTTTCTATATTCAAGTTATTTGAATATATATCATAAGCGACGTAAGAACTCAAAATTACGAGGAATTCTGTCGTTGCATTTTCGAGATGCAAAATTTCGATTTTTAATATGGGGCTTTGGCAGGTGCAATCTTGATGTTATCTCCATATAGGAGTACAGTTGCAATATAATTAAAATTAACGAAGTTGATTTTAAATTGCATAATGCTGGAGAATAACTGACAATACAACTAAGAATACTCTACAAGATAGTTGCTAATTGGAGTAATAAATTAGGCTCCACCAATCATTTCTTTCATCTCTGCCATAACGAGCAGAAAAGAAGCGATCAGTAACCCTAGGAAAAAAGAAGAAGGGTGTCACTTTTCGTGGGATTACCTTTTTGAAAACTAATAAATAATGGAATTAAAACTAACTTTTAGATAATAGAAGCGCAAGGTGAACTATAATTTTAAAGCCATGTTTTCGTTTAGAGTTAATTTTGATTTCATCTTCTATTGTTTCTTTTTCCTCTGGAAATTCAAGTCTTAGTTCTGCAAAGCATAATCCAGATGATAAATGGCGATTTCTTGAATAAAGGGATCCTGCATTTTCTCTTGTTGATGCGTATCCAATAGAGCAGGAGGTCAACATTTCAAAATAACAGCCTTGAGCTTGAATCTTTTTTGGTGGGATAGAATTAAGATTAAAAAGGAAACTAGCATTATTTCGATAAAAGCTGCAATTAATAAAATTCATATCTAGACGTTTAGAATAAATAAGGACAGGACAATTGTTTTGAAAGTAATTAAATAAAAATATTTGAAATCCAAAATCTTGAGGTTGATATCCAGCATGATATGCCTGACCAGAAAATATGTCTTCTGATGTATTGTTTGAGAAAGTCGAGTATGTTACGTTTGAGAGATTGCCACAATAAATATTGTAAATGCTACTATATACCAGTTTTGAATTAGAAACATTGATTGATTTCATATTTATTTTGCCACCCATCATGTAAATATTGAATTGCCCATTATTATTTTCATCGCCACTTAAAGTAATTGTAGAATCAAGGAAATAATTTTTCAAGGAAGTTGCTTCGAAAATTGTCGATTCTACTTTGCAATATGCACCAAAGGTTGGTGAGTTAGAGCCATAACTGCAGATTCTGTCTTGAATACATTCTCCATACTTAGTATTCAAGTATAAAGAGCCACCTTCTTCACTCTGGTGTGCGCATTCATCAAATGAGGTAGTGTCAATGAGAAATTTAAGGGTTTTGTTTGTTGTGTCTGTGATACGAATTGCTCCTGTGGTATTAAGGAAATTAAATAGGCAAAGCGATATATAAAAACTACTTGATACAGAAACATTGAGATTGTGATCTTTGTTTTTGAAAGATTTGTGCTGAATCGAAGAATCGAAGAATTCAGCCCATTGCTTGTGTAAAAATGAGAGCAATCTATAATCTTGAGTGATTTTGTTATTACTTCTATCATCACTTCAATCATCCACATGCTTAGCTTTAGAATGAATCATGCCCTTTCGTATAAAAGAAATCATATAAAAAAATGATCGGAATTTACATTTTTGAGAGAAAGTGTTAACTCAGAAAAACTTCGTACCTGATGTCCATTTCTCTTCGTCAAGCACATTTATCAAAGCATGCAAAAAATGAATTGTAATGCATGTAAAGGCAAATATGAAAAATATCAAAACAGAAATAATCAAATAAGGACGTAAAGCAGTTAATTATGATCTGTTTGTATCAGATGATGAATGTTAGGCCAAATTCTAGATTAAAAATTGATTAAAAAATGAATATTTAATAAACATTGTAAAACAATAATAAATAAATATAAAATCAATCGTGATGATTAACTTTTCTGCCACCAATTGTTCCATATCCTCCGTAACTCGATTCCTTGACTAAATTATAGTTATATACGTTGCCAGCATCAGCCCCGAGGTCACCAAATCTATAAGGACCTCTAATGATTGGTACAGTTCTTGTTGCAAACTTGCAATCTCCGCCAGGAAGATTTGAAAATTTCATACCGCCATTATTCACTGCAAGAGCCACTCTGAACTGTGTTTCTATTCTTGGATTCATTAAAAGTGCGTTAAACTTGGAAAGTGGCCCAAGTGAAGTCGAAATCTTCATTAAAATATTAGATCTAATGAAATCTCTTTCATTGTACTTATCCAACCTTGGCCTTGTTCCATAACGGCCTCCATTGTTGTAAATTACTTGTGCAACCTTTGGATTGTAGGCAATATCTAACGGAGTTCGATTATAACCGTCATATCGATTCAAATCGAGGCCATGGAATGCCAGCAATGCAGTAACCATGCCAGGATCGTCCCTACAGGCTGCAAAGTGGATCGGAGCTGCAAGTCCTGGATGTTTTGTATTATTAATATCTGCACCGCCTCTCCTGATGATCGTACTCATAATTGATGGATCTGAGTTGAAAGCGATCAAGTTTAGAACGGTTAGTCCGGTGGTCGTCACAATTTCTTCGAGAAAATCGTTTCCGCCGCATGTAACTAAGGCTCTGACTTGTGATTCGGACCTTGTTTGTATTGCTTGGGCGAAAACAGTGATTAAACTTCTCATTGGAATTTCTCCCATAATTTCTTTGACAATTTGGATCAATCTGATATCATTCGGTGGCTCTAGCCTAAGTACAAGCTTTGTCCATAGGTGTTCCAAGTTCGATCGCTGAAGAAAAGCTTTAATTACATCATCACGGCCGCGATTGAGCAAAAAGTCAATAGTTGTGTGTAGATCTGAATGAGCAATGGATACAGCGCCATGATGGAGTAAGTACAAGCTGAATAAGTCTTCTAATGAGGATTCTGATATCCAACATTGGAAGAAATTAATAGAAATGTTCATTTTCTGGACGATGTAGGCCATAGAAAGAGGTGGATATGTATATTTTTGGTCAATCATTAAGTCTTGAGTGCAAAATACCATTCTTCTGCCTAAAACATTTTCTGCAAGGAATTCTAAGCATGGAATGCTCGTTGTTGGTAATGAATAAAGCAATACATCTGATGGAAGTTGGATCTTTGAAGCAATTAGCTTAAGATTTTCTAAATCTCCATTGATAGCAACGATAATTGCAAGCTGAATCAATTTATGATCAGGTTTTCCACGAGAAATCAAGTATGAAAGGATCTTTGGTGAATTAAACATGGCGGCAATCAAATTAACTTGAGATGTTGGTTCGATACCGTAATATCTATTCAAAAACTCGTATTTATGGTTTCCAAGAACTGGATTTTCACTATTGCAGTGTTTAATGAACCAATCAATATCATCATTTAAAAGAGCTGCCAAAATGTTGTTTGTTTTGCATTTGCATTCGAGAATTGATGAAACTTCCTTGAAATTATCAGCAGCAAGATCTAAGAAGTTATTAATTTTCGATAACTCTGGTTTATCTTCTTCTTCACGGGTTTCATCGAGCAAAGCTGTTGGATTTGTAGATCTCAAGCTTCCCATTGTTCCCCAGTTTGTAAGATAATAATCTGTGGTTGGCTTGCTGTCAAATGCTAAGTAAAAGTTAAGAATATCTTGTTTATCGAATACTGAGCTAACGATAATGAGAGAGCTGATAACAGATGATTGGCCGCGTGTGCATATATCTTCGAAATTTTGACGATATTCGGCTGTTGAAAAAATTCCAAATTTAACGAAGTAAGAGAATATTTCTGTACTTGAATCAAGAACATCTTGAGGCATTGGACGTGAGTTTGGAGGTAGTGTTTGAAGCAATTGGCATAAAACCCACATTGAATAATACAATACATGAGATTTTGTCTTTGATACAACAATAAACAATTCGCAGAATCCCATAACTTGTTGGGGAAGCTGTGGAAATAGTGGAATTAGTTGTTGATGAATTTCTTTATAATTTTGTGGGTTTATTTGATTTACAAGTTCAACTCTCTTTTGCCTTTCAAGGAGCTCAGCTTTGTATGTTTCAGGAATATCAAAATTATCTAATGAGAACTCCATATTGAGTATAAATTTATTATTGTCAAAATAATATCGTAAATTTACGTGTCAAAAAAGTATTCGCCATTTCCAGAATATCGTGAAAATCATGCTTAAGTGTGTTTAATCTGCGCCTTGTCATGTACGAACATCGAAACGATTTTAAGGATTAACAACTGTTATTCGAACGCTAAGGTCTGGCCAAAAAGTGGCGGTTTTGACATTATTTTGGTTGATTTAATAGTTGAAGTCTCGTGATTTTCGGCCGATGCGTCAACCAAACACAAGGGAACATTCCAGGGATCGCACTCGTGTCGCTGTCCGGATGCTGTTTCGACATTTCTTTAATTTATAGAGACAAAATTTTATTTTTTACAAATCTTTGTTCATTGATAATTTAATCGTCTATGAAAACGTTTTACACCTTATGTCATTATTCAATATTTCTTGAATTCAAATTATGGAATTTTTATTTTTCAATTTCGAGATTTGCAAAGCTTGTAAATATATGAATTACTTTAGATAAGAATAATACAATATATTTTTACTTTATAATGAAATATTTGGAGTTATTTTTTCATCATTTCCAAAATTTTGTCAAAAATCTTCTCAGAAACCTTTTCTTTTGACATCATTTCTAGTTCGTGAGCTCCCTCCTTTGTTATTAAGGTTACCAAATTCGTATCTGTACCAAATCCAGCTCCTTGGACTTTCAAATTGTTTGCAACGATCATATCTGCTTTCTTCTTGTTTAGTTTAAGTGTGGAGTTCTCAACTAAATTCTCTGTTTCCATTGAAAATCCGCAAATAAATTGATTTTCTCTTCTATGTTCTCCTAAATACATTAATATGTCCTTTGTTCTCTTGAGTTTTATTTCAAGGTCTCCGTCCTTCTTTTTGACTTTTTCATCTGAATATTCAATTGGCGTGTAATCTGCAACTGCCGCTGCTTTAATAACGATATCCATCTGGTCGGATATTTCAGTAACTTTCTCGAACATGTGTTCGGCTGAATCTACTTCAATAATTTTGACGAATGGAGGAATTGGAGCTGAAGTCATAGCCTTAACAATTGTTACGTTAGCTCCACGAAGCATTGCTTCTTTGGCAATTGCAAACCCCATTTTGCCCGTAGAATGATTTGTAATGAATCTGACTGGATCAAGAGATTCTCGCGTAGCTCCTGCTGTGACGAGAACATTTTTTCCAATCATATCTTTGTTGCGGGCAATTACACGTTCTATGTATGAGAATATAACTTCTGGTTCTGCCATTTTTCCGCTTCCGACATCTCCACATGCAAGCATACCAGAAGATGGTTGTATGATCTCTATTCCATACTTTTGTAATGTTTTGATATTATCTTGTGTGATAGGATTTTCAAGCATTGCTGTATTCATTGCTGGAGCTACAAATTTTGGACATTTTGCAGCAAGAAATGTTGTTGTGAGCATATCATCAGCCATACCATGTGATGCTTTTGCAATGAAATTTGCAGAAGCTGGTGAAACTAAAAATATATCTGCATTCTTTGCGAGTTCAATATGTGCAATTGTATTATGGTATTCTCTATCGAATGTATCAACATGTACTTTTGTCTTTACAAGTGCTTCGAAAGTAACTGGTGTAATGAATTTCTCAGCATTCTCTGTCATGATGATATGAACAGATGCTTTGGTTTTTCCAAGCATACTTGCCAATGTAGCCATCTTGTAAGCTGCAATTCCTCCTGTTATGCCAATAACAATGTTTTTTCCTTCAAACATTTTTAATTCTGACGCTCTCAATTTTGATAGAATTTGTATTTTTATGGCAAGATGAAAGAGAATTTGTAAATGAAAGGTCGATTGTTCAATTCTGGAGTACATTGATCCATTGGCATATTGTTTACTAAGATCGCTCATCTAATTAAATATTTTGAATATCAGTTCCGATGATCGTAAATAAAAGAGCTACAAGCATGTCTTCTTACTTCGAAAGAATCCATTTTGTAGTGCTGAAGATAATAGTTTAAATGAAATGGATGTAATTGATTGGGCATTTGAATAGCCAATAAGCATTTTGGAAGATTTTCATTTAATTCACATAATATAATATGAAAGCCAATGCAACATCAATCAAATATTATTCCACTTTTTTTCTTCAAACGTTTTGAATGACTTTCGATCCTGGTCACTTCGGATTATCTGAAAAGGACAAACTTTTAACAACCAACGTTTTCAAGAGAATAGCATCAGAGTATGGTCTATCCACACCAGAAGTTAGAGAGCAAGTCCAAATTGCAACAACAATTTTCCTACATTACATCATTGATGGTTGTGTTGCCTACCATCAAAGAGATGACACAGAAAAGCCTGTATCAGTTAAAACTGCTGACATCGTTAGAACACTTGAAAATTCAGGTTTCATTACTATTGCAAGAAAATGTGCTTCACAGTAGGATCATGTTCCATTGTAATGGAATTATGTATCATGCATCTATAATTATTTAATAATATACTACATTAATTAGAATTTCTCGAAGACTTATAAGATTGTTTGTTTCATGCTTTGTATTGTTCTAATATGACTCTGGTGTAGTTTATCTATCATTTGCAAATTACGGTTGTTTATATAAAAAAATATTTATACCATTTAATTTTCTTTCCGCATAAATAACTCTACTTCTTTGTTCTAATTGGATAACACTTTGCATATAATCTATTAAATTGTCTATTTGCGATAGAAAATATGAGATATTTCTTTCATGAAAAAAAAAGTATTTATTGCGCATTGTAGAATAAAAAACATATTAATCAGAGTAAGATTCGGAACTTGAATCTGAGTAGTCCGAGTAATCAGAATCGAATTCTTGATTTTCTCCAAAACTATTTCGTAATTGCTGAGTGCGTCGTCTACGCATAAACATATGACGCTTTTTCAGCTGTATATTGGTCACTTCCTGAGGATCGTAATTAGGATTGTTAATTTCGTTAATCATTTTTTGACGTATTTTGTCAGGAGTAGGTCTGTTTATAGGCTGTCTAAGATAGTATCGTGTTAATTCTGGTGGTGGATGATCAGCAACCATGCAATAAATCGAATTTCTGCCAAACTGTGTGCCATTTAAATCAAGTGCACTTTGGCAATCATCTGGATTGTTGAATTCGGCAAAGCCTCTACCACTTATTCTATCACCGCAGTCTTTTTCGAGATCAACTCTCAATAAACGGCCTTTGCTGATCAAAAAGTCCCTAACTTGTGTTGGTGATACATTATTTGGTAAATTTGTAAGTAATAGTATCCTACCTTCATAGGGAAACGGGTTTTCGATTGGATGAATTTGAGTCATTTTATATTGACACTTTTTTCGATCAAAGATTTTATAATTGGCAACACATCATAATGCGCTATTTTTAAATTTTAATTCTCTAGTACCTAAAAATCATTATTTATGGAAAATTGCAAGTGAGATCGTTATCATTAAATCATCTCCGATAAATTAGTGCCATATTTGCTACGTTGATATGAATATTAGTATATATGATTGTTGTGCGATATATTTTTTATGATAACAATGGAAAATATCATAAATTATAGTTCGTTATTTAAATTGTCTTTGCCATATTTTGTAATCCGGGTCTCATAATAATCTATAATTGATATTCCAGCTAAAACCATCAAAAAGAATTTTTTTGGATGAAGCACCTTTTGCGGTTTTGGTCGGTCCTTTTCGAATGTCTGAGGAACAACAAAAGGTTCTTGCTCCAAAGCGTGAGTGCGGTCTCCACTCATCTGGCAAGCGTGTTAACTTCGCTCGCAAGATCGTCCACGAGCTTGTCGGCTGGCAGCCATACGAGCGCCACACAATGGATCTTATCAAGATCGAACGCCGCCGTGCTGCTCGTCAATTCCTTAAGAAGCGCCTTGGCACACACCGCCGCGCTATGAAGAAACTCAACACACTTGAAGAAGTTGTTCAGGAAGAATCTCTCCACCACCATCACGAGTAAACTGATAACATATATTTAGGATGAAATAATAACTCTTACGCAGATGATTACATTTCTTAATCATTATATAATAATAACGTGTAAAAATTATTTTTCATTAATAATGAAATGAAATTAAAGTTTGAATATGAATGAGAAATAGACTACTGTGCTTCTATGTAAGGGTTTCGTTTTGCTAAAATTGTCACTTTTATAGCATATTTGTTTTTGAATGTTTTGCGAAACCAAAAAAAAAAACTATGATATACAATGTGTGTGTAAAGAAAATACTTTATTTACTAGTTAAAAAATCATTTGGTATTGATCAAGTTATTTTTTCTGGATAAGATATTATATGGATAATTGGATAGAAAATACAATTATATAATCTTGTACCTGGTTTAATTAAGCTAATTGTCATCAGAAACTTGTAATTTTTATGAATTTCAGATTTTCTTTTCATTACTGCTTTTCTTAATAGGTCAAGTTCTTATTTACGTTATAAAGTATGATATTTACAAATATCAAGTTATCGTGTTTTTTGAGAAATTATGAGAAACAAACAAAAATGAAAAAGATAGGAATAGCAATGAATAGTGATGTGGGTATAGAAAATGTAAGAGATATGAATGCAAAGCAATCAGTATTTAGGACATTGACCATAGATTTCGAAAAAAAAATGCTGCATATTGAGCGAAAACTATGATTATATTATAAGGCTGTCATTTAAAGCATAATGAAACTATTCCCTTTTCATTTTAATCGAATAAGATAGTAAAGATTTTTGAATTAGCTAGAAACTGATGAGATGTTTTCACAAATCAGATTTTTAATCTCTATAATGCATAATTCACCCAATATCTCAATTTTGATATTGCGAGATATTTTTGCTATTGGTTTCGCAATTTTGACACAATAGCAAGAGGGTTCTATAAGCATTATTATCAACGTAGAATCTGAATATCATATCAGAAAATGCCGCAAATCTGACATTTACCCGACCAAATAGCAAAAATAATTGAATACTTTTCGCGAAAACTTTAAAAATCGATAAAAATATGAAATATAGATATTAAAGAGACTTTTTATATAATATTCATAAAGATTTTCCAAAAATATGATACCGCAAAATTAAAAAAGTGACGTCTTGAGTGGAGTCAAAGGTCGAAATTGCTAGCTAAATGTTTTTTTAGCGAAATTGCGTATTGTACGTTTTTTTCGCAAAACGAAACCCTTATTCTATGAAATAAATCTCTAATAATTTTGTTATATTGTTGAGAAAATATTATTTTTCAGTCAAAATCAAAGAAATTCATAATAGAACTGAAAACCAAGCTTAAAAATATTAAAAATAAAGACAACAAACAGTAAAAGTTTTGGTAATTCGGCGATAAATATAAACATTTTTAAAACAAATAAAATATAAACAATAAAGGAATGAAATTAAAGGAAATCTAATGTTTTTCTAATAGAATTCATGAGATTTCTTCAGAGTCAAATGATATATGATAAAAATCTTCTAGCAAATAAATAGAGAACTTTCTATGGCAAATATCGTGTTTGATCTAATACAGCTGAGATGTAGAGGTATTATATTCTCGAGATATTGGTATAACAGGTTCCGTTATAGATGATTCAACAATAATTGGTACTGAATCTGGATCATCATCATTTTGGGCATATTCCTCATGATCTGTATTTTGTTCGAGTTTCGTTGATTGTATTACAACATTTTCTTGAGCAAATGCTGGATTTAGCTTGTTTAATTGATCTGTTTCTAACTCAATTTTTGGAAAATTTACTTTATCTTCTGTGTTTTCTATTGGAGATTTTAATAAAAGATCTAATTGTAATTTATTTTCAAATGGAATTATTTTATCTATTTGCCCTCTTTTTCCAATGTAGCATAACTTGCCGGATCCGTCTATACTGCTGTCTTTTTCAAAATAGATAATGCGAGGATTGATTAGTTTTTTTCTCCCCATAAAAATTCTGAAAAAATTTTTTATGGCTTTGGTAGACAAAATTGAGGAAATAGAAATTATCTTGAAATCAATATGTATAATTATTGCGGTGTTAAAGTGGAAAAAGGCGACCGTTTAAGGGTGCACCCGTATGTACGTTTATTTGAGAGGAGGAGGATTACCCTCTCAATTTTGAGGGATTCGTTAGTTTATTTTCTCGATGAATATGCAATAAAATTTGATTTTTACCTTATCAATATACTTCATATAATATACACATGTTCATGTAAAAACTTTTTTCCAAAATCCTCAGGAATTAAGGGATTTTTGAATTTTAAGAATTTTTTTCGAATTTTTTCGAAAAAAAAATATTTTCACAACAGCCTTAACGGCTAAGATTTAGGAACAATGTTAAGTATCAAAAAGAAAGGAGGTCTGATATAGACAACATATATCGTTGAAGGTTGAAAAAAATCTCTAATATTTGAGCCCAAAATTTCAAATTTTAATTTTTTGAAAAAAGAGGCCACCCGTATGTACGTTTATTTGAGAGGAGGAGGATTATATTTTTGAAAGGGTGAAACATTATGAATATGTTAATTATATAATAATATGTATTATTATAAAAAAGAAAAAATAATGCACGTTAAAATTTTTCTTTCTTGATTTTTTACAAAATCTACTTAGAATTATGCAAAATATGACTAAATAATTATAAATTTCAAGTTAAATTTTAATTTTGATAAATAATTTAAATTTCAAAATATCAAGTTCAGTTCGACTATGTATGTAGTAATTCCTCAATAAAGTGCCAAAACCCTATTAAAATATATGAACATTTTCAACATTTTAATGTTTTTATTTAAAAATTTGATGGAATATGAGCTTCAAACAATTATTATGTAAATAAAAATAATTAAATATATGTATTTATTCGTATTACAACCGTAGTAAGTCGATTCTTCCTTTCTTCTACTGAGATTTGAATTTGATTTCGAATTGTAAAGAGATTCAAAGGGAAAATACTAGCGGATAAAAACTACCTCCATGAAAGGGTCATAATGGAGTCAAGTTGTATTTTTTGATATTTTTTGCTTTTCGAGCCTAAATAGGTAGCCAAGATAATGCCTAAAAATAAGGTTCTAAATTCTGAAGTTTACATGATCCTCTCGTGTGCACCCTTAAGATAAGGAAATTAAAAATTCCAATATCTAATTAATTAAAAACAAAGAGTCTATGTCACTAAATATACACTACAGTTGCTTCCAATGAGAAGCCTATGCTTAATTGTCGATCAGGTATCAGGATGAATTCATCTTTAGCATCAGAATACTCAAATAAATAAGTCTGGAAAAGTTCCAATACTCATAGCAACAATGACATAATAAATGATCTACTCTAAAAAGGCTCACTCAGGAGACAGCAAAGCCGAATATCTTTTTTAAAAAGAAACTGTTAATGGTTCAAGTTTATGACAAAAAGAGCAATATTATGTTGGCAAAAATTAAAATAATGAATTCCAAGTAAATAAAAGATGCGACAATTGACATTGGACTGAAATGAATGAATTAAAGCATCATCGTTAAGAGCAAAGAGAAATCTCAAAGTTGACACATATCTTATATATGTTGAAGTTGTTAAGGAAGTAATGAAATAAAAAGGATAAACTCCACTCCCTTTAGCATCACATTTTAGTCATTTTGTAGTTGTTAGATTACTTATCTCTGCTGGACTTAATTAAGAAACATGAAATATTGATGGATGTTCTCCACTCAATAGTGCATCCTCTTGAATTTGTTTTATGTCTTATTTCTGTTTGAGTTAATAAAACAGAATAGTTAATGATAGAAGAACTGCACTCAACAATGCAAAAAGGGAAAAAATGTAGATATAATTATAATTTTAAAACATAAACAAAAAAAAAAATTAAATTTCAATATTATCCCAATCAGTAATTTCGATGTTTTCAATTTTGAGTAAAAGATCCTCATGGTTCACATTCAAATTAACGTTGTGTACTGTCATGAAATTGTCAATCAGTTTGTAATCAATTTTTTCTGGTTGAATTTCATCAGGATGTATATTGCAAAGCATGAGATATGCCAGATTTGGTTCAATATGTGGTGTAAGTGTATTGTATTCCTTTGGATTCTCAAGGATTTGGTTATTTGCGATAACAATCAAAAGAAGTTCCTGGAATCTAACTAGTTTGGTTTTAGTAACTAGTTCGATTTCTGCTATATCTGTGTTCATCTTGGTCGCACTGAGAACACTCTCGGCCAAATGATTAATAATAACTGTATTTGCGATCTGGCAGTCGAGATATTCAATGATACAGTTGTATAGCTTTTCCTGGGATGGAGTGCTGAATCTTTTTCTGATTTCAAGAAGTCTGTTGACAATTTTCTTGAAAATTTCGGAATCTGATGAAAGTTGGAGAGCTTTTATGTATAAATCAACGATTTCATCTCCTATTTTTGTACATGCGGTTATAATTGATTCTCTGAAGATGTCAAGTGCGCATTCGCCAAGAATTGTACCTTTTGGAAGTTTTTGGTATAAAACAAGGCAGGATTGGTAGAACAAGCATGCTGAAATTGGTGAGGATATTGTTGTTCGAATATCATCAAGCTGTGCGAAGCATTGATTTAATAAAGTTGGAGAAATGGAATCTTCAGGAAGCTCGTTAAGCTTTGCTGCAAGAACTTCACCTGGATGTCCTGGTGCTGATTTGGAAAGCTCATTCCAAGTGTTAAGAATAAGTAAACTTATTTCTGGGTTTTCGGAAGATTCTTTTGCAATATCTGTAAAGAACTTCTGAAGCTCTCCGTCAAATGATGTTGCTGATGTCCAACTTGAAACATGACTTATGCCATATGGACTAACGTGCTGCTGCGGATTGTAAACATCACGCTTGTGTTCTTCATCATCGTCGTAATTCGGTAAATCTGGGAAAGGAATGCCGAGTTGTGAAAAACTTGAATTCAGAAATGAAGAAGAAGTTAAGCTGGAGTTCGGCTTTATGTGGGATGGACTCTGTAATTCGCTGATGTCTATTCCTAAATCTAGGCTCGAAAAACTTTCGAGCTTGTCAATAGATTTTGTTGACATTGCGGAAAATTGAAAAAATTGAAAAGACTCTGAAATTAGCTCATTCAATTGTTATTTTCAAATAGACTCAATGACATCTTTGCATTCGAAACATTTAATAAAATATTTACAAACAAATAAAGTTCACAAAAAAACATTGAATTGATTGAGGAAATGAGTATTGAAAAATTGTCACTCTGATTAAGCAATGCATAAAAATGCCAAGGAAATCAGTAACAAATTCATATCGATAAAATGAAATCGATATTTCCAATTTTTTACAATTTCAGACATTAAAAATGAACGAATGAACGAATTTATTTTGGGGAAGGTGTCTGATAGGATATGTTGCACTTAATCCCGATGAGCAGCACTCTTATTTGATCGAATTTTTCGGGTCTTTTGAATGAAAAAGTGACAGAATCGATATTTTAGTACGAAAACAAAGAAGAAACCAACGGAAACAAGTAGTTTTAATTTCGATAATCATCTTGTCACTGCTAATTATATCTTGCTTTATGCTTTTTTCTTTTAAAAATCAAAATAATATAATTAACCAAGTTAATATTCAGTATCCCAAGTGCAAACTTTGCAAGCCTATCATTTCTCATTCATCACAATCTTCATCCAAAGACTTGGTTTTATTATTTGCAACTGATCGGTATAATAGAATTGAAATACTTGCTAGATCACTTCGATCAGTTGGATGTCTTGCCCGAATAGTTGTTTTAGTACCGTTAAATGCTAATATTACCCAGGATTTAACAGATTGTGGAATTGAATTTGTTAAAATTGCCTCTGTCTCCTCTAGATTGCAGAGATCTCCACATAAAATGAGATGGGAATGGTATTATCAATACCTTCAGGAACATTTGAATGAATTTGATCGAATTCTTCACACAGATGCGTTTGATACTTACGCTCAATACGATCCTTTCTCAAACAATATTAAGAATGATACTTTATATGCGATTTCAGAAGATCGTCCCATCAAGGAATGCATTTTCAATACAAAATGGTTAAATTCCTGTTACAACAATACAGTTTTAGAAGAACTCTCTGAGAAGAGTATACTCTGTAGCGGAACCGTAATAGGGGGAGCTCGCCAATTCATGAAACTAGTTGAAACAATGGTAGATCGAGTTGGATGGGATGATTGTTGGACAAAAGCTCATGACCAACCTGTGTTTACTTATGTTATATACAACGAATTGATTGATTCCCTTAAAATTGAATTTTTAGGATGTAATTCCGAATTTGCAACAATGAATTACTGTTATTCTGAAAAGAAAACACTTTTCTATAATGATAAGTTACTCAAACCTAATTTAATTGGTTATCCTTCTTTTGTCCATCAATACAACAGATATCCAGAAGTTGATGACCATTTTCAGAAGAATTGCAATATCAGAATCGATAGAGCTAAAGAAAAGAAATCTAAAAATAGTGTGAATAACTTAAATGCGCAAATTAGATGATAAAAATAAAATTTTAATTTTACCAAGATTAAATCTATATTTGTATGTTTTTCTTCAGCTTGTGTGATCATTTCCTCCTAGGGTTTCTCTTATTTATTTTATTTGAAATATAATTTAAACATTTATGATAGATTTAATACATAAAATTGTATCTTTCTCTCCATGAACTCTGGTTTGAAACACTTTGTTATGGAGTGAGCGATTGTCAACCTAATGCATGGTTCTTTACTTAAATTTGATTTACATTTTATATTTTTTCCAGATCGAATTCTCGAGCATCAAAATGCTTCATTTCAATGCCAACACTAATTTAAGCATAATCAAAAGGTAGTATGCATATCACTTATTATAATAATGAAGGTTTGGCAAGTTGAACAGATTTTTTGATCATTTTTTCGTTGAGATATTTCATCAAGGACAGATTGCAAAATTTTGAATGAAGATTGTAATTCAATACGAAATAAAGGAAAATTTCACATGAAATATATGTATTTATGTTGCACTAAGCATAACTAATTAGGTTTCAACATTTTGCTATTTTTTGAAAGGGGGTATAACTTGTATTCAAAATTTGAATACTTGACAATTCACTATCATGGAAAGCCCTATTCAACTTCTAGTTAATAGGGCCCATGAGATGAAAGAATTAGCCACAGCATATCGTAGTATGGGTACTACTGGACCTCTCAATGATGTTCCAGACGTTTTGGAGATAGCTTCATCATTGATCATGTCCGTTATATCTAATGCAAATACGAATAAGCTTGAGCTTCAAGGTAATGCTGCACTTCAAGAAATAGATGACATTTTAAATGTCAAAGAGCGACAATTTATTACAAAAATGGAAAATTTGATAAATTCATCCGGCCAAAAGGTTACAGATGTTGCAGGAGTGTTAGAACGTGTACAACAGAAATATCATGAGACTATCGAGAAATTAACTAAAATATACGAAGGAATTGTTCAAAAAGAAAAAGATAAATTGGAAGCAAAGATAGCTGATCAAGAACAGCTCTGGGAAATAGAAAAGAAGAATCTTACAGAAGAAGAAAATAAGCTTTATAGAGATTTAGAACAAATATCTTCAAAAGTTCTTGGAGAAATTTCCCAAAAATACAATGAAAAGATAAATGATATTGACCAAAAGATCAAAGAGCAAGAATTGATGCTCCAAGGTTCTGTACATCAACGCCATCAGCAAAATCAGATTAAATCTGACTTATTGGCTGAAGAAGAACGTCGTATGGCTGCAGAACATGAAAAGATATCAAGAGATTATCAACAGAGACATAACAAAGCCGTTGAAGAAGCAACAAAATTAGAAGCTCAAATACAAGAGTTAAAAATGACAATAGAAAGCGAAAGTGCAAACTCCCAATCAAGAATACAACGTATGGAAGAATCCATGAAAGCAGATTTCCAACGAAGACAAGATGATCTTCAAATTCTCTTGACACAGTACTCTGAGCACCTTAAATTCCTCGAAGCCGAAGACAGTAGTATCCAGCAAAGCCATGAATACGAGAAAACTACCTTAGAAACCCGTTTAGCCAGATTACAAGAAGAATACGAGGAAAAAATTGGAAAAGAACAACGTTCACAAGATGAAGCTGTCGCAGTTATTCGTCAGAACCTCGAAAGCCAGTACAAAGTCATTTTCGATTCAATTGCAGACGAAATGAACGAAGAAGACGTAAAACGCGGCAAGCAACTTGACGAATACCAGCAACAGAAACTCCAGCGTGTCAAGCAAGCAGAAAAAGAACTCCGAGAACTAGGAAAAGCGAATGAGCGAGAAAAAGTGAAAATGCAAAAAGTCGTGGCCGATGCAAAAGAGAGGCTAAAAGCGGTCAAAGAGCAGCGTAACATTGATATTTCGGAGCTTAAACAAGCGAGACAGTCCCAGCTTGGTGCTCATATGCAGGAACTTGATGATATACAGCATAAACAAGCTCTTGAATTAAATCGGATTTTCAAAGCTTTCGACGAACAGCAGAAACGACTCGGCGAAGTTCAAAGAAAGTCCGTTGGCATGAAGAATAAGCAGAAAATGGAGACAGTTGCCGCAATGCGAAAAGAACATGAAAGAAGAAAACAGGCTATCATTGAAGAGATCGACCAACAGAGGGAAGACGAAACACAAGAGGAAGTACAGAAGAGAATTGACGAGATGAAGAAGTCAGGACCAGTGACTATGGAGAGTTTGGATAAAAGACAAGGAGATTTGAAGACAAGAATGGATAAAATAATGAATAAAATAGATAGCCTCATTGAGAAAGGTGAAGAAAAGAATAGTTCGTCCTCCTCTGCCGTTCAAATGCCTCTCCAAACTTCTAATTCCCAAAATAAATTAATTAAAAATGAGAAAAAGCAGGAATCTCCTGCAAGAAGCTCTCAGAAGATTCTGCCATTGAACCCTTTGGTCAAACAAGAGGATTCTGAAGAGGAAATCTCCAAATTAGCTCAAATTTCCCAAAGATCTGATGTAGTACAGAACGAAGACGTTAATAATGAGCTCAGAAGGTCAATCCAAGATGCTAATAGGCGTAGAAACAGCGTTCTTGAAGAAAGCAAGTCTTTAAGAAAAGATATTTCGGATCTTTCGAGTAATTTCGAAAATAAGTTCTTGCAAATTGAACATCAGTTCCATGCAACCAAGTCTTCATTAACACAGAAGAAAGAACTCCTTATAAACCAAGAAAATTATATTTCCAATAATGTTATGAACCAAGAAAAGAAGCTAGATGAACTGGATAAGAGGATCAACCTCAAGAACCAAATTGTCGAAGAAATGGAGCAAGTTTTCGAGAAAGACAAAGAAGAATTTACAGAAAAAATAAAGAAAGAGCAAGAAGCCAAATTGGAAGCAGCCAGAGGTACAGGTGAAGAAGCAGAACTGATGATGTACGAGGTCAGAATGGATTTCCAGTCAAGAATGGCCGCAATCAATGAAAAACTCGCAAACGCTAAATTGGCCACAGAAAAAATAACCGCTTATATGTTGAAATCTCGTGCACAAGCCATTGAAGAAGCACAGACGGAACTGACAGTCGGATATGATGAAAAAGTGAAGTTTATGAACGAACAACATAAACTGAAGCTCCAGCAATACGACAACGACGTGAACAACAAGAAGAAAGAGTTCGAAGATGAAGTTTCGAAGACGAAAGAAGAAACAGACGAAAAATCCGTTGAAGCAGAAAAAACATATTTAGAAAGGAAATCGGAACTGGAAGAAGAGAGACAGAACTTAATGAACGAATTGGATGAGTTGGAGAAGAAGTTAAATGAACTGTTGAACACGGAATGCAAAGACTGCGTGAGAAAGAAAGGAATTTTGGCTGCTTTGCTCCAGAAAAAGAAAGGTTTGGAAACAAAAATTGAAGATTTACACGAAGTTTCAACAAAATTGGAGTATAAAATGAACGCAATCTTCGGAAATGAAAGGAAACCACTTAAGGTAATGAGTCCTAGACTATTAGTGCCTCGTGCTAAGACTGCTCAAGCACAAGCACCCCCAAGAAGAATCTAATTAATTTTTATTGTATTTTTTTTATTTATATTAAATTTGTTTGTTTATTTTTAAAAATGTTATTATAATAGTTTATCTTTGCTTATCTATTTCTTAGAGATGTAGCCCATTTTATACTCAATAAACTACATCTTGCTTCCTTAATCTTATGTTCAAAGACAATATTCATGAAATATATGAATTTTTGAGAGTTTTTTAACTTGTCTTTGATATTTTCTTCTGCGGCAGAAAAAAGTTAATATTTTTCTTATAATCTCCTCTTAATTCAGTTCGCAGATAAAGGAACATATTAATTCTAGAATGGAGCAATAGAACCATGTATTAACTCTTAATCAATATATGATATATCACAAGTCTATACTTCAATAAACTGAACATTTGATCATGTGAATGATAGTACAATAGAACATGATCTTAAGCGTTTTTGGAGGAGTTTTGAAAGCTAAATGGGCTGTAAAGGATCAGCAAAATCAATGTTGAATTAAGTAACACGAAGATAGCAAATTTTTTCGGGCAAATTATTGAAACAAAATCCTTTGAAAAAAAATTGAATTGTATTGAAATTTTATAAATCAATGTTATCTTACACAATTATACGGCGGAAAATGCATTACATTACAAACGATGCTCTATATGATGATGGAGCACTAATTTACGTGAAAAGTAGATCGCCAACTTATTACGTTTGCTCGAATACAACTGTTATCAAGCCTCATGCATTCAAATTCTGCAGAGATGATATAAAAACAATCATATTTTGTGGTGGTAAGATAGAAAAGTTCGAAGGAAGAGCATTTGCGAATTGTCATAATTTAACAAGTTTAAATACGGAAAATTTACATAATTTGAAATCTATTGGAACACGTTGTTTTTCAAATTGCACTAGTCTGACTACACTGATAATACCAAGCTCAGTTACTACTATATTTAAACGTGCATTTTCTGGATGTACTAAGCTAGGGAGTATTAAATTCCTCAAAGATTCACAGTTACGACAATTAGGTGAGAAGGTTTTTTGTGATAGTGGTTTGAAAGCTTTTACAATTCCAGATAATTTGAAATCTTTCTATGCATCAGCATTCTTTGCACGGCCATTACGGTTCATAAATATTTCAGCTAATAATCATAATTTCTATGTAGAAGATGATGTTATTTTCAGTAAAACTAAAACAATGTTGTTATATTTCCCATATCTCAAGAAACTTGATGAATACGTTGTTTCTAATGGAGTAAGAATCTTAGAAATGCATTCCATGAGTTGTAAAGCATTGAAACGACTTGTTTTACCTCCATCTCTTGAATTAATACATACTTACGCATTCATAGATTCATTCATAGAAATAATTAACTTTTCGCAATGTAATAATTTAAGATTAATTGGTTCAAGAGCTTTTTCTGGCAGTAGAATTCAATTTCTCAATGTTTCTCACTGTTTAAATCTTAAGATGATTGATGATTGTGTATTCGAATACTGCAATTTCCTTAAGTACGTTGAACTTCCTCCTTCAATTGAATCAATAAAACAAAAATCTTTCTTTAATTGCACAAGACTCTTAACAATTTCATTGAATTCCAACATAAGTAAGTTGTCTTATATAGGAAAATACGCTTTTTATGGTACAGGTATTCGGAATTTCACTTTAGGACCAAATGTTTCATATTTCTCTGGAAAAACCTTCTTAAACTGTCATAATTTAGCAACAGTTTCGGTTGACAATCGCAGTGTGAACTTTTCATCACTAAATAATGTAATTTTCAACAAAAATTTAACAAAATTAATTTATTATCCAACAGGACTTAAAAACGAATCATATAAAATACCAAGTTCTGTTAAATCAATACGAAGATTTGCATTTGCTGCTAATAAATATATCACAGAAGTAATTCTTCCTTCAAAATTGAGGAAGATTTGTCAAAACGCATTTTCAAGGTCAGCAATCCATAGAATATCAACTCCAAATAATCTCAGGATGATCCATAAAAGCGCATTTAAAGATTGTAAAAATTTGACAGTTGCAACAATAAATGGATCATTTACGCAATTACCTGAAAAGTGCTTTAAAGGAGATGTGAATCTGACTATTATAAACCTTCCAAATTCATATGAATCAAGTCCTCGTTCCGCATTTGAAAATTGTACTGAAATTAAATGTATAACTTACCCCAAAGAGATGAAACAGCAGGCTTTCTTTTCTGGTCTTCCGTGGGGAGCTATGCATCATGAAAACTGTTCTGCTTTTGAAGATTTCGTTAAGGAGAAGCATAGAAACTATTCAATTTGGCACTCAGACGTTCTTCGGCCTAAGAAGAAAAAGTGATACCTATTGATGTTATTGTTTAAAATTATATTCAAAAAATATTATTTTTTGAACTTTTATATTTTGTTGTTAATATTAAAGGTTAATATAGAGTATGTAAAATTAAACTTTCTACCAGTTATTTTTTCTTCAGTTTAGCCCATTTGACTTTAATTCAAGTTTCTGACATTACAGATGAAGTGTCATTTAAAAATATCTACAAATGTTAACAGCAAATCTTATGTAGTGTATATGACAAGTATTTTTTCATTGAATGAATTCAAATCTGTTGCATTGCAAAAAGGAAATTTAGAGTCATAAAATGTGTGCTTTTGGCAATAAAAATGCCTTTGATAATATGAATATTACAGGATTTTGTGAAGACTTTGGATTGATTGAATCAAAATTGAAGATTTAGTGATGAATGATGAATCGCACTTATGATTCCTACTTTACTATTGACATCATATCATTTCATATCAATAAATTTGATAAAAACGCATAAAAAATATCCGAAATCTGAGTTACAATTGCTTTTCCCAAGTTTAATATAGAATTTTTTTTCTCTTAATGAATGTTAAAGATATTTTATTTGGTAAAATATAAAATTAAAAATTTTTAATGTCGGAGCAATGTATTCCTCCAGACAAATACCTTAAACTGCGAGATCAGTACAAATACTATATTGATTCGTATAACGCATTATATCAGCTGAAAACGGAAAATGAAGAAGACCTAAACAAGATTTACAAAATGATACGAACAGAATTGATCGATTCAAAGAAATTTATACCCCAAAATATTATCAAAGATATTTTAAATATCATTCCGTATAAGAATCGCTATACAAAGTCATATTTATATCTTGCGAAACTCATTTATGATGATTATCATGTCAAAGAGGTCATCAATGTTAATACTATTTCAAAGTTCTTGTTTTATAAAGAATATGGAATTAGATTAGACAATTCAGGTGATTTCGAAAGAATTAGATCAGGAAATCTTGATATTCATACAGAAGATACAATATACAGAGCAATTATGTATAATGACTTAGAAAGATTCATCATATTCACAGAAAGAGAAGGATTTGATAAAAATCAAATGCTTATAAGCAAATTATATTCAAATACTCGCTATTCATTACTTGAATTATGTTGTTATCATGGAGCAGTTGATTGTTTCAAGTTTTTAAGAACAAAATTTAATTCATCAATAACTTATGAATGTCTAGAATATTCATTTTTAGGTGGAAATCCAGAGATCATGAGTGAATGTTTGAAATATAAGGAACCAGTAACTTATCCAGTACAAAAAAATGCAATTATCTCACACAACATTGATTTTATTACATTCTTGATGAATGAATACAATGTTGAGATCTATTTAGAATACTGTGCATATTATAATAATCTTGAAGCATTTTTAGTTTACTTTGATCGAACTAATGATATTAATCTATGCTTTGTTTATTCATCGATGTTTAATATTCCATCCCTTTGCAAATATTTCCTATCACGTGGCGCTGATATCAATGCAGAAAATAGAGATGAACAAACTGCTCTTCATTGTGCGGCCTTAAAAAATAGTAAAGAAACAGCCAAATTTCTTATTTCACGTCATATAAATATTAATAAAAAAGATGATGATGGACACACCCCTCTTCATAAAGCGGCAATTAAAAATAGTAGAGCAGTCGCCCAACTTCTTATTTCACATGGTGCAAATATCTCTGTAAAAGATAAGCATCAAGGACAAACCGCACTTCTTTATGCAGCATATAAAAATAGTAAAGAAACAGCTGAAATTCTTATTTCACATGGTATAAATATCAATGAAAAAGATAATAATAGGGAAACCGCTCTTCATAAAGCAGCACATGAAAATAGTAAAGAAACAGCTGAACTTCTTATTTCACATGGTATAAATATCGATGAAAAATGTGAATATGGAGGAACTGCTCTTCATATTGCAGCATATTATAATAAAGAAACAGTTGAACTTCTTATTTCACATGGTGCAAATGTCAATGAAAAAGATAATGAAGGAAAAACACCACTTCATAATGCAGCACAGAAAATGGTAAAGAAACAGCTGAACTTCTTATTTCACATGGTGCAAATGTCAATGAAAAAGATAAATATGGAAGAACAGCTCTTCATAAAGCAGCACAGAAAAATGGTAAAGAAACAGCTGAAATTCTTATTTCACATGGTGCAAATATTCATGAAAAAGATAAAGATAGATTAACTGCTCTTAATTTTGCATTATGTGAAAATAGTAAAGAAACAGCCGAACTTCTTATTTCACATGGTGCAAATATCCATGAAAAAGATTATAATGAAAAAACCGCTCTTCATATAGCAGCACAATTTAATTATAAAGAAATAGCCGAACTTTTTATTTCACATGGTGTAAATGTCAATGAAAAAGATAATGATGGAGGAACTGCTCTTCATTATGCAGCATATAAAAATAGTAAAGAAATAGCAGAACTTCTTATTTCACATGGTATAAATATCAATGAAAAAGATAATAATAGGGAAACCGCTCTTCATTATGCAGCATATCATAATAGTAAAGAAACAGCTGAACTTCTTATTTCACATGGTGCAAATATCAATGAAAAAGATGATGATGGACAAACAGCTCTTCATGAAACAGCAGTTTGTGGTCGTAAAGAAGTAGCCGAATTCCTTATTTCACATGGTATAAATATCAATGAAAAAGATAATGAAGGAAAAACACCACTTCATAATGCAGCACAGAAAAATGGTAAAGAAACAGCTGAACTTCTTATTTCACATGGTGCAAATGTCAATGAAAAAGATAAATATGGAAGAACAGCTCTTCATAAAGCAGCACAGAAAAATGGTAAAGAAACAGCTGAACTTCTTATTTCACATGGTGCAAATGTCAATGAAAAAGATAAATATGGAAGAACAGCTCTTCATAAAGCAGCACAGAAAAATGGTAAAGAAACAGCTGAAATTCTTATTTCACATGGTGCAAATATTCATGAAAAAGATAAAGATAGATTAACTGCTCTTAATTTTGCATTATGTGAAAATAGTAAAGAAACAGCCGAACTTCTTATTTCACATGGTGCAAATGTCAATGAAAAAGATAAATATGGAAGAACAGCTCTTCATAAAGCAGCACAGAAAAATGGTAAAGAAACAGCTGAAATTCTTATTTCACATGGTGCAAATATTCATGAAAAAGATAAAGATAGATTAACTGCTCTTAATTTTGCATTATGTGAAAATAGTAAAGAAACAGCCGAACTTCTTATTTCACATGGTGCAAATATCCATGAAAAAGATTATAATGAAAAAACCGCTCTTCATATAGCAGCACAATTTAATTATAAAGAAATAGCCGAACTTTTTATTTCACATGGTGTAAATGTCAATGAAAAAGATAATGATGGAGGAACTGCTCTTCATTATGCAGCATATAAAAATAGTAAAGAAATAGCAGAACTTCTTATTTCACATGGTATAAATATCAATGAAAAAGATAATAATAGGGAAACCGCTCTTCATTATGCAGCATATCATAATAGTAAAGAAACAGCTGAACTTCTTATTTCACATGGTGCAAATATCAATGAAAAAGATGATGATGGACAAACAGCTCTTCATGAAACAGCAGTTTGTGGTCGTAAAGAAGTAGCCGAATTCCTTATTTCACATGGTATAAATATCAATGAAAAAATAAATTTCAACAAACCGCTCTTCATTATGCATCAAAAAATGGTTATAAAGAAATCACTGAACTTCTTATTTCACATGGTGCAAATATCAATGAAAAAGATGATTATGGAAAAACCGCTGCTGATTATGAAGCTGATAACACAAAAAAGAAACGTAAGTAGATCTCGACAAAATGTTTTTGAATAATTTCTGTCTAATCAATTTGATTGAGTTAACGGCTTTTATAAATAAACTAGAATTCTTTTTTATTTATTTTTACAGAATAAAAATTCAGAATACAATTGGTAGTGGTATTGGGTAAATATGATTAAATCGATATCAGATACCGTAGCTACAAAATGCTATGTCATAAAACTGCGGTATTTTCATTTAATAATTAAGATAGAGCTGAAACAAATCAATATGTTTCATTTCTTATATGTATCATTCTATTTTTAAAATAAATCAACAGCCTATTTTATTGGTAATATGTTCGTGTAGCGAACTAATATATCATAATTCCTTGATACTACTGAAATACTCTCATTATGAAGCGTTTTATCCGGGTCAAGAATGGAATATAATTTTCAAAAAAAATACAAAATTGTATTGAAATGGAAGCCTCTGAGCTGATGGCATACTTAGTTGATTCATATTCTATATTTATAATGTCTGAAATAATGTCAATTTTTGATATTTTAAATAATAAAAATCTAATTATAAGTGATTCAGTATATTTGGAAATAGGATTTAGAGCTTTAGACTCTATTATTGACGTAATTACTCCATTTTGAATGTTTGGAACAACGTATTCTAATTTTTGCATAATTATTATAAAATATTAGAATACGCGGCTGTAATTGAAGTCAACAAGATCAATTCTTATCCATAATGAAATCGCCTATGTGTATCTGTCAATGGAATTTTGATAGTTTAATCTATATTGAATACCGAATTCTTTATTGCATCGATAAAAAGGTTGAATCATATAAATTTATTTCAAAAAGCAGACTAGTGACTTAATGTATGATTCCATTGACTATCTTTCGAAGAATTCATTTCAAAGTTTGTCAAAATGTGATATAAAGCAACCGCTACTATACGGGTGTGCATGTATTATGAAACATTACAACATCTGACGGAAATCTCTAAGGTCTAACCCAGATTTCAAAAACCGAGAGGTGTCTTGAATAAAATTAGTCCACTTTTATGATTACCAATCTTTGGGCTTAAAAAAAACAGAAATATGAAACATCGATTTTTTCTGACAGAATTTTTTCATCGTCTTCGAAGATTTTTCTGGGCAATAATGCTGCTCACATTGTATATATTCATATTTTAATTGGAATTTCAGAAATTTTTGCGAAATTAAATTATCCAAGCCAAAACATTTTGAATTGCATTCAAAAAATTTTTCTTTCAAAATTTTTTTGAGGAGATAAGTGCTCAGTCAAATATCATCATTTTTTTCGATGAGTGATTGGTTTAACGATCCTTTCTTCGATGAAACATCAAACTCCAATGATATCTTCGCCCATGCAAACGAAATGTTCAGAGGAATTGACAGACATTTCCAACAAATGATGAAAGATCAATTTGACCTCATGGGCCCAATGCTTGGTTACGATAAAGACTATGATTCTAACCGTCCACGGATAGGAATGAACAATACCAACAACAACTCTCGTAGTCGTGTTGAAGAAGTTGATGCCAATGCAGAAACTTCGGGTTCCAGAAGCGGCAAATCACCAAAGGTTGAGGAGCCAGATGATTTCTCTCGCTCAAATACAAGAAACCGTTCATCCAAGGTAAATCTTCCAAGAGAACAGAATCATGAATCATTCTTCTCTGGATTCGGCGATGATGACTTTTCTAATGGCAAGTCATACTGCTACTGCTCATCTCAAGTTAGCTATATGAATGGTGATGGCACAGTAAACATGAAGAGGAAGGATACTGACTCTACAGGTAAGACACATATGGCTGAGATGCGCCGTATGGGTGATAAGACCGTAGTTTATGATAGAAAGGTTGACTCCGATGGTAAGACTACTGATTCAAGAAAAGTCCATGGAATGAATGATGACGAAGTAGATAGCTTTAACCAGAAGTGGGATTCAAAGGTAAAGGATGATCCATTCCTTAGCCACATGAGTAGAAGAGGTGCAAATGGAATCGGATACTCGTCTAGCAAGAGAGATTCCAATGCTCTTGGCTACGATACAAAGAAATCATCTAGCCGAGAAAATAGTTCTCATAGCTCTTCTCGTCATTCAAAACATTGAAAATAATTTACTTTTTTTTTAATTTTTCATCCATGTACTTGTAAAAACCTTTTAATTTTGATACAAATATTAATATTTTTTATTCCGTTTTGAGTAATTTCAAATAAAATCTTATTTGTTATAAATTTTCATAAAAATTGTTTTGTCAATGGATTAAACGTTGTAATATCTACTATACAATCATATTACCTTGCCAAAAATGATGGTATAACAAAAAAAATTAAAAATGTAAATTTTTTTTGAATTAGGATTGTTTAGAAACAAATTTTAACTGAAGAGTTTGTATGATTAACAAAATTGTTAATGAGATTCTATTTTGGCTTGCATTTATAAACGAAATCAATTGTTACTTGTCAATTTTTAACAGCAAGTGCTTTTTTGGCTTTGTTGGTTGTTAATCTGATTGCCTGGGTTAGGTGGGATTGGCTGATTCTTGTTCTTTATGAAAAGCTTGATTGCTTGTTCAAAGAGAAGATCTATACCCTCTCCTGTAAGAGCACTTGTTTCTACATAAACAACATTGTGGTCCTTCGAGAATTCTAAGAAATCGGCGCCCTGGAATCTGTCTTCTTGAAGATCCATCTTGTTAGCGCAAAGAAGGACACCGATATCTGGTCCGGCATTATCCTTAAGATCCTTAAGCCAATAGTCAACTGCTTCAAAAGATGGGCGGGAAACAATATCAAACATAACAATGGCAATTGAAGCGTTTCTGTAATACATTGGTGCCAATCCTCTGTATTCTTCTTGGCCGGCAGTATCCCAAATCATTAAATTGTATGTTTCATTGCCGAATTTCACTTCTTTTGTTATAAATGCTGCTCCAATTGTTGGCTTTGAAGACTCTGGAAAAGAGCCTGTAATGTATCTGTTAATTACAGATGTTTTTCCAACACCACTTTCGCCGAGTGTAACCAGTTTGATAGGAATCGACATTGACCTTTCAAAAAAGTTTTTGTTTTCGGTAGACTTTCAATTTTGGCAAACCAGGTTTTTTAGAGTTTGTTCATAATGTTAATATTAACTATCTCAATTTTACGGTAATTTTTGAAATTTGAAGATTTCACCATGAAATTTTGTATTTTTTGAAGATTTGTTGCTACAAATAGTAAGTTCATGTATTATATTATCTAATTAATGATTTAATTTCTTCGAAAAACTCCAAATTTTTTTCAAAATCCAAAAAATGAATATAATTCTCTAGAAATTTATATTAAAAATGTAAGATTTAAAAAAATTTTGAAAATCTTAAACCACGAATTTAACTAAGTGATCCATAATGAAGTTAAAAAATGTGATAATTCCACCGCTATTCAGAAAAATTGGCTAACGTCTTTTGAAATTTTTGAGAGAATTCAATCAGATTTTTTACGCTCCTTTTTTCGATGAAGGAAGTCACTGATTAATAATATTTTTTAAACGAATTTTTATTGGGAAAAAAAATTATATTTGCATGAATGATAACAGTCAAGCTGCTGTGGCAGCTATCCAAGCCATGCAAAAACAGTTACGAAAGCTAGAAGCCGAGAATTTTGAATTAAAAAGAGAAAAAGGTCGCCTAATTAAACTTTCACAAGATCGAGAATCAAAACGGAAAAAAAGAAACGAAAAACTTTCAACATATAATGAAAATGCTTCTCAACTAATATTATCTTCTAGTGAGGTTTTATCCCAGCTTTCAGCAATACGTGCAGAAATTGAAGATCTTAAATCAGATAATTCTCAAATGGAAAATATCCTAAGAAAAGAGAAAGCAAAACAAGAAAGTTTAGATGAGGAATATAATTGCTTGAAATCTGATTATGTCGCAAACAATCAACGTTTAAATGAATACCAATCTTTCCTGGGAACGTTTTTGAAACTTCCAATTGCACCAACTGCAATAGATCTTAATGGTTTAGTAATCTTAAATTCGAGTGAAAATAATTACGAAGCTTTAGATGATGACTTACTAGAAATATATGAGCAACTTGAAGATTTGCCAAAGAAGTTTAAAGCTCAGTCATTGAGCGTTAAAAAGAAAATTCTTCAAACGTACTGTAAATCTCATGGAGCTGCAACAAATCTTGTTAACAAGATAACATGCAATGAACAGCAACGATTTTCTTCAATACCTCAAGAAATGTCGGAAGAAACGAAGAAATTATACAAAGAATACTACGCAATTATTAACGAAATGAAAAAATTCGAATTCAATGACTAAATATGTTTGTATTTTACTGTATTTACTATCCCAAATCATATTTTTTATGAATATTTTATTGAAATCCTTCTTCAAACTATTCAACATACAATTCTATATTTCTGATATCCTTTATTTTCATAATTTTCTGGTCATTTTTTTTCAGAATGATTGTTGGAGTAGATTTTACAAATCGTTTCGATAAGATTGTAGTGTCTTATATGAATGAAATCAAAATATGTACGTTCCCAAATCTCCAACTACTAAAGCAAAATACTTTTCCTGATTCTGGAATTGGTTTCACATCTATTAATTCAGATGCTTCGATATATGCTTTCACAGGACGTCCATATTCCACATCTACATTCCGACAATCATCAATTGCTGTATATGATACCACAAATTTTACGAAATTTTTTGAAAATTCTTTTCCAGATGATATTTTATGCATAAAACTATCGAAAGACTTCATCCTTATAGGATTTATCGATCGAGTCGAAATATGGGACTTTGTTTTACATAAAAAATTAAATAAAGTAAATATTACTGCAACAGTGCAATATCCTATGGGAATTTCTCCCGATTCCAACTTAATAGTACTTCCAGGCCCCTCGCCATCATCTGTGTATGTTTGTTCTGATCCAAAGCGTGATATTACTAAGTTACAGATTAATGGTGAAGGTTCCTTTTTAAGCACATCAGTTCAACACACTGATGTATTTGCTTTTGAGAAAAACATTATAATTTTCGATCCAAACATCATGAAAATTTCTCAAAAAATCCAAGGTGAGTATAGGGCTATTTCAGTTTCAATTTCTTTCGAAAATAACTTAGCTATTTTGGCTAATAAATCTCTAAAAGTCATCGGACCAAACTCAGAAACCATATTTCAAACGGAAGTTGCCAAAAATACATACTCTAAATGTGCTTGGATGAAGAATGATATTCTGTTATACTCATCAACTGGAGCAATTAAGATAATTACGTTGGATAATTCATCATATGATGTCAAATTAGAAAATATTGCATGAAATTCTTACTTGCTATGACATAATTATAATTTGTTAATACTTGTTGTAAAAGAGCCTTATAAATGATATATTTTTTCAAGATACAATAAATAAGACTATAAATCAGCCAGGATATGTCAGGTTAGCCCAAAATATCTTGATACATTATGATTAAAAGAGTCAATTTATTAAAAGTTAATAGATTTACATTAAAAAAACAAAAGATTTGAATAATAAATACAAATAAGCATCATTTTTGTAGCATGTTCAGAAAGATTTGAATGATTCCTCGCTGAACAAGTCGAGATCGAAGTTGAAGTTCAACAACTCTTCTTCTTCGAAGTTATTGAATATCGAGAAAATGTCAGCTTCCTTTGTGTTTTCTGTATCTATCTGTTTTTCAGGTACTGTTTTTGTGTTTTGGACTTTCTTTGTCTGAGATCTTCTCCTCTTGGAAGACCTTGAAGGCTGTGAGCGACCTGTATACTCATAATCGGAGTCTGGTTCTGATATTGGTGATGATGCAGATGTCTGTGTTGATGATGACGAAGAAGATGAACCGGCAGAAGAATTATTGTGGTGTCTGACCAAGACGTTCCATCTGTTTTTGAGTGCTGCATCTGTTCTGTTATTGAAAAACTTAGATATTTTGACCCAGCGTGGACCAAATGCGTTGTATTTTTCGATAAGGATGTTATCCTCTTCTTCTGTAAACGGACATCTATTGATATCTGGAGATAAGTACTTCATATATCTCTCTTTGCATTGTCTAATGTTTCTGTTTCCCATGATATTGGCGATTGTCTCCCAGTTGCCTTCGCCATATGTCTTGACAAGTTTGACAAGCTGTGCATCCTCTGATGGAGTAAATTGCATCTTTGGATGTGGCTTGCCGATGCTTCCTTCTGAGTGTCTTGATGTTCTCTTTGCAAACATTGTAATGACAAAAATGAACCCAAATTTTTTAACCTATCAAAAATTCTAATTTGACAATGACTCTGAATTTAGTTGGGCTGATTTTTTGAGAAGGCTATTCAAAGTAAAACCAAAGAACATTAGAAACTCGCGAATCATATTGTTCACATGGCTATGATAAATATTTTCATTATTTTATTTCTCACTCTTTGATCGACTTGCTTCACCATTTGAGAGGGATTGATGAAATATTTGAAAAAGTCAAGATAAGAAATAGCGCAAGTTCCAAAATATGCTATCTTGAGCGAGCATATTTTATAGCACTGAATAATCATATTATCTTTCGCATTCCATCGAATCATAGAAAATTGAGAGATATGCCGGTTTTCCATACCGTCGGATGTATGAAAGTTTTATAATATAACCGATATATATAAAATTAATGAAAAAGCAAAAATAAGAAATATTGATATTCATAATGATATTAGCAATATCTATTCCTCAACATTTGAGAAGATTATTTAATTGAATTCAAACGTGCTTTTTATTGAAATAGTTCAGATACTTATCGCAAAAAATATCTGAAAATCACAGTATTTTGAGAGAAAGAAAGTTCTACTTCTAATTGATTTGTATTGGTTAGCTGGGGCATTATTTGATATCATCTCTATAATTTTTTCGTTATGACATCCGGATTATAAAATTCTCTCCTAACCAAGCAATTTTCCAATATATCTTTCTTTTGTTTTTTACTCTTTATTTTTATTTTATTTATAATAAAATTCCCATACATTGATTGCTCGTTCAAACCGTTCGCCTTTGAATTGTGCAACATTTATAAATTCCATACTATCCTCTCTTCAATCTTTAGATTTTACACGTTTCCTGATATGGTATGGTTAATCCTCAACATATAATGAGTTTTCCCATTTGCACTTCTTCATAAACATAATTTATCTTTTAAACTATTTTAAACTCCAATTAAATTCATATTTCGATACTATTGTATTAGAAAATAACTTATTTACCAAACAAAATAATAATTTATTTTGATTAAATCAGTTTAGTAGAGACTCATCAATTTGAAAATTTACAATCAATATTCATTATCGTAAATTATGAATTCTATGATTTAGATAACAAATTGATTAATATTATTTGATAAAGATGAATGCTCGTGTTCACCTTATCAGAAGATAAATTTTGATTGTATACCAGCGATTAAAACCTGGATGCTAAAACTAATAAAAGACGTATAATTAAGAAGCGTAATGATAGATTAAAGATGTTAAACCCATAATGAGAAATAAAGAAAAATTTGAGTTGGAAAATGTAAAAAAATTATAGAGATGATATCAAATAATGCCCCAGCTAACCAATACAAATCAATTAGAAGTAGAACTTTCTTTCTCTCAAAATACTGTGATTTTCAGATATTTTTTGCGATAAGTATCTGAACTATTTCAATAAAAAGCACGTTTGAATTCAATTAAATAATCTTCTCAAATGTTGAGGAATAGATATTGCTAATATCATTATGAATATCAATATTTCTTATTTTTGCTTTTTCATTAATTTTATATATATCGGTTATATTATAAAACTTTCATACATCCGACGGTATGGAAAACCGGCATATCTCTCAATTTTCTATGATTCGATGGAATGCGAAAGATAATATGATTATTCAGTGCTATAAATATGCTCGCTCAAGATAGCATATTTTGGAACTTGCGCTATTTCTTATCTTGACTTTTTCAAATATTTCATCAATCCCTCTCAAATGGTGAAGCAAGTCGATCAAAGAGTGAGAAATAAAATAATGAAAATATTTATCATAGCCATGTGAACAATATGATTCGCGAGTTTCTAATGTTCTTTGGTTTTACTTTGAATAGCCTTCTCAAAAAATCAGCCCAACTAAATTCAGAGTCATTGTCAAATTAGAATTTTTGATAGGTTAAAAAATTTGGGTTCATTTTTGTCATTACAATGTTTGCAAAGAGAACATCAAGACACTCAGAAGGAAGCATCGGCAAGCCACATCCAAAGATGCAATTTACTCCATCAGAGGATGCACAGCTTGTCAAACTTGTCAAGACATATGGCGAAGGCAACTGGGAGACAATCGCCAATATCATGGGAAACAGAAACATTAGACAATGCAAAGAGAGATATATGAAGTACTTATCTCCAGATATCAATAGATGTCCGTTTACAGAAGAAGAGGATAACATCCTTATCGAAAAATACAACGCATTTGGTCCACGCTGGGTCAAAATATCTAAGTTTTTCAATAACAGAACAGATGCAGCACTCAAAAACAGATGGAACGTCTTGGTCAGACACCACAATAATTCTTCTGCCGGTTCATCTTCTTCGTCATCATCAACACAGACATCTGCATCATCACCAATATCAGAACCAGACTCCGATTATGAGTATACAGGTCGCTCACAGCCTTCAAGGTCTTCCAAGAGGAGAAGATCTCAGACAAAGAAAGTCCAAAACACAAAAACAGTACCTGAAAAACAGATAGATACAGAAAACAC
The DNA here is from genome assembly GCF_026262505.1 of Trichomonas vaginalis G3. Classification (NCBI taxonomy): domain Eukaryota; phylum Parabasalia; order Trichomonadida; family Trichomonadidae; genus Trichomonas; species Trichomonas vaginalis. The sequence goes on from NC_067207.1 coordinate 11,471,837, forward strand.
AAAGGAAGCTGACATTTTCTCGATATTCAATAACTTCGAAGAAGAAGAGTTGTTGAACTTCAACTTCGATCTCGACTTGTTCAGCGAGGAATCATTCAAATCTTTCTGAACATGCTACAAAAATGATGCTTATTTGTATTTATTATTCAAATCTTTTGTTTTTTTAATGTAAATCTATTAACTTTTAATAAATTGATCTCCATATTTAACAATGCAGTACAATATAATTCAAGTTATTAAGTCATCGAGTTTGCGATGATGGAAATTTGGTAAGATTAGTCAGTGTAAATTTTTCAAAATTGGAAATCAGCAAAACTCATGGCGATTACTCTCTTGAATTGGATGCATATTTATTAAATGCAATGATGGGTTTGGTTAGATCTACTTTAAGTATTTTTTTAAGTTGCCTTCAAACCAAGCAATGTCAGATAAAAATTCTTTAAATCAATCCATATGCAATGGTTGGGTGGGTTATTATTCTTAATTTACCATTCGAAAAAATTGAATAAATTCATTCATGGCTTGGAATTGAAGGAAAACATTTTCGAACTATGTAATTGGACAATATGTATATTTTAATTACCTGCTGCTCAGAACATGATTTTAACTTGAAATTGATAATTTTACACTATTAGAGAAAAATCCATGGTATTATCATTGGATAATCGACAAATATCAGTAACAACATCAATCACACTGAGGCTGCCAGCAATCTCAATGAGGTTATGAGAAATTTGTTGAAAATGAATTTTTTAAATTTACCAATTCTTTTGATAAGTAAATTTTTAAATGACATGGTTGGTCTAATATTTAAATCAAATCGAAAATCTTGAAACCAAAGTTATTGGATTTGAGAACCAATATTTCAAATGAATATTTGTTCTATGAATACTCACAAATATTTGAGAAACTGATTCTATTCAAAATATAAACCAGAAAAATTTAAATAGCATTATATAAATCTATTAAACCCTCATTTTTTAAATAAAAAATTTAACAACCCTTCTCAAATATATGAAATCTATCGTCACCGATCAATTCTAATACAATTTTCAAACATATTTGAATTAAACTGTCAAAAATATATTACAACTATTCAAAATATTTATAATCAAAATTATCTACAAAATAGCATGTTTCCAAATCAATTTATAAACACAATAGCATTCAAATTTTTGATTGATTCCACTCTCAATGATTCCACATTCACAATCGAAAGCTATTTCCATTACATTCTATATTAATACACCATTACTTCTTAAAAATAACAGAATTCATTATCTATTCTTTGATATTTTTTCATTCAATTTTCAATATCCGCAAAATCACCTTCATCATTGCAAAATATCTAAACCATAATTTAGTCAAATCGAAATATTAATTAATTTTTATCTTTACTCGTATCCAAAATCAATCAAATCATCTTTTTATACGATAACTTATGCTTTTTCTGACAAATCTAATTAACTCCTCATTTCAAATACATATTTCTTATAAAAAATATTACACGTTATTATGACGCAAATTTTTGTCATCAAAGATTTTCATAAGTTCTTCAACAATATTCCAATGATTCTTTATAGGAACTGAGAGCAGAAGTGATAGGCCTACAGCCATCATAATTAAATAACAGAAAAACAAGAAAGGTATAGAATAAAAAAGCTTGGAAAATTTGAAAAAAGTTATTATTTTACATTAAAAATAAATTAGGTCTGCTACTAATATTGAATAAAAGTGGCACTTTTCAGTGCTGAAATTGATAATAAGTTTGAATAATTGCGTATTGACGCGTACATCAATTTCCCACTTCCTTGTTAAAGCACCTTTTGACAAAAAGTGACATAAAAATTCGTGACAAACGAAAAACCTCCCTGGCTTTTCTAAGTAAAATCGACCGTTCCCACCTCCAAAAACACGTCTAATGATGTGTTTCAGCGTATTCAGTACTTACGATAGTAATCTCTTATGCCTTGGGGTCCAAAAGATTGGCAATACATCAGTTGACGGCTCGGTGAGACGAACAGCCGGAATTGTACTCTTAACGCCATTATCAGACTGTGGAGCATCTGTAGTTGGTAATTCTAGGCCGCGTCTGCTGGCTGGCGACATATAATCGTCGCGCAAGTACATTAGGTCCAACAAACGTGTACATTCGAGTAAAGCTGATTTATCTATAATTTCTACACTACCATTGGCAAGAACTACTCGTCCGCGGTTGTTTAATTGCTTCTGGGCCAAAATTTTTGAAGTATCAACTGATTCGCGCTTCTTGTTGTTATACTTCGCTCTAAGTACGTAGAGGTGATCACCATCCTTGATACCAAAGAACTGGAAACTGAAAGACATCATAAGTAAAGCATTCTTGTACATAATGAATCTTTTGTCATCACCTTTGATTTCATCTTCAAGAACTTGTAAGCAATCGGTCTTATTGACTGTAACCTCTCTTACTTCAGCGTTTGCATCATGTAAATAGATTGTAATAAGTGGAGACTGAACAAACATCGATATTTTTGGTTTTCAATTTAAATTGAATTGATAAACCGCAAATTTCTCAAAATGTGATGTCAAAGTTTTTAGTACGGGATGCACAGCACAATGTGTACATCAATTTTGAAAAGAATCAAATTTTAGATTCTGAAAAGAATTTATGGAGATTTTTTTTTGCCCTTAGCCAAATTTAAGATTTTAAAATCATGGTTTCATGTGCTCCTAAGATAAACATTATGATTGAAGATAAATAAAAATCAAAAATTTCAGATTTACAAAGATTTAGACAATTTAATCCAAATAATTGGAAGAGTTAATGGCCAGATGAACCATAAACATTATACTATCCTCAATGAAAACCATATTCTATAACAAACAGTGTGGTATTGATAATTAACTCTACCCTTCTTTACAATATTGACTCACTTGCGAACATGATTGCATTTTGCAGCGAAGAATTAGTATGAAAACAAACAACAGGATTATCGCGCTATACATTCATAATGCAATCAATACTTATCTTTTCTTTACAGCCATATAGGATGTCATCGAATCATAGATCCATTGCGACTGTCATCCAAATCATCATTTAGACCACCAATAAATAATTAATTTTAGATATTCTTCATGTTTGACAAATTAATTAATTCATCCATATTAATATCCTTTTCCATTTGTAGCGAATTCTTTGCATACTCATCGCCTGAGCGGTGTAAAGCTATACCTAATACGGCTTTACTATATTCAAAAGTCATATACGTTCCTCAATTTTATTCTAAAGCGATACACAATATATCTGCTTTTCAGCTGATTATTCGATAACTACTATCAGTTTCTCAACTCTGAATCCTTGAACTCAGGTCGATATTATCGGCCATATTATTAATTCTGGCAGTTGATACTGAAAGTTCGCTTTTTTGATAACCCTATGAAAAATTATGAGTTTTAACACACTATATATCCATGGTTCGGGCTATTCTTAAATGTTTTTAATCTTATTTCGTTATTTTTAACTTCTAATATGTATCTATACAGTATTCTTTAAGCTCATATATAATTGCATGTCAATATGATTTTACTACCATTGCTTTGATTTACAAATATCGATTAGGAATAGAATGTTTGAGATTTCACGACCAGCAACACCTACTATTTTACATTGAATTTTCAATACATTGTGCTTAATATATTGTGATAGTGCCAATATCTTCATGAATGTTTTATTAATATATTCCCGTAAGCTCCGCAATTATGGAACCTCTCATCATGGATATAAAAACTCAAAATAGAAAAACCACAAAAAAAAAAAAAAAAAAAAAAAAAGGTATTGGGGCTTCCAGGCACTTCGTGCCCTCTAGCCCCGAAGATGTTTTGTCACTTTTCTGTCACTTTTCAGGGAAAAAAAATTTTTATTGTATATAAAATGAATTTTACAAAACCACCTTTACCCTTCTTTGGAAATAAGAGTAGATGTAAAGATATTCTATTGAGAGAACTTAAGAAACTACCGAATGGTCTAACATTTGTAGATTTGTTCGGTGGAAGTTTCTATATATCTCATTTGTGCCATACCGTATTCCCAGACTCAAAGATTATATGCAATGACTTCGACAACTATATGAACCGTCTCAAACATATACCAGACACAAACAAAATATTGAGTGAGTTGAAAGAAAAGATACCTATAGGTAAGATGGAACGTATACCATTAGATAAGAAAGATATTGTCAGAGAGGTTTTGAAAAAAGCAGAGTATATTGACTGGGATAGTATATCTTCTAGACTATTGTATAGTGGTTCTATAAGAGTTCATGACATTGAAACACTTATGTCAAACGTTTTATATCTTAACTATACAAAGGTTTTCAAAGAGAACATAGAAAAATATACTGAGGGTATAGAGTTTGTGAGATGTCGTTGGACAGAGTTGTATGAAAAATATAAAAACAAGGAAAATGTTTTCTTTATAGTAGACCCGCCGTTCTATAACACATATGATTTTCAATACCAAGCAGACTGGACTTTGAGAGACTCTTTAGAAACTTTAGACGTTTTACATAACCATCCATGCTTTTACTTTACATCCGATAAAAGTGGTTTGGAAACCGTTATGAGATGGTTAGAGGACATACATGACTATGATTTTAGATACGATAAGATAGAATATGAGAGAGGTCCTATAAACCGGAAAAAGTGTCATAACAAAGAAATTTTATTGGTAAGTAAATGTGGTTTGAAATAGGACTACTTGTTTTAGGTTTTTTCCATTGTGTCATTTACTTATTTGACGTGGCAGAAAGATATAGAGAATATGAAGATGAACCAATGTCTGCAAATGTTCAGCATATGTACTCGTAAGAGATATTTTTATCTAATATTAAATGGACGCACAGAACTTAGCGAATGCACAGCAACCTGGACAACCAAACCCAGAGAATATTCCAAATGAAGTTAGAATACAAACTGCAATGGCAAACTATGGTCAAGTGCCAACAGATGTACAAATGCAAACTGCCATGTCAAATGACGCTGCGTTAGGTTTGCCACCATGGTATGCAAATATGAGATGGAAAGAGTTTTATACAAACCCTGAAGTGGGATATAAACAACTCTATGCAGATGACGCGAACACAGGAGTTGACCCGGAATATGTTTTCTACCAGAGGAGAAATAGAATGTATGAGCTCCAGTTAAAAAATGCTATGGAACTCAACAGGAAACGTAAGAGACTAGGCGGACATTAGATTTTTACATATAGTAAAATGGGTTTCTTTGGAAGAATAGGAAACTTCTTTCGAAATGTTGGAAGAGGTATATGGAATGGAATAAAATCTGTCGGAAGAGGAATTTGGAACGGAGTCAAAAATATTGGTAAAAGAGTAGGTCAGTTCGTTGGTATTATACCTAAAGACCCTGAACCAGAAGAACAAGCTCCTGTTATACAACAGCCTGAACCTGCACCACAGTCTAGTTGGCAACCAAATCCAACACCTCAACCGTATTAAAATTATATTTTTACCGTTCGATAGTAGTTGTATATGAGACTAAGTTCTAAGTAAAACGCGTGGTATAATGGAACTATTCTCTTTCTTCCATCTGTTGTAAACCATACTTGAAAGTCTGAAATACTTCCACTCGGTGGTTCATATAGCTTTGTAGGTTTTTCGTAAAAGTCATTTGCCAAGCATAAAAAAGAGTTTTGTGCACCAGAAAATGAAGCATGAACTATAATAGCATCTGAGTCGAAAACATTTTCATATGTTCCATTAGGGTTTTCGACTTCATAAAAGTTCGGGTGTACTGGATATTCTGCAGGCTGATTTAACATCCTCAAAAATCTATACCATGCCAAGTTGTTATATTTTGTAGAAATATAAACGTTTTCTCCAAGGTCTTCTATTCTATTGATTTTAACAGTTGCATTTTTCCTGTCATAAACAATATCGAGATGGTATTCTCCTTCGTCAATGTTATACTGGTTTGCATATTCGATATAGATATCGTTTATTTTTTCTTGAAAAGCTTGAAGAGTTGTTTCTAAGTTTACAAGCAAATTCACTTGTAAAAGTTTTCCCTGTTCAAATTTCTCATACGTACGTTTTTCTTTGTTATAGTATCGAACTTCAAAAGCGACCGTAAATGGGAAACCATGTATGGCTTCTGAAATGAACTTCATTCTACGAAAGCCAACAGCTTTTGTGACGGATGGGTCTCTTAGCCATCTCAATGGGTAGTCAAAACGATAGCCTTCATGCTTTACGGTCTCTGTCTCAAACTTTTGACCGACATTCGTAAAAAGTTCATCTAATGGTTTAGTTGTAGCAACTCTTGAATTTTCTTTTTCTATTGAAAGCATATTTTATCTAGAATAAAAATGTCGAAAGAAACAGCGTCTATGAGAGAAATACAACACAACCGACAACTCATTTTGCAAGCTCTAAATAAGAACACAACAAACTTTTCAAACTATTCTAAGATATCTGAGTCATTGAAAGAAGGAAACTTAAAACTGACGATAAACCCAATGACAGATGAGTTTCTGTTTCAAGACAGTAAGAACCATACTGTCTGTGTAAATCCAACAAAAAGAACTTTAAACGAGAAACCTATAGATGAACTTCTTTTGAAAGCAGATATTGACAACAAAGCTGACAAAGAGTATGTCATTGAAAAAGTTCAAGAAGAACATGACAGAGCAGATGCAACATATGCAACGAAAGAACATACTCATCCTGAACTAGCAGACAAAACATATGTTGACAATAAAATGTCAAGTGAAGTGACAAGAGCTGAAAACGAATATTCTAAAAAGACTCATACACATACCATTGCAAATATTACAAACTTACAAGAAACCTTAAACAGGAAAAGTGACGTTGGACATACACATACCATTGCAAATATTACAAACTTACAAGAAACCTTAAACAGGAAAAGTGACGTTGGACATACACATACCATTGCAAATATTACAAACTTACAAGAAACCTTAAACAGGAAAAGTGACGTTGGACATACACATACCATTGCAAATATTACAAACTTACAAGAAACCTTAAACAGGAAAAGTGCCGTTGGACATACACATACATCTTCTGAAATAACAGACTTAAACGTTAGCCTTGAAAAGAAGGCAGATAAGAACCATACACACGATTTCTTCGCAACTGTTGGTATAGAAAATATTGAAGGAACGGTTGAAGAAACTGGTGGGGATGTATTAAATTGGAAACCTCCTAACTTTCCACAAGGTTTAACATCGGAGGATGACATAACGACGATGAAATACATTAGATGTAGAAATGTCTATGTCATGAAGGATGAAAACAATGTTAAATTCACTGCTCAAGATTTATATGACAACAAAGCTGACAAAACAGAGCTTCAAACGTTAAAGACAGAAATACTTCAAACACTATATCCTATAGGTTCTATTTACACGTCAATGAACTCTACCAGACCAGAAGTAGTACTTGGTCTCGGAACTTGGACTCAAATAGTCGACAGGTTTTTGTATTGTGCAAACTCTTCAAAGGAAACAGGTGGAAGTAAAACGATTTCAGGTGAAAACTTACCTGCGCATAGTCACTACGTAGATTTAAGTACATCTCAAGCAGGTTGGCATAAGCATAGATTTTGGGATGGTCAGCAATGAAAAAAGGTAAAGGATATGATGTTAAAGACAACGTTCAGTTTGCTATAAATTGTTTCTGGGTAGCACACAGGGAGAAGGAAACCATACACATCGCGTTTCAGGGTATACGCAAACAACGGGACAAAGTAAAGACTACATGCCACCTTACATGACAGTTTACGCATGGTATAGAAATGCTTAGTCGTCATTTTCAACTTCTTTAGCATATTCGTCAGGAGTTGTCTTATATTTGTTAGGAACTGTCTTTGAAAGTATACCACCTTGAACTTAACAAGTTTGAAACGAGGTCTGACAATAGTAGTTTTATCTTCTGCTTGCAGTCTGTACATTTTGCCATGTTTGCCTAAAACTTCATAATATTCTCTTGTATACTTTCTTCTATTTTTACGAACACGAATGTGAGTACCTGTCGAGTTCCCATTGTTGTCATAGTCAATAGTATTTTCATATGGGTCGCGTTTAGGTATTTCTATTTTTACTTTGTCACCTTTCTTAAGTTTGAAGCCTGGCATTCTTTCTTGTTTGTCTCTTTTGACTAAACTATTAAATATATAGTCTTTCTCTAAGTCGGGGTTGTTTTTCATTTCTTCGGGGGAGTGGTTTCCCAAACCTTTTTGTTTACGGCTATTGTAAATATTTAAAACTTGTCTCATCTTTGCCATGGAGAAGTGTCTATACTTGTCGTCATATGACATTTCATTACCTCACCACCTTGTGGTTGGTTTAAGTCTCTTAAGATTTTTATACAACTGTCAATGACACCAAGAGCAGAATGGTTTTGGTCGACAATGAAATATTGGTTTACATTTTTTGAACGCAGATAGTTTTTAATATCGTCTGATTTGAAAGAACTTTCACAGTCAGATGTCAGTTTTGTTGGATGGTATTTGTCAACAAATATTGTCAAAGCAGTTTTCACATCTAAAATATTTTTGGACCATAATGGTATGGCTTCACAGTATCTTGTGTTTTGACCAACAAATATTAGCCAGTATGGTGGTCCATCTGTTCTAACTCTCGGAATGTTTTCCAAGATATCCATAAACCAAGCATTTGGTGTTGAACTAAAGATTTTTACCATGAGTGCTTTCTTTGTTGCCTTAGAAACATACGGGTCCTTGTTTGAATTCGTCATTTTTAACCCATAAGAAATGGGTTTATTTGGCGCATTAGCAGGAGTCGCATCTAGATTTTTACCCGCAGTGGGAACACTAGCCAGAGGTGCATTTGGAATTGGAAGGAAGATTTTGAGTACATTAGGTATACTGAAAGAGAAAGCACAACCTATTATACAAACCGTACAGAAAGGTTGGGATGTAGCACGAGATGCAGCAAATCTTATTCCAAATCCTGAAACAAGAGGAAAAGTTCAAGGATGGATGGACAATGTAGGAAGACAAGCAGGAAACTACTATAACAAAGCAAATGACTACTATAACCAAGCAGGGCACTATATGGACCAAGGTGAAAGATTCTTTAACAGAGGATATAACCATGCACAACAGTGGGTAAACAACAACCAACCTCAACCGCCTCAAACGTGGGGAATGTAAAATTTTTTACTGAGATGAAATGAACAATACAGCATTGAGACAAATGGGCTCAAGATGGATTTGTCGGCTTCCAGCAGTTACACAACCACGTGTTTGTCAAGTTCTTCCTATACCTCAGGAAGTTTTAGACCGACTTAAAAAACCTCAACAACCAGTTGAAAACAAACCAAACTAAAATTTTTTACTGAGATGAAATGACCGAAGAAGTTGAAACGGTAGATTTGACACCACAAACAAAAAGTTCAGAACCATTGTCAAAACCCGTCAAAGAACTTACAGATGAAGAGAAAAATTCAATAATAGAAAGTGTGAGGTCTGGAAATACAAACCCTAACTACAAAGTCACTTTTCATAAAAATGGAACGGCAAGTATCTCAAAAAAGAAACAGACTCTCACAAATAAAATATTGAAGTCTGAAGGAATTTTCGAGACAACAGATGGAAAAGTTTACTTCACTGACCAACAGTTCATTATAGAACATCTCATTGACTTAGAGTCAAAATATTCTAAACTTTACAACAAACACAAAAAGTTGAAAGGAAAACAAAAACAAATGGCATATGACATTTATGAAGATGTTAACGACACAACTGTTCCAGCAAGTGAGGTAAAGTCAAATGAACCGAAAAGTGACGAAAAACCAATAGAAGAAGGGGAGCCAAAAACTGAAGATAAACCAAAACCAAAGGTTAGTTTCAATACTAAACCAAGTCAACCTTCATTAGCTGGTATGGGTTGGCGTCAAAGACTTATGGCAGCCGGTGGTTATGTAAAGTAAAGAAAAAACATTTTTTTATTTTTTATAAAATGCCCCCGTATAGAATGGATAGAAGGTCTGCTAAAATAAAAGCAGAGTTAGAAAGATATGGTTGGAGAGTTTCAAAGAAGTTTAAATATAGGAAGGGAAGACCCATAAAAGTCTATGACAAATTGTCTGGTCTTCGCTACGAAATGGACTTAGAAACAGCACGCGCAAATTATCCAAACAGACTAGAGAGGTTAGAAGAAGAACGTCTTATGGATATGCCTTTCGATGTTACTGAACCTCAAGTTGAAGGACACGACGGCTTTGCCAGATTCTACTGGAAACATGACGAACAATTGCATCCTTTGAGGAGGAAAAAAGGAAAAGGTGAAGACGCACATGCTCCCATGGAAAGAACAAGATATGCATATGAAAAGTATCGTGAAGTTAGAAGTAAAATTACTTCTGGTCGAACCTTTACAGTAAACTTTGACGAAGGAAAGAACAAAGAAGGCTTCATGGGTGTACTTGCTGCCATACAAGACGGAAATAAGAAAGGATACAATCTCAGACTAACCGTAACAGATTTAGATGGTCATATATACTATGCACATGGCAATGTCACAACAGCCGCACAACTTCTTGACGCTTTCAAGACTACAAAGAGAGAACAAATGGTTGACTCCGACTCAGATATTTTGAATGCAATTGAAGGAATTGCAAGCGTGAAGTTCGAATGGTTACAACCTAACCCTCAAGCAGTCAGACAACATGCTGGATACTTCCCCTTCAGAAATAAGTCTGACATTAACCTGACAAGGTATGGAATTTACAATTCAATTGAAACAATTGTCAATGAACCTTGTATTCTTACATGTCTCAGGAACTCTGGTCTTGTTACAGATGAGAAAATGAAGTATCTTGAGTCATGTGTGAAAACAAGGTACATTCTCAGAGGTCAATTGTCAAAAGTTGCACCGTTGGCAAATGTGAATATCCGAGTCAACATACCGACTGAGAAAGGTTCTTCACATGACGACTATGTTATTGACAAAGACTTACCATGGTTGAAGATTGTACTTGTCCACAACCACTTCATGTTGAACGAAAGTCTTACAAACCCATTGTTCGGAAAGGGTAAGTGCAACATTGTCAGAGCTGTTAACATTCTTTTCGAGAAAGGCTTGTTGGAACCAATTCCAGATGACAAGCTGACAGAAACTTTTGTACCAAAAGACGAAACAAATTTTTCATTGTTAGCAAGACCAAAAGTTGTTCCAGACAAAGTTATAGCACAAAAGAAGTACACAGTTCCAAAAGGAGTTGGATTGTTCGGATACCAACCTGAACCAGAAGAACTTCCAATGAGGTTGCAAGAACTTCAAGATGCTATAAACAAACTTCCATTGAGCATCCAATCGACGTCAAATTGTATTGGAGAGCATCTGAGTTAGGTCAGAAAATTTTATATGAAACAGGTTGCTTTGACGATGTTTATGAGATAACAGGCGAGGTTTCTCAAAAGATAAGAGACTCACTTGAATTTCCACGAACTGGGCCAATAGGTTGCGATAAGTTCGACTCATATGAAAAGATATACTATGTCGACCTTAACGCTGCGTACATGAGGTTCGTCCAATATATCCCGACTGGAATTCCAAACGAAGATGGTGAGTTCCCGGGAAGGAACTATACAGTTGGAAAGGTCATACAACAACTCTATGATATTAGGAAAGCTTCAAACCCCAAACTTGCAATGACACTCAAATTGCTTATGAATTCGACATGGGGGTATTCCATTAAGAAACCTCAAAAGATGAAGAGTAAACACTATGAGAAGGTCGACAACTTTGTTGAAAGGTTTTCTCCTTTTGTTTTGAAGTACGAGTTCACCGAAGGTCAAAATGGCTTAGTAACCACAGTAAAACCTATTGTCGAACATTGGTCTTATCCTCAGTTCGCAAAGGCAGTCCTTGACAACTACAACAAATTCTTCTCCGATGTCAAATCCAAAGTTGTGGTATACTATGAGAACATCGATGCACTCATGACGAACGAGGAAGGCTATAACAAACTCATTGAAATGGGTTTAGTCGGTGAAAAGATGGGCTGTTTTAAGCTAGACAAGGTATTTTCCGAAGTTCATGTTCTCTCCAAGCGTAAGTACTGGGGTGTTAAAGAAGATGGTGAAATAGTTAAACATTGCATGAAATAAAACATTGCATGAAATAAAAACGTTTTTAAAACAGTATATTTTTACATATATTAAATGCTTCAGGTTGAAAAACAAAGAACAAAAGTAGCAGATACAAAACCGTTAGACTATATCTTTACAAACGCTGGTAGGACTATTTCAGATGAAGAAATTTTATCCGGAGCTTACAGGTTTGACTATCCAATTCGTTGGCTTCAAAGTCCTTCAGATGCAAAGGCAATAGGATTTAGAAGAGTTTTGTTTTCAAATAGAACTAATGCATTCATGTTCGCAGTATATTTTCACGGTCAGTATAAAGGCTCTGATGGTCTAATAGAAAAATTTGACGAAATGAAAATCTTTACAATTCGTTCAGACGAAAGTCTTGAAAAAACTCTAAATGACTTTCAAACTCAAATAAACAAATACTACTGGGAATTTCAAGAAAAATACCACTCTTTACTAAATGGAACATACTATCTGAACTAGAATACGACAAGATGAACTCCACAGTTTCATTTCAAAAGATTGAAATTAACCCTCCAAGAGATACAGAGTTTTTATATTGGGGAGTAGACAAACGTTCTTGGGCGCAATTTCTTCGGTTACTAAACCAGAACGAACCATTACCACCAGATGGTCCATTTAAATTTATACTTCCACCAACAGATTTGACAGTTTATAGAAACGTGTTCGACCCTCAAAATGTCATGTGTCATGCAAGTTTCAGTTCAAGCAACAACAGTTTTCTGTGTATCGGTAAGGACTTTTATGACTTTGCTTCTAAATTCTACGAACCACCTAGTAACAGTTTCTCTGACTTTCAAGTTTGGTTCACAACAAACGGTGTGCAGCATATAATACCATTGTACTATGACTTTTATCTCGAATTGTCTTTCATATACAACTACGGAAAAGTGCTGAAAAAGTATTGAAAAATATATTTTAGGTGAAGTGGTGAGATCTCACCTGTTTTCTCACCTCTTTTCTCACCTCTTTTTTCACCCGTTGAATTTTGTATAAAAAAGCAACCGCCGGAATTCCGGCGGGTGGTATATTCTTCACAAAATGCTTGTTTTGAGGTCGAGCCACAAACGAATGTCCGACGGTTAAGCCACAAACGAATGTCCGACGGTTAAGCCAAAAACGAATGTCCGACGGTTAAGCCAAAAATATTTTTTATTTTTATTGTAAGAACAGTATGACAGTCGAAGCAAAAACGTTCACGAACAAATCTAATGGCGAAACATTCACAAAAGGCACCTATAACGGTATTGAAGTCTTACGTAGAGACAAGGATGGTTATATAAATGCAACAAAGATATGTCAGCAGTTTAGGAAAGACTTTAGAAGGTTGTTGGAAAATAAGTCCTGGGAAGAGTATTTTAAGGCATTTTGTGAAGAATATACCAACCCGCGGAATTCCGCGGGTTGCTTTTTATACACAGTTCATGCAGGAATTCCCGATGAAATCAAACAGGTTAGAGGAACGTATGTAGACCCAAGACTCGTAAACTATATAGCAATGTGGGCTTCTCCAAAATATTGCATAGCAGTTGGAAAAATTCTGGACTCCATAGACAAGAAAGTTCATGAGAAATTAGATGAAGAAGAACTTGAAGATACAGCAGAGAATGCAAAACCTTTGTTCGAAGAAGAAGTTAGAAAAATGCGCGAAAAACAAATAGAACATGAACATGAGATATGTTCTGGTTATAGAGATTCTCCATACGAACTAGACCAATGGGAACAAGAAGATTTAAGGAGAGAATTTAGAGAATATGAACTCGCTAAAGTTTCATTAGAAGCTGCAGAAGAGAGGTTAAAAGGTTGGGGTCGTTTTGTACAAAAATATTGTGAGTAAATGAACCATTTTATTTTTATTGAATTCGGCAAAAATATATTTTAGGTTAGATGGTTTTTAGGTGTCACCAGGTCCCTCGGTCCCTCGGTCCCTCGGTCATTTTAACTTCTCTGAAAAAGTGTGACAACATGACATTTTGACAACAACACAGGAGATAGATTTCATCGTAAATGTTTTGTATAAAAAGCACCTGCCGGAATTCCGGCGGGTGGTATATTCTTCACGAAATGCTTGTTTTGTCAAGACTTTCATCGTAAATGTTTTGTATAAAAAGCAACCGCCGGAATTCCGCGGGTTGGTATATTCTTCACAAAATGCTTGTTTTGTCAAGACTTTCATCGTCAATGTTTTGTATAAAAAGCAACCCGCGGAATTCCGCGGGTTGGTATATTCTTCACAAAATGCCTGTTTTGTCAAGACTTTCATCGTAAATGTTTTGTATAAAAAGCAACCGCCGGAATTCCGGCGGTTGGTATATTCTTCACAAAATGCCTGTTTGTCAAGACTTTCATCGTATATGTTTTGTATAAAAAGCACCTGCCGGAATTCCGCGGGTTGGTATATTCTTCACAAAATGCCTGTTTGTCAAGACTTTCATCGTATATGTTTTGTATAAAAAGCACCTGCCGGAATTCCGCGGGTTGGTATATTCTTCACAAAATGCCTGTTTGTCAAGACTTTCATCGTATATGTTTTGTATAAAAAGCAACCCGCGGAATTCCGCGGGTTGGTATATTCTTCACGAAATGCTTGTTTTGAGGTCGAGCCACTTTTGGCTCCACCTGTTTTTTCAACCAAAGCTCATTTTTTTCGGCAAAAATATATTTTAGGTGAAGTGGTGAGATCTCACCTCTTTTTTCACCTCTTTTCTCACCCGTTGAATTTTCATGAATTTTCCCGAAATAAAATAAAAAGTTAGTTTTTTTAAAAAAATATTTTTTATTTTTATTGTAAGAACATGTTAGCAACAACAGCACCAAACTCGTTAGTCATGAACCCAACTTCAATGTTAGTAGAGATGAAAAGCTTCATTCCTTCTTCATATACTTTCGAAACAGAAATCCAGAAGATAAAGCAAGAACTTCTCCAAGGAGATTTAGACTGTAGTGCAAAAGATGAAACAAATGAAGAATATCTTTATGAAATGCAGGATATTATTGACCATCTACCTAAACTTCCTGAAATACAACAACAAAAGCTCACTATTCCTGAATTCGATGAAATAGAAGTCAAAGCAACTGACTCAGTAGAAACCAAGAAGTTCATACGTAAGGTAAACTATGAGTTTCTTGGATTTCATTGCAACCACAAAGTTATGGACAAAGATTGCGATATGGTATATAAGAACATCTCTGACATATACAAATCTGAAGAATTTAAGACCTACGACAACTTTGTTTCGTTAGTTGCAAAATGTGTATGGCAGATAAGAGATAAAGATAAAAGAGGTAAAGTATGGAACGAACAGATAAAACCAGCAACTTTTGAGTTAAAGAAAACCATTGACGCCTTAGTTGTTTTAGCAGGTCAAATTTCAATGTACAATGCTAAAATGAACCCACAATGTTCTAAATGTAAAGCAGCAATGAGGAAATATAACTACTCCGTCAAAGAGATAGAAAGAATGCGAAACGACTATGCAGATTTAAAGAAAGAAGTAGAGAAACCAGCAGAAGATAAAATGGACATGTTGACATTTCTAAACAAAAACTATCCAACAGCTGACGATTTCCTTCTATCTGATGTCAAGAAGAAATATAAAGAAACATTCGGCATTGTGAAAACTTTTGACATACTGACAGAAGAAATAGAAGCTACAAAACTGTTTAGGATTTCAAATATACATCGGACAATTCATGTAAAACGCTTGTGAAAAAGAGGTGAGAAAACAGGTGAGATCTCACCTCTTCACCTAAAATATATTTTTGCTGAGTAAAATGACCAAATTTCATTATATAACTGTTATGAGTGACGAAGAGAACTTTGACACTTCGTAAAAAAAATCCCTGAAGTCTCAACAAAACATATACGAAGAAGTCTATTTCCTGGACTGTTGTCAAAATGTCATGTTGTCACACTTTTTCAGAGAAGTTCATTTGACCGAGGGACCGAGGGACCGAGGGACCTGGTTAGATCTAAATATATTTTTGCTGAAAAAAATGACCAAATTTCATGAATTTCCTCATATGTTTGCTACCCCGACTTTTTTCGGCCTTGCATAAAACTCTATGAAATCATGAAAAAATGACCAAATTTCATGATATAACTGTATTTTTTTGACGAAGTGAACTTTTACTCTTCGTAAAAAAAATCCCTGAAATCATGAAAAAATGACCAAATTTCATGAATTTCCTCATATGTTTGCGTCCCGCGGAAAACCGAGGAACGAGATTCCGTACGAAAATCGTAAAAAAACTCTATGAAAATCGTGAAAAAATGCTACCCTCGAAAAACCGAGGATAGAGATTCCGTACGAAAATCGTGAAAAAATTGCGACCCCGGTTTTTTTCGGGGTCGCCTAAAACTCATGAAAATCGTGAAAAAATGCGAGTACGTTAAAAACCGTAGTCGCCTAAAACTCATGAAAATCGTAAAAAAACTCTATGAAAACAGTGAAAAAATGCGAGTAGGGGAAAAATCCTGGTCGCCTAAAACTCATGAAAATCGTCAAAAAAATCCCTGAAATCATATCTTTTATACAAGATAGAAAAAATAAAATTAACGCTATTTTTTTAAAATATTTTTTTTTATTTTGTATGTAAAGACAGGAAATGACAAGCACTGAGTTTGAAACAGTTAAAAAGATAGACAATGACACCAAAGTGGTTAGAATAGGTGATTTAAACGTAAGATACTCAAAGAAATACAAAAAATATTCTTTGTCAGACATTTTAACACTATCTGAAGAAAAGAAAGCACACGACTGGGTTAAAAATGCTTCAACTCAGAAAATTTTGACAAGAAATCCTGAGCTGATGATATCGGTAAGATTCTATGGAACAAGAGCATATCTCATCGACAAAAGTCTTATACCAGTAGTTTTGTTCTGGATTGACCCAGTTGTTGGATATAATTTCATAACATATGGTTCATTCGATACTGAACGTTGCAGTGAAGGCTTACTTTACATCGTTCAGAAACCGAAGGACTTCAATACAAAGAGATATAAGATAGGAAGAACATTTAATATAACTCAAAGATATGACAGTATAGTCAATAGAGTTAAGGTTGCGTTTGTTAACGATATGAGAGCTGCTGAAACAGAACTACTTGAAAAGTTTGAGAAAATGTATGGTGCTCCCACGAGAGGTAAAGAAACGTTTGAAGTAGATGAGATCGACAAAGCTATAAAAGTATTTGACGAAGTTGCTGAAAAATACATGTAAAGCGTTTATTTTTGGTCTTTTATACAAGATAGAAAATAGCGTTAGTTTTTATAAAATATTTTTTTTATTTTGTATGTAAAGACAGATATGACAACAACAGAGAACACAACAACTGCTATCGTTCATGAAGATATAAATGAAGAATACGAGTACATACAGTATAACAAACAACTCCGTCTCATTCGTTCGGTCAAAGATGACATGTACCAAATGCAAAGTATTTTGAATGCTCTTCGTTCTACAAAGCAAGCACGTCATTGGTTTGAAAACCAACAGACAAAAGAACTTTTAGAAGAATTTCCTCATATGTTTGCGACCGGTAGAAAACCGCGGGTCGAGATTCCGTACGAAAATCGTCAAAATTTGCCAAATGGTTTGAGAGGTTGGTATGTACATAGACTTCTTGTAAATGCTGTTGCAATGTGGGCTTCACCTCGTTACGCTTGTTATATTTTCATGATGTTAGATGAACTTCATAGACAAGAACGTGAAGAGCTAGAGAACAAGCTTGAAGCAAAAGACAAAAACATACAGAAAAGAATACCACGTTCGGTACCAAAAGGAAAGGAAAAGAACTATAAGTATATGATTTACACTGAAGAGATGGAAAATGAAGAAGACAGAGATATGGTTATGTTGCATTTAGTCAGAAGAAACAACAAAAGCTTTTACGACCTTGCTAAGATTTACAAATCTGACAGAAATTGGTTCTATCGCGAAAACTTACCGATTTCAATGACACCAAATGAAGATGTTAAACAGATAGTTCAAGATACGTTACCTCAAACACACTATGATATGAAAGGTTGTACAATACTTACATTCAAAGAAGATTTACCGCTACTGAAGGAAAAGATAACAGAGTATTTTGACAACTTCAAAGAAGAAGAGTAAATGAACCATTTATTTTTCAAGCTTGACACCAAAGATGGCTCAGGTAGCTCTAGATGGTAAATTGTCTTGTCCGAGTCCTTCTGGCATTCCGAGTCCTTCCTTCCAACAGGAAAAGTTTTTCCTTCCAACAGGAAAAAAATTTCCTTCCAACAGGAAAAGTTTTTCCTTCCAACAGGAAAAAATTTTCCTTCCAACAGGAAAAAATTTTCCTTCCAACAGGAAAAAATTTTCCTTCCGACAGGAAAAATTTTTCCAGTTGTCCGTCCGTAAACCATTCAAATTTTCGAAAATTGAGAACTTTTTGGCCGACCTTCAGGAAAAATTTTTCTTTCCGACAGGAAAAATTTTTCTTTCCGACAGGAAAAATTTTTCTTTCCGACAGGAAAAGTTTTTCTTTCCGACAGGAAAAGTTTTTCTTTCCGACAGGAAAAGTTTTTCTTTCCGACAGGAAAAGTTTTTCTTTCCGACAGGAAAAGTCCTTCCTTCCGACAGGAAAAGTCCTTCCATCCGACAGGACACAAACGAATGTCCGACGTACCACCAACCGAGTCCATTCCAAAGCCAGAAGAACCGACAGCCCCAGCACCACAACAGACTAAGACTCAAACACTTACATTTTTACGCTTGACTTTTTACAATTTGAACTTTGTTCGCGTAGATATGAATTCTGAAAGAAGTATGAGGGTCTTGTATGACTTTGTACTTCTCCCATAGTTCATGTCTGTCAAACTTACCTGCCATGGACTCTTTCATAAGTTCCATGAAATCGTCTTCGGACAATCCGGGGAAAAGTACAATCAGTAAGTATTCTCTTTACATCCTTACTTAAACTCTTTGCTGTCTGTACACAAATGACAACTGAAATGTTAAAGTGTCTGAGCTTCTTAAGAATTCGACACATGTCTTGTTCTCTGTTCTTTAACAAAGGATGAGAAGCAAAGTCATCTAAGATAAGAAGACATCTGTGAGGGTAAGTCTTCCAATCGTAAGATTGCAATTTCTTCGAAATGTATTCTATCTCTTTCTGTTTGTTTCTGAAGTGTTTCTTCTCTAATATTCTCTGCATTTCCTCATTTGGGTCTTTAAACTTAGAATTGACATACTCATTTATAGCATTGTACTTCAAAACTCTTCTTTGGTACTTCTTTATCCAATCTAACAACTCAGTATCTTTTATACATACTAACTTAGACTTTTTTATAATATCTTTGAACGAATTGACGGTTTGGTCAAATTGACCAGAAGTACTACAAATGACTACTAACTCATAGAATGGGTTCTTCTCATCTAGTTCTTGTTGTTGTGCAGCCATTTTAAGATAAGTGAAAGTCTTACCCGACCCAGGTGGTGCAATTAGACCTGTTATACCATTCTGAGCAAATAAGAACTTGTCATGTATGGGTTTTATCTGAGCATTTTCCAACTTCCTCTTGTTCTTATTTAAAACATTCTCAAATTTCTTGTCAATGTCAGCAAACTTTTTTTCTAACATATTTTTAGAAAAATTAAAATTTTTATCTTTTAGGAAATGTCTAGCGATTTCGCTATCTATATTCGAGACAAGCTTTTCGACAGCAAAACATCTGTCGACCATAAAATCTTACATAGTGTAAACAAGAAAGGTGAATTTGTTCTAAAGTTCTGTTTCTGGGAATATGACAAGAACCATAAAACCTTAAGCAGAGAAGTCTTAAAATTTGTCAATGACAGACTTGTTGACAGAGATGACGCCTCTTGGAGAGATGAAGTCCAACAAAACTTCTTAGAATGCAAAGAAGACACATGCGCTGTTCTTGAAAATGAAATAGAAAACAGAATAGAAGAGCTATTAAATGACAAAGCACTTTTACAAAAATATGGTTCTGAGAAGTTTGACATAACTCCACCAGAGAAGAAGAAGAGAGAAAAGAAAGAAAAGAAAGTAGAAGAAGAGAAGAAAGAACCAGAGCCAGAGAAAAAGAAATTTGACATGTAAAAATAAAATTTTATTTTTAGAACATTTCTGGGTCAATGTCAATGTTCTCTTCCTCTTTAGGAGCAAACACTGGCTTAGACTCTAAAATCTTTTTACCCAATTTACCTTGAACTTCAACTATCTTAGACTCATAATATTCATAGTCGTCTGCTTTCTTTGGTTCATAAGGTATAACAAGTTTGTATGCTTTGCCTTCTTTAAGGTTTGAAAACCTTCTGTCAAAACTTTCTTTGACTGTTAACAAACCTTCTATGTCTAAGTCTTCAAATTTCGCACCATTTTTAGTCACAATAGCAAACTTAACTGGTTCGATGTTCCAAACTTTGTCAAATGTAGACTTTTCAAAATGGTAGAAGTAAACATTCAAATATGTGAATGGGTCTAGTTCTTCTTTAAGTCCTGACATGTACTTGTTGACTGAGATGAATTTCGTCATCTTTTCTATCGGATAAAAAAATATTTTTTTTTAAAATTTACTCAGAAAAATTTTTCTTTGTATATACACCATTCTGTACGTCTAAAAGACTTTTGACATTTGCCAAGAATGTTCGTTTAGACGCTGTCATATAACCATACTCTTGACAATACTGTTTATACGAATCGTACAATGACCTTTCATCTAAACACTCAAAGTCAGTTTCATCTATGAACAGTTCATATACACTCTTGTTTGCTTCTAACAATGTTTGTCTCTCTTCGGTATGTGGAATTTGTCTTGGATTGAACTTAGAAATATCTAATGTCATGAAATATGAGAACAAGTGGTTGTAAAAGTCAGATGTCAAAGTTTCTGCTAAGTCGTCAAAATATTCTGTATCTTGCATATGAGCTTCTGACGTTCTGACAACTACATATCTTCTGTCAGAACTTTCTAACTTCATCGGAACGGCGTTGTTTGAAACCATGATGAATTTGCAACATTTTCACAAACTCTTTGGTCTTATATTTTCTTTCAACAACTCCAACTTTGTCTGTTATAAGACTCTTCAAAGCATCTGAGTTCAAAACTTTTGTTGTATCTATACTTTGAAGTTCGTTACATACTATAAGTTTCATATTCTCTATTGAAGAGTTAAATTTACCGCAGATGTTTTCTAAGTTTGTCATATTCGGGTTCGAATAGCCCTCTAACAGTTTGCATAAGATATCTGTAAAGAAAGTGTTCTTACCTGTTCCTTGTTTTCCAATTATGATGAGAGCAGTTTCATTTTTAGCACTTGGATGTTGTAAGATGTTTGCAAACCAACATAAGATATACTCATAGACTCTTTCGTTTCCATTGCATATAATTTCTTTGACATGGTCTAACCAAGCTTCTATAACATTTTCTTTCCATTCTACTTGTTCGTATTTATATCCAGTGAAGATAGAATAGAAGTTTGGAGAGGTGTATAGAACTTTATACCACGAACTGAAAAATCTTCTAACTTTGACAATAAGATATCCCAAGCATCTAACATCTTCATACCAACTTGTACGACTTTTATTTTCTTAAGTTTCTGTTTACATTCTTGTTCTGAAACTATTGTCGCTCTTGGTTTGTTAAAGACAACATCCCATTCTTTCATGACATAACATTCTGGGGCAGAGTCAACATAAATGACTAAACGTTTCAAATTTTCGACTGCTTTGTTATAGTCTCGAAATGGACACATATTTCTGAACGCTTGGAAGTCATAAAAATCTGAAACGTCTATTCTGTACATTTTTTTATATAAAAATAAAAAAAAATATTTTTTTTATTCTTGAGCTTGTTGTTGTTCTTGACTTTGTTGTTGCATTTGTTCCATTTGTTGCATTTGTTGTTCTTGAGCTATTTGTTGTTGAAGTTGTTCTTGTAGTACAATACTTTCACCAGTTGCATCTTCCAATTCGAAACTTTCTGCCGTCATTGACAAATACATAGGACATAAAAGTTTTACAGGAACAAAGTTTGCGTCAACTAAGGTTAAGTTTATGTTTGCTAAAGTGTTTGAGTTTACTAAAGCTGAAAACTCTGCATTCGAATGAACAATAGGCAAACCAGCAGAGAAAGTGTTGTTTATACGCATGAGTATCTTTTGGTCATAGTAGTTTCTGTCGACATTCGAATAGCACTTTGAACCTAAGTTTGAAACAATATATAAAATAGGTGTACTTAAAGTCAATGGAACAGACACCTTGTATGACACCTTTTCCTGTTATAGGAAACTGTTGGTAGTAAAAACCAGATATAAGTTTTGTATTATAGCTCATATCGTTTATACTAAACTCAGTCGGACATCCAAACATAATGAAACCTGCTCTAGTTGCAGCACATGTTACATCCGTCCTTAAAGTATTAAATAAGTCAACAAAACCTGTTGGTGGTATATCTGAGTAAGTATCTTCAAAGGAGTATTTTTTACCATTCACAACAAAAAATCTTCTGGTGTCAAAAGAGCAAAACAGGCTTTAGTCGTCATCGTGTTTAAGGTCAGTTTACAATATCGTCCTTGAGGACTTTGTAAGTTTGTTGTTATAGAATTATATGACTCAGGGTTTTTAGTCGTAATAGTATAAACCACTATGTCTTCTGCCATTTACATATATTTAAAAGTTTTTCTGAAAGTGGAGAAGAACTTCATCTAAACTTTCACATGGCGTTTCTTGAAGTTCTCTGTCTAAGAAGTTCAAATATTTTGTAAAGACATAGAACTTTCCTTTGTCTACACGAACAAACAAAACAGGGTCTTTCATATCGTTCAAAAGTGTGTAAAGTCCTTTACATGAAATAAAGTCTATATTGTTTTTCTTCAAACATCTTTCAAGAAGTTTTGACATTTTTACTTAGCAAGTAAATTTTAATGAAATGTTGTGGTCGTCAAATATTTTTATGACGTCTGGGAAACTATATTTTAAGTTCAACGTTTCACCTCCTTTCATAACGTATATCTTGTCAATGACATTTATATGAAACACCACAGCAAGCAATGTCGGGTTCTATTTCTTTGATGTTTATATCGTCTGCCTCTGTCAAAAGTTTCAATAGTTCTTTCAAAACTTCATGAGGTGCAATGACATATGAGTTCACTTTTACAGGGTTGTGTTCGACCAAGTTTAACATTATACCAAAGCTGACAAATCTTCTCCTGAGTTTTAAGTTTGTCTTTAAGTTGTTGGTAGTCGTTTCGAATATCTGCAACAGAACTTAAGTCTCTGCTAACTTCAGGGTATGTTGGTTGTTCTTTTACAGGAACTATTGTTATACCATCTTCGTCTTCGTATGGTTTCCCCACTTCAACATCTCTGTCTTTGACATTGACAACAACACTTTGACTGTTTGTTTGAGTTGGTGAATTTAACTTCACATCTGCCATCGCCATTAAACCTTTTGAAACACTTACGCTTCTATTTTTCGGAAATGACATTTTACTTAGAATAAAAAGATGGACGTATTTGAGTATCTCTTCGAATTGAAGCAAAACAAAGTTTACACACACAAACAATACAAGTTCATTGACAGAATAGTTCTTTATACAAACAATGGAAAATGTTATAGAATAGCAGTCTTTGCTGAACCAAAATATTTTCATAAAGCAAAGAAAGTTGGTATAACCGAGATGGTGAAAGTTCTTGAAGCAGACAAAAATATAACAACAAAACTGACCGATATTTCTAAAGGTAAGTTTATAATACAATATTATATCAAAACTGGCGTACTGTCAATATTTGACGGAGAGAAGTCAGTTCAAGAACAACTTACTGACCTGCTGCCAAAATCTGCTCGATGGAAGCTGTCGTTATACCAATCTGAGGAGCCCCAGCAGGTTTCATCGAACGAATCTTCAAAAGAGCATCTTCCGTGAAAAGTGCTATTGGTTTTGTAAACTTCTTTGCTTTCAATTCATCTGGACCGTCTCTGTCACCAGTATATTGTATTTGAACTGTACCAACAGTTGAAATACCACCCATAAAGTCTTCTGAGTCAGCAAATGGAATGCCAAGCCAAAAGTTTGAACGGTCTCCATTTGTATATTGAGTTTTTTGACCTCCTGTATGAGTCCATACTTTCACATATGGCATAATAGAACTTTGCATTTCAGGGTTAATGGTTGTTGTGAAGTTGTTGTTAAAGTTCATAGCATCTAATGTCAAGTTGTATGACCTCATATCCTCAACTGTAGAATATTCTTCTCTTGGATAATATTTGCCATCTATGTTTATATGATATTTAATACCAGGGTTGTAGAAACAAGAATAGTCATTTATAGTTCGTCTGAACAGTACAAACATAGTATCTGCATGTTTCATTGCAGTTGTTAAGGCAATATCTGTTCTTGCACCTGGGTCAGCACTTTGGTTTCCAACTTCACCTGCAAAGTCTTTGACAGATATTTGGTGTATAGGGAACATAAGTGGAACTGCAATATATTTGGCAGCTAAAGCATTTGAAATATCTGGGTCCAACATATAGACTGCAAGTCTGCTTTCTATTCTCTTGCATTCAAACTTTTCGCATGTGAACTTAACTGGGTCCCAAGCAGTTCCAGCAGCATTGAAGTAGTAGTTTACTTCAGTGTTGAGGTTTGAGAAACCAAAGTCTAAGTCAACTTTGTCTTTGCAAAAGTCACAGAACTTGGCTCCACCAGTTCCAGCTACAGTAAGAGTGAATGGGTCTTGTGTTGGTGCAATGACTAAGTTATTTTTGCTTGGAGTAAGTTCGATAGAAATTTTTCCTGCCCAGTTTGGCAAGTATCTTAAAAACCTGAAGATGAGGAAAGATGACAAAGGAACTCTAAGTTTCAGTTTTACTTTGGTTACTGCTTCCATTGTCCAGAAAGGTTAACATAAACTCCTGGAACGTTAGGGTCAAGTCTTCTTATTTTCTCAATAGTTGCATACTGGTCTGTTTGTTCTCTAGCTTGTGGTTGTACTGAGTTTCTCAAAGCGAACCATTCATAGTTTGCCCATGTTACTGTTTGAACTAAGTCAGAGTTAGAATATATCTTATATCCCATGAAAACTTCTGGAGCATATTGGTATCCGACATAGAAAATTCCATTGCAACCTTTCTTGTCAGACAACTTGGCAGAAGGTTTTATTTCAATGTCTTGTTCCACGTATAAGAAAGAGTTGTCAATAGAAATTATATGAAACCTGTCGCAAGCAATATCTACTGTTGTTGAAGAACCTTCTCCAAACTCACCTACGTTTCCATAAGAAACAGCAGTTGTATATTCGTAAGTTCCAGGAACTATTTCTGACCTTCTAATGGCATTGTCGCATTCGTTATACCATTCGGAAACATTTCCATTCATGGCATCCAAAACTGTTGGCGTTATATTCTGAGCGGCGTACATTTCATATGGGTAAAAATATAGAATAGTTGGATTTATATGTCATAATAGAACCCACGTGGACCAAGCTTTACTTTCTTCCTGACTGAGTTTTTAACTCTTCTTTTTCCTTCATTGCCACTACTTTCACTAGATGAAGTTACTTCTTCACTACTTTCACTTTGTTCTACTCTTCTTCTTCTTTGGTGTCGCTTTGGTAACTTGCCCTCTGCTTCAAGTTGTTGCATCTTTGCCTCATGTTCACCTAGTATGTTGTAAATTTCCCATGTCCTTTTTGCCTTTGGGCTCTGGTCGCCCATCTCAGGTAACCTATATCCTAGAAAGAGTTTGTCATAGTTTGTATTTGAGTCTTGCGTATTGTTTGCATGACTCTTTCCTGAGTTTCCGGTTCAAGCTCTTCAAACAGTGCCTGTCCATATGGAATAAGCTCGTTTCCAAATATATGTTTTTGTAGCCATTCTGGTTTTCTTTCCATGTTACCAACTATATCTTTTGTGAATGGGAAAGCTTTTACCCAATCTTTCAGTCTTGCGTCGTTTATTTCTGTAGTTGGTTTTATTTTGTCAAGGAACATGTTTTTCAATACTAACATTTCATTTGGTACTGTCCATTTGAGTTTTCTTAAATATTCATCCCTTCTCAGTTCATTGTCTGCAAAGTAAGTTTTTATGACATTTTGCAAACTTTCGTTTGCAAGGTCATGTACAATAGGTTCTCTTCCTTCTCTCCCTAACTTTCTTTCTAAACTCTTCACCAAATATACCATCTCTATGGTTCTGTGTAGTTCTTTGAGATAAATGTTCTAGAACGTCAGGTGTTATATTTCCATCAGCCATGTTCATTTCATACTGGTCCAAAATATCTGCATGTTTCATATCTTTCAATGGCATTAAAGCCGCGCTTAAAATACCAGCTATATCTGGTTCACCATTGACTTCCATTGCGTCTACAACTTCTTGGAATTGTGGTTGTAAGTTTATGAACCACCTATCCGGGTTAGCTTTATGACCCCATCTCATTGTAGTTCCATCGTCTGCAGAAACAAAAGTAGGTTTGTTTCCATCTTGGTTAGGTTCTGAATGAACTTTAAACAATGTTTCATTTCTATATGTTTTCTTGAAATTTAACCTTTTATTTTCACCGAGTTCATCCGAAGATTGAACGTTAAATGCTCGTAAGTAAAAAGGGTTGTTGTATTTGTGTACATTTTCTTTCAGTACTTCCATTCTATGCTGAATATTTTCATCTGGTGTTGGAGTCTTTTGTATGTCGGCAAACATTTTTCGATATTCTTCTACTATGTCAGCCGAATTTTTTTTAGACTCTTGGAAATATTCCATATTCTCCGCATACTCTTGAGGGTCAAGATTTTTCGGCTGTTCCAAATCTTCATCTAGTTCTGTGAAGTTAGTTTCCAAAGGAGGACTTGTTCGTTTCCTTCAGGCTCTTCTAGCTGTTGTTGCTGAACTATTTCTTCCATGTCTGGTTGTATCTGAACTTCTTCCTGTGGAGTTTCTTGTACCTCATCTGCTGGCATTTCATATATTCCGAGACCGTTTTTAAAAAGTTCCCTTTCTAAGTCATCCGGACTCATAAACCTTTCTTCTTTCGTTCCGTCTCTATTTTTTACGCGTTTCATGAAGAGAGTTAAATTGTCATTTAGCTCTGACATCAAATATCTCGGAGTAAATTCATCCATGTCATTTGGATGATATGCTATTAAATCATATCCCTTAGCGAGCTTGTATTTTCCAGGTTTGAGATTATATCCCCTTTGGTGCAGAGCCATAAAGCTAAATAGGTTCGGGTCAGTATTTCCATCCTTGAACTTTCGAATAGCTTCTTTATATCTGTCACTAAAGTCAATAGTATCTGGGTAACCATAGTCTTCTTTAAGCATTTTTAAGAATTCTTGGTTTCCTTGTTCTCTACTTCTTTTATGTCCTTGCTCTGGTTGTGGAGGTGGTTGTTGTGCAGGGTTTTGAACTGTTGGTTGTTGTGCTGGTTGTTGTGTTGGTTGTTGTGGAGGTGGTTGTGTTGGTTGTTGTGCTGGATTTTGAACTGTTGGTTTTGGTGCATGCCTGTGTCTGTGTCCATGTGACGATGTAAATGTTTTAGGTAGTCCTGGTGCAGGTGCTTCTCTTGGAGGGTTTGGTGGTATATAAGTTCCACCAGCTGGCACATATGTTCCATCTGCAGCGTAATGTCCTACCTGACTTTTCGTTCTTAAGAAAGCATTTACTAGGTCTGTTTTGGTCTGTTGTAACTCTTTTTCTTGACTTTTCACAACAGTTGCTCTAACGGCGTCATAGGCACTTTGAACTGCCTGTCTCGTTGCTGCATCTGTTATTTTCGTCATATTTTGTGCTACTTCTTTTAACTCTTTGTCGAAACCTTCAGACTTCAGTTTCTTTCCAGATGAGAAGTCGTTCACTTGTTTCACCTTACTATGAAGAGCTTCGAAGGCGTTCTTAAAGTCAGCATTTGTTAAAGCTTCATTTGAACTGTCTTCATCCGCTTGTATTTTTGTCCTTATTGACCCTATAAGCTGGGCTGCTTTAGCGTTGGCTTGGGCATCTAACCAGTCATTGTTAGCTTTTATATATTCTGCACTTTTCATTGCCTTTTGCATGGCTGCGTCGTTATTTTTACTTTCTTGTGCTAAGTTTTCATACTGTACGGTTTGGTTCTGCAACTGTAAAAGTTTTTCTGCCTTTACATTTGCTTCAACTTCTTTTTTATACTCATCGCTATCCATATATGTCTTCAGGGCTTTTTGTTTTATCTCTTCATCTTTCAGTACTTTATATTGAGTAGTATGGTTTTTCAAATTTATGACATCTTGTTCCATTTTTGCTACTTCTGCTGCTTTTTCTGACACTTTTTTCGCATATTCCTCTGTACTTAGTTCTTTCAGTTGTTCTTCTTTCTTCTTTTTCTCTACGTTTAACTCATTGAGTTTCTTTGTGTGTCTGTCATATTCTAGTTTCTTTTCGTTTTCACTTATTTGCTTCTGTATGTCTATGTTTGACTTTTTGACATCTGTTATTTGATTTTTGAGTGAACTCAAATTCATTTGACTTTGAGGGTTATAGGCTGTTCCGTCTGCAGCTCCACCATAGCCTGCCATTTTCGCTAAAAGTGCCGCTCTTAAACCTCCACTCTGTGCACCAACAACTCGGTTTAAAAGCATAGGATTGCTTGACATTTGTTGCAACATAGTGGGGTCATTCAGCATTTGTTGTTGCAACTGTTGTTGTGGTGTCAGTCTTACTATTGGATGTTTCAATGCTCTCTTCCTCTTACGTATATTCTTACGTAGCTTACGTGGCATTTTAAGTGAAGTTAAAAAGCGGTTTTATACTAAACATCTTCGGGGCTAGAGGGCACGAAGTGCCTGGAAGCCCCAATACTTTTTTTTTTACCACCCTCGAATATACACAACGAAAACAAGAAAACTCTTCTTCAACCCAAAGTTTTCTGTGAAAGCATTATTTCTTGATATAGAAGAAAAATGTTGCCACGAATGTGAAGAGCTCACTGTTGCATACAAATTATTTCAACACATACTTCAATGTCCAAACTTTTTTGCTTGTGTAAAAGCCATCTTATCCTGTGAAATACTTTTAAAAAGGTTTATATGAGCTATGTTGATGATAAATAGCAACAAATTCATTCTAATGACATCAAGAAAAAAATATTTAGAAGGATTTGCTTCATTATTAGGAAATGGTGCAAAATGATAAAATGCATAAAAAATAAAAAAGGATAAATAACATTTATATATCAACAAAACAATAAACATATTAAACATGATAATTTTGACAATCTGTTCCTAAAACGTAGAGTACTTTGAAACTTTGACAATGGGTGCCAGTGATGTACTTTGTGCAGTTTCAGTAAAAAGTTTGGACAACTCACCGAGTTTTTCGGACAAATAAACATCTCTATCTCTAACTGCAGCAGCACGTGCAATAGAGGCCCATGATTTGAGTTTTTCTTTGGAATTATTCAAGTCTTCCTGTTTCTTCCTATTTGCCGAGCGACCCATAAGCCTAGAAATGGATGTCATTGAATCTTCTGCAGCAATTCTTACAGTATTTGACCAATGGTTACGTGCATTCTCAATGTGTACTAGTAAAAATGGTAATATTTTTGTCGAAGCCTGCGAAATAAGCTCCATTAACACAGGAGAGATAATTATCTTATTTGCCTTTTCTGCAACCTTAAAGGATGGTGAATCACAAAGTGATCCTATGATCTTGAACGCCCTTCCGAGTAATCTGTAATCGATATTTCGTGCAAATTCAAGAGATTGAACAAGAAAATCGAGCATCATCTCTTCTTTCGCAGGTTTCGATATAGGCCAGATATTAATAATAAGGCGAACAAACTCATTCGTATTGGAATAGTTGTTTGTAAAGAACATTTTCAGCAATTGTAATAATGGGAAATAAAAAACACCAAAATGCTCATGGCGTATCAATGGCAAGAAATGGCTATGGTAATAGGGCTTAATAATGTCTTTCAAATTGTTATTCGACTGCTGACATGAATAAATTATTGAAAGAGCAGAGTAAATGCCACATGGATCAGGGTCGAAGTAATCAGAGATAAGAATACGAATAAGTTTGGGGAATATCTCAGGAAATAGTTTTGGTTTCGCAGTAAGAACATTGACGTAAAATTGAATTATCAATTCTCTTTCTCTTTTATCTTTTGAACTCAATACTGGTAGTAACTGAACCAGAAGATCTATGTTAAAGCCTTTGTATTTTGGCATATCACGATACAATGTATTTAACATGCGATAAATATATTCCATGTGCTCAAAATCGAATTCTTTGAATGCACCAACATCAGGATTAAATAAAGTAAGTTCATCAAGTTTGTTCAAAGGTCTAAGTAAATTGATTTTGATTACATCAAGGATTGTATCCTTTATTTCATCATCTGATATCGAGTTTAACCCAAGAGTAGTGAACGAGTTATTAATTTCGATGAGTGTATGTTTCTTAATATCTTTTGCTTGGCGATCGTTGCAAGGATTTTCGAAATCGCACAACTGTTTGCATAAGTCCAGTTTCTTTAGAAGTATTGATTTAAATTGTGAATCATTTGGCTTAGGTATTGGTGGTAATTTTGGTAATTGTAGAGAGCGAGTCGTTTTTTGAAGAAGGACTCCTACACGAGGTGAATCGAAATTACCTAAATCAGCGTCTGGCAATTGATCAGTATCTACAGCTTTTAACTTCGGAACCTCATTCTCAGGTAAAGGAGACAATTGTGATCTACTCGCACTATAAACTCGTCTAAGAGTTCTAGAAACAGTAGTCGGAGTATATAATGAAAGGGAACTTTTGCCTTTTGGGTATCTTATTAACATGAATAATCTATATAAAAAAATTGCTGAAAAGTGTGAAGATTTCAGAACTTTACTTCTATTATTCAATTCTATATTTTATTTTTTTAGATCGAAATAATGCTTGTATGTATCTAATAAAAATAAATGAACTCGGCAATATTTTTGATCACACAATTGAATTTTTGAGATGACATTCAATTAGAGAACATTGAATGAATAATAAGTATAGATATTAGCTGCATGTATTTTCACAAAAGTATTACATTGACACTTTTAGAAAACCAACGTGCAAGCTTGATTTTTGTTTTTATCTGAAATCTCACGTTATCCCTCAACCGTTTGCTTCCATATTCCTAAGGTAAAATGCTATTTAAACCCGTCATTTACAAAACATTTTGTTTTACAGTATGAAAAATCATGTTTATTATCCAATACAATCGACGACGAAAAAAAGATTAACGATTTCTTGGTCGTTGTCTCTAAAACCTTTGGGCATCATTACGAAATGAATGATAAGATGCCATATATTCAAAACTATTCGGAAAAAAGACAAAAGTTGAATTCATTACGTGATCATATAGAATGATTCAAAGCTATGAATTAAATTTAGGTAAAAATATAGATCTATACTTTCATTCTACTTTGGTTGTTAGCTTACACAATTCTTTCAATTATTCTTAGAGAATTATTGAGTTATATAAGCCAGCATTGATCTGCTGAACATGAAAATAATAGAATCATATACAATTCTTTAGGAAAACAAATATATATTCTGAGTATCGAATGACTTTCACTTAAAATACGTTTTATTAATTTATATGACGCAAAAATATTATATAACTCATGTTTTAAGCATGATCATGCAGCTTCAAAAAATCGTTTTCTCACATAGCCTTAATCCAGAATAAGATAAGGATTAGAACTCACAAGCAAAACATCTTGACGATACAGACGGTTTGTCCGGAAAATTCTTTGCAATTTAAGGTTATTCGTTATCTTCTAAAATAAATTATCCATTCATTGACACGAAGCAAGGATATCACATATCATTCAATTTTTTAGGAATTTCTTTCAAATAAATGCTTCCAATCTTATTTACCATCATCTCTTCAAAAACCAAATACGGAATTATGTGTGATGCTGGTAACTCTGGCACACGCGCATTTATTTACACGTGGGAATCTGGCCAACAAATTCCGAATGTTCATCCTCCACCAGAAATAGCACGTTCATATAGGATCAAACTTCCAATTCCAATAGCAACTGCAGTTACAAACATTAATGCAATAGAAACTATATTTAGCCAGATATTAAATTTTTGTAATGGAAAAATTCCAGAAGAATACATTGAAAAGACAAGATTTTTCGTTTTTGCATCTGCAGGAATGAGATTACTACCGCAAAAAGATCAGACAATGATTTTAGATAAAACATATGATTATTTACGTGAGCACAGTCCATACAAACTAAAGAGGCGATACATTAGAGTTATAAGTGGCATTGAGGAAGGTGTCTATGCTTGGATTTCTGTAAATTATCTTTTAGGTAATTTAGAAAACAACACACATACAGTTGGAGCTCTTGATATGGGTGGAGCTCCATTCCAAATCGCAATAGAAACACCAGAGTCTGTGAAATCTAACTCAATACATAGAGTTTCAGTTGGTCAGAAGTCTATTAACCTATTTGCACACTCATATCTAGGATATGGAGTAGATGAAGGGCTTAGGAAAGTATCAAGATCCATATCTGCTGTTCTAGATCAATCTCAAATACAAAATCCTTGTGTTCAAAATGGATATCATACAAAAATAGAATCAATCGATGTGGAAGGGACAGGTAACTTCTCTTCATGCTCAAGATTGATTAATGCCATGCTTTTGAAATCAGTTGAATTCAATTCTATATCAGTACCAAATTTAGAGTATATTGATAGATTTGTTGCTATGTCTTCAATATACTATACAAACAAATTCTTCAATTTATCACGATCATCAACACTTAAAGAGCTTAAAACACAAGCTTTAGATTTTTGCCGGAAAGACTGGTCACTGCTTCCAGATCACATCACAAATATTAGTTATTCTCCAACATACTGCTGGAAAGGTACCTATCAATACAATGTTCTTTCAAAAGGGTATAAATTTAAAGATTCCAACGTTGTAATCGATAAAGAAAATAAAATCAATGGCGTTGATTTGAGTTGGACTGTTGGTTCGATGCTTAGCGAGATTACTGAAATAGAAATTGATGATCAAGAAAAATTGACATTTAAAGACTTCTTTATTGCAGCATTGTCTGTTGCAATTTGTTGTATTTTATTATATATTGCCGGGTTTAAGCGCTTCAATTGGCTTTATATACGAAAAACCCGCAAAATGTTATAACTTTGTTTTTTTGTATTTGTAAACGTAGCCATTTACTTAATCTATGATATTTATGTGTACTAATTTATACTTGCAATGACATTTTCTCATATCAAGTGTTCACATTGAAATTATGCTTTTGAATCTTATAAATTTATTTGGAGAAACATTTCCACTCACAGGTTATTAAATATATCCAATAGTTTTTAATGGAGGTACCGGTTCAGTTCTCAACAAATCCAATAGACATCGGAATAAAATCGATTTATAGCGTCCATTTGACCGAAAATCAATATTCTCACACAGAGGAGCATTTTATTGCAAATCGAAATTACATAAAAATTATGAGAAAAAATATAAAATAATAAAAAAGGTGACAATTAATTGTTAAACGAATGAATCTTATACCTGTTGCTCCACACTCAGAGGACTTTGGTCTTATTGAGTATGAGTTACAACTTCAGCTTAATGCTCCAAAGCTCAAGGTTTCAGAGTGCTATGTCATTTCAAATCCGCATGTTGAAGCATCATATATGAATTATTTCAAGACATTAACACCATCCAATGTCGTTGATGTATTTGTTCCAGCCAAAAACATCGATCAGGCGATTGCTGATATCGAAGAGAACGGAATTGCCGTCAATCCACAAACTGGTTTCCGTTTCAGGGTCGGTTCCTTCGAGGTTGACAAATCCAAGCCAATGATTGAAGTCGTCAGACTTACAATCGCCCTTGGCAACACATTAAATCACTTACAGCCATCAACACAACTCAATAGCAATACATTTTCATCTGATGCACCAACAAGTGGTCTCCTTCGTGCAGGTTATCACTCTCTTTGCATATCTGAAAATCATGACTACATTGTTTTCAATTCTGCTCAAATCAAGACATGCAACTACATCAAATTCAAGGGCGGTTCGAACCTTGACCAACCACGCGAGGAGGATGATCTTTGCGAGCAGTGCGGTAGAGAATTAGCTACAATCTGGTGCAAGAACGATAACGCAAAGTTCTGTGCCAAATGTGATGCCGAAGCTCATGAAACAGCCATTCGCCAACGCCACGTACGTATGACTCTTGCAGAAGCACGTGCTCTTATGGAGTGCTGCCCTCACCATGAGGACACAAGAGTTGAATATTTCTGCACTGTTTGCCAAACACCAGTTTGCTTCCAATGCAAGATGATTGGCAGCCACTCAAAGGGTGCTGCTGCTTCCCACCAACTTATTCCAATCAAACAAGCTTACGAAGAGGCTTTAGAAGCCGCATCTCACAAAGATCCAATCTTTGTTAAGAGAAAACAGGAGATTGACGAGAAGATGCAAGATGCCGATGAAAGACTCGCTCAAATCATCAGAAACGAAAAAGATGTCGAAGCTGAAATCATGAGATTGGCAAATGCTGCAATTGAAAGAGCCAGACAGCTTGCATGCGAAAAAGCAGTTACAGTCAGATCTTCCAAGCTCGAATTGGAAAGAAAATCTGCAGAAATGGAAACATTATCGAAATTCCTCGAAATCGAGAAGAAATACTCAGGACCACTCAGCTTCCTTGCTGCATACGACAGACACTCGATGATTGTCGCAACAATGCAAGGAACAGAAGATTTACCACCAGATCTTACTGTTGAAGGCGATCTCTGCGTTTTCGGAAAGCTCGATGTTTGCCCATCAGCTGAGAAGCCACGCCAGAGCTTCATGCGCGATGGATTTGGCGTAAGAAGAGAATCAAATTCTCCACCAAACCAACCACAGCCACAGAAGTCATCTCCACCACCTCAGCAGATCGTAGAGTCTCCTAAACCAGCCCCTCTTTCTCCTCCAAAGCAGCAAGTCCAGCCAGCTCCAGCATCTCCACAAAAACAAGAGCCAAAGCAGACTCCAAAGGAGCAGCCGAAGCAAGAGAAGGCACCAGCAAAGGCGGAAAAGCCAAAGCCAGCAAAGAAGGAAGAAAAACCGGCAAAAACAACAAGAAAAGACGATAAAACAAACAAATCCAAATTAAATGACAAAAATACCAAAGCAGCCGGAAAAACCACCGACAAGAAGAAAGGCACAACACAGCGCACAACACCTCCACCACCTCCAAAACAAGAAGAAGATGATGGAGACGTCGATTCCGCTTCAATGACCGAGGAATCCCAATCACAAGCACGTCCATCGGTTGTTGCAAGAAACATGCCTCCTCCACCAGCCCAGAAACCACTTCCTCCTTCACCGCAGAAGGCCGCTCCTCCTGAGGAACCTCCGCAGAAGAGGATCAACCCAATCCTCTACAAGCAGATCCCAGAGCCACCATCAATTGTTGAGATGGCCAGGAGAAAGGAAGCAAAGAATAAGTCAAGAGGCATTGAGTTGTCATTCCAGCCATTCGAAGGCAGTGAAGTTATCTCGAACGCAAGCAGTGCAACAGCTCTCTACTTGTGCTTCCCATTCAAGAACATGCCGCAGACACATCTCCTCTTCTCATCGATAAGAGATGGAAGAAGCATCGAGAGAATGCATCAACTCATCGATAACATCGGAATCACTTGCGTTTTGGTAAAGAAAGATGACCTCATTTTCGGAGGTTTCGCAGCTGCAAAGTGGAATTCTGATGGAGAAGCATTCGGAAACCAGACTTCTTCCTTCTTGTTCTCCATTTCTTTGGACGCATACATCCCGTACAGACCACACATCGCTGATGCTTGCAACTTATACGCAACAAAGGACACTTTGACATTCGGAAGATATGACTTAGTTTTGGCTGATGATTTCGACAACTGCTCAGCTGTGATTGAGAACTCCTATGGCGTTGGATTTGACCCAGGAAGCACTGAAGCACAGACATTCCTCGCTGGAGAACCAACATTCAAGGCTGATGCTGTCGAAGTTTGGGGCTTCTTTACAATTGATCAGTAATTTTTTTTTTGAATTCCTACTTTATTTTATTTTATTTTTATTCCTTTTTTATGTCATTCATCAATTATGTAAATAGTGCACCATGATGTGTTTTAAATATGTTTTAAAAGTTAGAATGAATCGAATTAAAAATAATTCCAAATTCTTGTAAATTGTAATGAAAACATTAAATTTATATTTTGATTTTGTATTAACTCCAAAGTGGCATCACAACATGTTCAATAACTCCAAGATGGCATTGCGATATTGTATGTAAATGACAATATTTTTGGATTATTATTTGATTTTTTAAAATAAGGGTTCTTAGTTAAATAGTTGATGAAGTTAGGTGAAAATGTAATATATTTTTGGTTGAATACTCATTAGATTGCAAGAAATTGATGATATCATTAAGACAGATAATTGATAGACTTACATATCGCTTTATTCGTTTTTGTTGATATTTATTATTATTCATGAACTATATAATAATTCCCTATAAAAACATTTCTCTCAATAATTGAATAAAATTATCCAAGATTAATTTTGTATTGAATTAAAAATTGTTGATGACTAGTTAAATATCTAATACACTTCACGATCAACACAAAATTTTATGATAGGTTTCAATTTTGAAGTATGAGGTTTTTTTATCCAGGATGAAATTCAGTAATATTAATTTACAGCATGCGGATATCAAATAGTAAATTTTGAAAGAGTAAAATCTGAAAAAATGCGTACGATCATAAAAAAAAATTTTCCCTCATCCATTTCAATGTTTTTCTTGTTTCGCTTCGCATCTTCAATCAGTGTTTGTGTTTCATCACAAAAAAGACAATGCCCAACTGGATATGAACAATGGAACAACCAATATGGCATTACAGAACTTCTTGTTTACAATTCTACGTTCAATTTAGATCTTGATCACATAAATATGCACAATATATCACTTGTTTTAGGAAAAACAAATATCACACTAACTACAACATCTAATGAATCACAGATAATTGAGAATTTAACACTTTCAAACGCCGAATTTTCAAACCAATCAGCAATCATAATTAATGGCAACATAACAGTCGCTAACACTAATTCACAATCATACGCATCACTTATTGGTGGCACTTATGGAAATATAACTGGTGTTGTTTTCAATATTTCAGCCGAATTTATTCCTGGATCTTTTATATATCGTACAATGACAGATTATATATTATCATTCAGAACAATACCTAAAAACGTTCCTACAATTGTCTTTCAACAGAGATATGAACAAGGAATCCCAAGATACCTCGAAACATTCTTCTATGGAAGTAAGAGCGATGTAGCAGCATTAGAAAAGAGAATTTCAGAGATATTCAGGTACGAAAAGAATGTAGATGATCATCCATTCTGGATTCACCACGAATTGACATCAAAATACCTTGATGTTTATCTTACAAACATAGATTTGTTCATGAGGTACTTACTTTACTTTTCTGCTATCAGTGCTGGTTTATTGTGTGCCGTTTTCATTGTTTTCTTGGTTTATTACTGTAAACATACAAGAGGCAAGAAGGAGGCACCAAGTGCTTATCTTGCAATCCCATAATTTCAAAGTTTATCGTTTTTGATTAGATTTTATTGTAATCTTTTTCGAAAATGTTTGATCTTTTAATATTACCGTCACTATCAATAAAGTATTATTTTCTTTCTTTAGCAAATGCTTTTCAACTTTATTTTTTAGGCCAAATATTCCTCATTTACTTGACCATGCTTTGAGGCAATTTAAACTTCCAATGAAATATGGCGAAAAACACAATCTCGATCATATTTCCAAAATAAGAATAAAACTGTAAAGATGAAATTTGGATTGAAAAGTTCACGATAAACCATTGATTTTTTAGTACAATTCATCGAGGAAATTATGTAGTCTCACATAAATGCTTTCATTTTGTAAAAATCATGACCTTTTGACAAATTTTCAACTGAAAATAAAGGTAACTAAACTCCTTTCGCCGATCCGATTTGCCCCATATTTAAAATATAGCTTGCATATGTAGAAGAAAAGCTAATTTTGAAGTACGCCCGAAATCCACCAACAGGATTTCGAGCTACTAAAAAGGTACTTTTAAATGTGATTTTTTTTTATAAAAAATTAAATTTATTTTAAGATCAGACTAAAAACTAATTTTATGGAAAATCTATATCGACAAATTTATTACTTATTGGGTATATAGATTTTTTGATTATGGCGATTATGTCTGATATGCTTCCAATAAGCCAAAACAGTGTTTTGGGAGTGATTAAATACAAAAAAATCTGGCGATGCTTTACGTGGCAAATGGTCGAATGGTTATTACCCCTTACTATTTGGTACCGGGGACGCTAGTTCGAAACTGATGCACTATATTTTTTTACAAAATGCGTTTATTAGGACAGGGTAAAGAAAGGTTGCCAATATAATATATTTAAATAAATACAACTAATCTAGCATAAAAAAACTATTGAATATTTGAATTCAATAAAAATTTATATAAAATACATGTAAAGCATAAATTACTATATAAATCAAGCTGTATTTTGTTTTAAACACCGATTGTTTCATATAATATATATTCAACTCAAGTTTCTAATTAAGGATTTCATATAAAATTTAGCATATGATCAGCAACAATTAAAATTAGTATTACAATTAATAAATTTAGTATAAAAACATATAGATTTAGTATAGATTTTATAGCTGTAATAAAAGAACTATTATAAAAGAGTAATTTACTGAAATGCACCTTATATTTATAAACAAAACTTATAACGTGTTAGTTACATATAGAGTTGAAATTCATAGATAGCATAGAGAAGTTGGGATCTTGGCTTAATGGTCATAATATAACCAAATTAATTCAAAATTTGAAATTTTAATATTACTGTAACTATAATATATGGATATGTTTTATGAGATCATAATAAATGACATGTTAATGTAAAATTTAGAATAAAAAATTATATTTTTTTAAAAAAACATTGTTCATGAGTGTTAATTGGAGAAGTAGTAAATTAGTTCAGTTTGCAAGTGATGATGGTTAATCTAACTATAATTACAATCAATTTTTAAAATCTTTGATTTATTTTGGTGATAATTAAGAGTGCAGTTGTTCTATTTATAAACTATTTACTATAGACGGCACTGGTGATAATAAAAATCAAGCAAAAGCGCATCTGCTGTTGCTCGACTGCATAAAAATTGTAGTTAAAATTTGAATACTTTACATAACTCATTTGTAAGGTAAATTAATATTATTAATTTATATTAAGAACAAATAAATATGAAATGTATTTTTTTCCAAAAAAAAATTAAGAAAAATGCCATTTTTATCATTGTTGTTAATGCCCCCTAATTCTTGAATGATTTTCGGGAAAAATAAATACGAAAAGAGAAATCATAGCTGCCAGACAACCATTATATGAAATTCATTCAGTTTACAAAGTTTAATTTCTTTCCACAATAGTACATAATATAGTAGTATATTCGGAAATATGCATGCTCGATATCTCCAATTCACATCTCATGCATCTTATCGGAGATTAAGTAACTTTATCTTGAAACTAGAAAAGTAATTAGCAAGTAGAATATATAAAAAATATAATGTTGTTTTATATTGATAAAACCATAAGAATGGCTATTCTAGAATGAAATTTTAGTACCTATATTCAGTGAAAGGTTTATTTGTAGTTGAACTTTCAAATGAAAACTCAAGGATCCAAGAATTGAATTGCATTAACAAACCAATAATGAAATATGATATATACATATATATTTTACCCATAAAAATAGAATTAAATCGATATTTAACTCAAATTGTCAAAATATCAACAAAATAATTTAAAAATAGATATATATATAAGAGAAATATGTGATTTTGGTGTTTAAAAAAGAAAAATATTGCCCAAACAAGTGTTCTAGCTAAAAAGGAAAAATGCATTATTTCATATTTCAATATCAATGTTAAATATTAAAATAATCTGCCATTATTCAGACAGTTAAAAAATAAATACACTATAAGTTTAAGCTTTAGCTGTAAAATAAACAGTAATATTAAATAAACATTATATTATATAGT
The DNA here is from genome assembly GCF_026262505.1 of Trichomonas vaginalis G3. Classification (NCBI taxonomy): domain Eukaryota; phylum Parabasalia; order Trichomonadida; family Trichomonadidae; genus Trichomonas; species Trichomonas vaginalis. Next base: position 11,512,125 of record NC_067207.1, read on the forward strand.
CGGAGCGATTCTATATATGTACTCTTATGCCAACTAGTTACAACCTAGTAAAATACATGGAAATATTGTAATATCCTAGCATTGCTATCGAGAAATCAAAAAATATAAGCAAAAGTCATCTTATATTTAAAGATTTTTCAAGAGCTTTGTTTGGAAATTAGTTCATTGGAAGAAGTATATAGATATGAAAACCCAAAGTATTAAGTTCGATAATATATAGTTTTTTTTTATTTTAAAATTGAATGCATACAACATTGCTCCTCTGGAGTGAATTAATTAGTTCCAACTTTTTCAAGATTCTACAGTGTAATATGCTCCTTGGAATGTCTCTTGCATGAATGTTTTTGTTTACCATCTAAAGAATTAAGATTTGAGATACAATAATCTTTGGAAAAGTAGAGGATACAACAATAAAGTATGTTCTTTCGATACATGATATCATTTTGTTACAAAAATATTCTTACTTACTCATGATTCAAAAAAAAAGGTTGCAGACATACTAAAATGTTATTTATGTGGCTTGTATTTACTAGCATATGTAATTTGGTGCTAACGTATACCATCAATTTCATTATAACACAGACATATATATTACTATTAGAATTTTATTTTAATTCAATGATAAAATCAAACATTCCTTTTTGAAAATCGTTCTATCTTGTTATTATCTTTGAATGCTGCATCAAGAACTAACAATTTACAATTTTTATTCAAATTATAATATAAAATTATAGCATATTGGTTTTCAAAGTATGTTTGCTAAAAGTAATTGCGCTTATCGTTTACCCCCGCATTAACACATATAAATTTGTATTAAAAAATGATATCAAATCAAAAATATGGCTTCCTTGCTAAGAAAAGCGTCAAATTTATTATGTTTCTCCTTAGCCGAAAGTGTATAAATTGGCAGTTAGATTTATAGTATCCTAACTGTTTTTTGTAAAGTTCGTCATATCTTTAATGGTACTATTTCAGCGTGTACAATGAATACAAAAATTCTAAGAGTGCCACATAAAATAGTACTTTAGACTTGAGTTAATGCTACCAAGCAAATGTTAAAAAGATGACTTTAGTGTTTTGATAATCAAAGATTAAAATCATTATTGTCTAAATCAATAATCATAACGACAGAAGTTAATGTTTTTTCATCAGTGCTTTAAATCCACTTTTAAAAGTATACCTCAAAAATCAAAATATCAAAAAAAAATCTAGTTTTTATGAATCTAAAGCTTTCTATAGTTCACATGCAAAAACCTTTAGTTTTATACTTTTTTATGGTTTTCATGAGACAAAAAGTTATGATTTAATAATTATTTTTAATTTTCCGCTGTTATCAACATAGATGACAACTTCATACACTTAGTTATCTAATATCTTGACTATTACACTCCTTAACCCCCAACATTCAAACAAAAACCTTTACGGATGCCTAATATGAAATTTTCTTTTTTAAAAGACATTTCTATCAATAAATTATTTCTGGTAGTTAGACAAAGACCATTTTCTAAGTTGTTCAGAACTGTTTTCGTGCAAATTATCTATGAATGGGCTTAACAAGTTTAATCTGAAAGTTATTTCCAAAACAGAAATGCATATACAATCAAAAGAATATATATTTATGCCAATAATTGATGCTGATGTGGTTTTGCAATTTTACAGTTATTCACATATCATTATGCATTAAATTTTCATATTTGCTTATTTTTCTATCTTTTATCTTATGTATGATGAATTTCATAACTATTGGATATGATTTCATCATTCATATTGCATATTTCCATTTTGAAATTTTAGGAATCTTCAATTTTGGATGGATGTTTATAAAGTAGCTGTTGTAAATGGAATTTAAATTAGTAGTGACAACATTTGGTCATAACAAAATTGTATCTTGTCGATTACAAAAAATTAATTTCAAAATAATTTCTACAAGTGAAGCAAAAAGATATTAAATATCATTACCAATTCTATTCTAGTATGAAATTATAGAAAATATTAAGTTTATTTTATTCAGATTGGTCTGACATTCTCTCAAAAAGTTAATGAATGTTGGATTCTATATTCCTCTCTCAGACATCAACGAACTTAAAAAGAAGATTGAAGAACTTGAAATTGAAATAAAAGGAGACCGAGAAACGTTTTTAGTTAAATTTAATCAAGATATTCGAAAACAAATTTACAAAAGATCATTTGAAACTGATGTTCAGGTATTCCCGTATACAGGAACCGGAAAAATGCATATGTATAAAGCCTACCTAGAAGACTTAGACGCAATAAAGGCTGAAATGCGCAGAAGTCTGTTGAATAAGAATATTGGAAGAAAAACAAAGGAAATAGAAGAAGACAACGATGATCACCAAGACAGAACTTACTGGAATACAGAATTTCCGGAACATGTTCCTGAATTTACAAGAAATATTATACATACTATTATGGAAAACATTTGTAGAAAAGATAAAAGAGGTTATAGATATGGAGGTGAAAGTGAATTGGTAGATTTGGCATTCTTAATACATAGCAAATCACCAGCAGCATATGATGTTCTCTTGGAATTTTGTTTACCTTTTCCTACGCCTGTAACATTGTACAATAGGTTTCATGAAGACATAATGAATATGAAACAGTTTGTTAAACATGCTGAGCTCATTCCGCGAATGTTAGAAAGCATGAACTATCACGTAGAAAATACACCTGAATATGAATGGGCAATAGCAATAGATGCAGTTGCACTCTCTACCTGGTCCTCTAAAGACCAAAAAGGTCCTGTTGATGAAAATGGAGAAGAAATCAAATACTTATTCATATTTCTTGGTATGCCCCTAAATTTTGATGCGCCAAATGTTATATTACATGTTATAGAACATGCCAATGGGTTTGCAAGTGGAATTATCCACGAAATTGATGCAGCAATCGAAGAAATACGAAAGCACTTAAGAGTTAGAGTCATCATTACTGATGGAGATCCCGGATATGATAAGCATCAAGATGAATTTATTAATGAAATTTTGCAAGGTAATGATCCCGAAGAAATATTTAAAAGAGCTACTGCTATCTTAAAGAAAGGAGATCAAGTTGTATGGATTAATGATCTCATACATATGTCAAAACTTGAACGTACCAGATTACTCGATGCAACACTTAAGCTTTTAGTTCATCCATCTGATCTGAATACAATTGTTGATGTTAACAAGATCAGAGATGCAATCGAATTAGGTGATGCTCTTAATGATACTTCACCTCTGGGAAGGATAAAAGATAAATATCCGATCACAATATTTTCAATTAGAGCTGTAAAGGCGCTTCTAGAAAAAAACTATTATAATGAAGCATTATTCATAGCTCCACTTGCATTCTGGTATGAAAGCATACGAAATGAGGCATTTAATGCTGACACAAGATGTCAAATGATGTGGTTTGCATATCTGCTCTTGGTACATCATTGCATTCAAATGAGAGACCGTCACATTAAGACAAATCTTGGTGTTGTCAAAATAGACGGAAACATTTATCCGGTCTATTATATGGGAACTTGGGAAGTTGTAAAGCATCTTACAGCAACAATCATTTGTTTCCAATATTTTTTCAGTATTAATTCAACATTTTTCAATTTTTCTCATTTGACAACCATGACGGAAGAACATTTGAATGGTTTACTTCGCGTCATGGCTCATTTTAAGTATGATTTGTCAACAACCGAAACATCTATTGCAGAATGTAATTTAACACTCAAAATTCATAAAAAATACGATATTGACTGGAAAACCCATTCACGTGACTATCAAGCTGGTATTACATTTGAAGACATTTACACAATGCGTCAAGATTCACGTCAATATGAAATGTGCAAAGAATATGCATATGCCTTGTTATCCAAATGTGGATTTAGATATAATAGTAATTCCAGCGTTGATGTATTGCTTAGTTGGGTGAATGAAATTAATCAATTTCACTCAAAAATTTTAATGTCAACACATATATCAAATCCAATTTCAGGTTATAGTATTTTTTCACGTTTATCTGTCAAAAAAGATGTTTTTGACAACCCAACCAAAAAAAATCACGCAAGAAAGGATTAAACGATTTAGATCCTCATAATGACAAATCTGATCCTCTTGAAAATGATCCATTATATGAAGAAAGCCATATTGCTCAATTATTCCCAGAAAATGTCATTTTACCATCAAATTTTGCCAAGAAGGCAAACAAATTCAGCGATTTTGAAACATACATTCATAATACATTAAGTAGATTTCATAACGGGATCACATATGAGAATCTAGAGTTTGCTATTCTAAATGCGAAACGTCATCCAAAACACATTGTTGATCTCATAAATAAAGGCAATTTTTCACAAATCTTAAGGAGTACACTTCGCACAATGACAATTGAAAACAAAGTGAATTATAGTCATGTAACCACACTCTACTTCGCTGCATAGCTCTCAAAATAGAGCTCCTTTATTATAACTATCATAAATTTCAAATCTCAGATTGAAATATTCGTTAAATGATAGTTCTTTTGTATATTTGTATACTATTTTGTTTGTATTAAACTTGTTTGTTATTTTTAGTCACAAATTATATTTTTTAAATTTAATTAAAGTAAAAATTCCTTTAATGGTAATGTTCGAACATTGATTATAAGTGTTGTAAACAGAAATTCATCAAAAGTGACACCTCAGAAAAGCTAAAATATTGAATTTTTGGAACTTTTGATAGAGCACGTTTTTAAATATTAATTAAAGTAAATGTATATTTTGTAAAGATTCTTTTTAATAAAAAAATAAAATTTTGAAGAAGAACACAAAATCTTCTGAAAAATAATATCACATAAACTCATATTATTTTCTAATATATAACTATTTTATGTTCCATATTAAGTTCTGTCAAAATGTAAGCTATTCAATTCTATCGTCGGGGGAAGTATCACAAATCTATCAATTTTTTTGTAAAAGTATACAAAAACATATGGTGTTCAATTAGTTTATAATAATATAAATATTAAGATTATCCAAAATAAGAAAAACTAGGTTTTGAGAACACTTTTGAGATGATAATCAAAATATTTTGATTGAAAAATAATATATTATTTATCAGATATAGAATGGATTTTTTCAAATTTAAAAATTCTGAAAAATAAACAGTTTTGTAAAGTAAAAAAAATGAACGAAAACTCGAGACCTCGTATTCCAAATGAATGGGTAAGATATATGTATGAAAAACTTGAAAGTGGTGAGTTAACTTACGCAACAGTTTTGAAAAAAGTTCCATATTCTTATCAAAATGTTAGTTAGTATACAAGTCTTGGGTATGGTGGCACTGCGTTCCACCTTACCCAGTACTTGTGAATTTGACACTTTACAAAACCGTTAACGTATATTTTACAACATGAACGCAAAAACTAACTTAACCTTAAATATTTACAAAGCCGCCAACAATTTCACCTCACTATCGTTCTCACTAACAACTTCACTAATGTTCTCATAAATTTTCCTCAATATCTTCATCATCAGTGTTAACCCTATTGTAGTCATACTTGAAGCCATAAACTTTCTCTAACTTCTTAACGTACAATTTACATAACTTACCTTCGTCATCGTATGGTTTAATGATATAACTATTTCTATCTTTATACACAGTCAATGAAAAGTCAACTGGTCTCGGATGTATTTGAAAGAACATGTTATGCTCAGGAAGGAAGAATAAATGTTTAAATATATGTTTGTTATATGTTTTGATTTGTATGAGTTGCTTTTGTTCTGTCATTACATCCAAATAAAATAAAAATAATTTTAAAAAATAAAATAAAAAATAAATGATATCACCACCCTCACACGTATGAAAACATAGCACAAAAATAAATTTAGGTGAAGTGGTGAGATCTCACCTCTTTTTTCACCTGTTTTTTCACCCTGTTGAATTCATTGCTTTATAACTCTCTTCCTTGGTTTCTTTTTAGTTGCTTTCTTCACGTCTGTCTCCAGCTTGACTGTCTTTCTTCTTCGTCCATAATGATACCAATTACTTCCACCAGTCAATGGGTCAAATGGTCTTTCGTAAGGGTTTCCATACATTGCATAGGGACCATACGGAAGAACTACTGGTGGAGAAGAAACATTTTCTTTAGTTCCATCAAATCTATTTAAATGCATTGTTTCACCTTTCATCTGGTCATTAAAGTCTTTTGCGTGTTTTGCAAACTCATCGTCCTTTCCTAAAGCATTTTCTGACTCAGTCGCAACCAAATTGGATGCTTTATTTATGAGCCCTATTTTATTTAATCTTAACTTCTTTGCAACCCAGCCTCCAATCTTCCCTTTATTTGCATCTAATGTCTTCGAAACCCTTCCTCCACTCATTTTATTTACTGCGTCATAAGCTCAAGTGCTTTTGCTCCAAATGCTAATGCTTTTGTTCCCATTGCGCCTAAAGCTGCCCAAGCTACCATTTACACCATATTAAAATCATCTCTCTTCAATATTATCTCATAAAAGTTCTCGTTACTGGAGAAAGTCAATGAAACATAAGCGTTCTCACGGGCTTCGCCCTCACAGCTTTGCGGTCTATCTAATTCTTTCTTATCTCATCTATACGCTTCAAAATGTCTGAACAATTGCTAACATCTTCTACAACAGTTATTTCATCATGAATGACCTTCAAGAACAAGCTCATTTAATATGCAATTAAAATCATCTCAATAATGAGTCCATCCTTTCCGTCTTTGGGTAGCACAACATCTTTCATTGAAGAAGGTTCGACAAGTCTTATGTTAAACTTACTGACAAAGTTTGTTATACTATAATGCTTCGGCGGCGAATACATGTAGTTTGAAAGACATAATATAGATTCTTCAGCAAATTCATTATACTGGATTTTATAACAATGTTCTCACGAGACCAAATACCACCAATTGACAATCTTGTAAGCAATCCTGCTGAACCTTCAACTGTAAACGTCGATGGTAACATTCCACGAAGGTCATCTATTGACATCGTTGAGTCACTGTATTTAAATATTTTCTTAAAGCAATCGTCATTATCTAACCATGCAATAGCTTTGAAGTTTTCATTCGAATATACATCTGCTTCATTAAATGTAAAACCTGACTTCTTTGCAGAGACGACTTTAAAATCTATTGAGTTTGTTTCAAAATTATATGCTATGGTAACTTCTGAAGGTAATGGATGTCCTTCCGCAGTCAGTTGTTCTCTCACTACCGTTTGAAGCTTTGTATTAAAAACTTTCATGTCATCTCCTGTATCTAAGTTCACATACACAGCAACAGGGAAACTATCTTGCTTCTTTGTTTCATCATTATATCTCAAAACATTAAAGTTCTTCAATAATATTGTCCTTCCTGCTGGAATACTTCTAACTTGTCTGATTTCAATAGCTTTCTCACCTCCTACATACTCTACCCAGTGTCTTGGATATTCATAAGTATACTGACTTTCTTGAATTTTGGTAGGTTTCATCATAACGTGTTCATAGTATATCTTTATACTCTTGTCAGTTAGACTCGGTGCTATGTTCTGAATATTTCTGACTTGCATTTTTAATGGAGATAAAATGAAGCATTTAATACATGATGTAGATGAAGACATGAATGAAACTACAGACAAACTTAACTCTTCTCTCATTCTTCCTTTCAGTAAGGACTATGAGTTCTGTTCAAATGGTGTTTATTTCTATTGTGGAAAGATGGGTTCAGGTAAGACATTTAACCTCATTCGTCATATACTCATAACAGAACGTTTAGGAAATGACTCATATTATGACCAAATCATTATATCAGCAACTTCAGACTCTATGGACTCAACAGCGAAAACATTCATGAGTAAAGTTCAAGCATCTGTCGTTAAAGTTCCAGATAGCGAACTCATTGAATTTCTTCAACGTTACATTCGACGTAAGAGAAAATATTATGCTATTGTAGAGTTCATACAGTCAGGAATGCAAAAGACTTCAGAAGAGATGGAAAGAATTATTGACAAACACCACTTACGTCAGTACTCAGGAGTTTACGATATGAAACGACTGACAAACTACATTCTATCAAAACTTTCAAAATACCCCTTCAAAAAGTATCCTTCAAACACTCTGCTCGTTTGTGACGACTTCGCCGGAAAAGGTTTAGTGTCAAAACCAGACTCACCATTAGCTAACATCATTACTAAAGTCAGACATTACCACTTAACTGTAGCAATACTTATGCAAACATGGAGGTTTTTAGCTTTAAACATAAAACGTCTCATAACTGACTTCGTTATCTTTCAAGGTTTCTCACGTTATGATATTGAACTCATTTGGAAACAGTCAGGTATAACATTACCTTTTGAAGAAATTTGGGAAGCATATAAGTCTCTCATCTCTCCTCGTTCATACCTTGAGATTCATATCATGACTAATACCATTAAAGTCAAAAATATTCCATGGGAACGACCGACATTGTTTTAAAGTTTAACCTTCAATTGACTGATGGTAAACAAATTCCATGCATCTCTGTCGCCATTTCTGTTAATATTTTTGCTGTCATTCATATCATCCACTTCCCCATCCGTTAGCTTTTGAGGATATGGGTTAGAATAGCTGTTCTTAAATGAAGGCTTTTCACCTTTGAGAGCATAAACTCTATAACTTTCTGCATACTTTATGTTTGAACCTCCTGAGCCATCATTGACATAAATTTTTATAGGCTTCCACCCTTTGTTCATGTTCCTGCTTCTTCCCTTAGCTCTTTTGTTCAGTAGTTCTACATCTTTATACACAGCTCCTGTCTCAGTGAATTCAACAATATTTTCATTCGTTAGCTTTACATTCAAACCCTTGTCGAGTATATTGTTCATTTCATACATATAAAAGGTTTTTATTCTATATGAAATGAGAAGCAAATCCATCTTAGCTGGTGCTGTTAATGTTCCAATTGAACCAACATCAAATGTTGACTCACGAACGACAAACAATATTGTCATAAAGAACTATAGTTCAGAGTGTTTGAAAGAAAAAGAACCAGAGCTGAAATCCGTGAATTTAAACACAGCTTCAAACGCTAACGCTACATCAGATGTTAAGTTAGAGTATCCACCACTGGACCAAATTCTTTCAAGAGAAGCCAACGACAACCCTTACATAAATGTTCAAACAAATCCTTCAGATAACGTAGACCATTACCTTCTTCAGTTATACCAAACAATTTTACTCAAAGACGATAAGAAGCTTTTGATAAATCTTATAAGGAAGAACCAAATAATTCTAACAAAGGAGGACCTTGAAAATGTTATATCACGAATAACAGGAAAGCAATGTGTCATTGACTATCTCGACCCTGAAATCGAATGCTGTGGTCAAACGCCAATATTCATGAAAATAGGTAACATCCGCATCATTGAAACACCAGGAACTACAGGAGTTGAGTTTAAGTATAAATATTCGAACGAGTATACAAAACTATCTACTTACTATAAGCTTTGTTTGAAATATGTTTTAGTAAATTAAAGCAACTTATAGTATCTATCCAAAACTTCTTCAACAGTATCGAACTCATCTTCATAATGCAAACCTAATCTTATTGACTTGGTGCAGTTTTCACTAACACAATATTTTTCTGTTCTCTTGACTGACATAACTAACTCATTTGTTTCATCAAACAGCAACAACCAAAGTTCATGACCTAATACATAACATTCATACTTTATATTTTTAGCTCTGAGTTCTCTTGTAAGCTGTTGCATTTAATATTTTCTAAAAAGTCAACTTCAACAGTCATTCGCACTGGTGCCTTCAGTTCTACAGGCTCTCCTTGAAAGTCAACAAGTCTGAATTGCATGTCTTTCAAATTATGAGGACTAATGCGAACCCATTTACCTAAATGAGTTGCTATGACAGGAACGTTTGGAATGAACATTGAATTGACTGCATAACAGAAGGATTTATATTCTACTGAACCTTACTATTAACTCCTGAAATACCTGTGACATTAGCTATTTTAGACTCAATGTATAAACAATTACCATAACATACGTATGGAACAGATTTCATCTCAATCGTTTTGTCAACACTTTTCAAAGGAAATGTCATATGGTATGCCCAAAAGAAGTTGTACTCTATGACTCATTCTTGGTATCTTAAACTCCTTCACATAACTGAACTTCAAAACTCCTGCAATAAGTTTAACATTCATTAAGTTTTCTTCGTTATCCTTGTTTATTGTAGTATTTATGAGAGCATTTAACACTCCAGCTAATGTTTCCATCTTATATTCTACATTATTGTGAAATCTTATTTCGTGCTTCTTTCCATCTATTTCAATCTCCATGAAATCTGTTTCATCTGTTATAACGAATGAAGCAATTATTAAAGTCAACCATTCTGAATGCAAGCGCCTCATTCTGTAGACCTAAGTTTGTTTGTAGCTTTACTGTCCCGTATTCGTTTGGGTCTGTACTTTGCAAATAGAACAACATTTTATTCTCATTAAAATATGAGTATAGCTGCATATGCGTATGAAGCTGACAGAGCTAAACGTTTATATTTTGGTCAATACTCTCTCACACTTACTGACAAATATATTGTTATCAGTGATGGAAATACCGAGAAATACATAACATGGAAGGACTATGAAAAGTTTGACCCTATTTTAACTCCATGTACTATGCCATTCATTGTAAATGGTGAAGTTGTCATGAAGAACGACACAACAGTATATAAGTCTGTATATGAAGCGTTAGAATATATGTTGAATTATAATCCCGAAAGATTTGACCCAAGCACTACACCATGTGCAATGCCTTTTATTAAGGACGGTGAAATCGTAAGAGTTCCGGATTCAACGGTTTACACAGCTGTTCAAAACAGTTTACAAAACATTTTAGCGAATATCTTTAATTCAGAAACTACAGAAATAAAATTACCATATATAACAGATGCTAAAGAAATTAAATCAAAAACGACAACTATTTACGTCACTTAATGATTTAATGACTTATATCATTAATATTCCTGCACCAACTACAGCATTTGATCCAAACTCGACGGTTTGCAGTGTACCTTTCATAAATGACAGTTCATTAATTACTTTAAGGATTCGACAGTAAATGAATCATTAAAGGCGTCATTAATGAAAATCATTGATTTTAATTCATTCATGAATACATATAATTCATTCATTAATGTTTCATATGCTTCTAAAGAAGGTGAGCCAAAAACTATCGATAAAGCGGTGTATGAAATAAAAGCATCAACGACGAAATGAATTCGTTAACTTTTGACGTGATAGTTTCGTTAATGACATAACATCGGGGAAAACAATTTTAACGAAAGAATATTTAAAATCTCATGTTAGTGAGTTCGTTGAAATTGAAAAAGAAGGTGGAATTAAGTTCGATCCACTGAATTTCATTTTCAGCTTAGCGAATGCGGGTGTTAGTTTCGCTGAATGGACAACTATACAGAGTGAAATAAATGCAATATGGACGTTTTTGGGGTCAAAAGCGGGAATGTGAGCTTGTAAATGCTGCAAGAACATTAGGTGAAACAGGAAATTTTGTAGATGGTTTTAAAAGACTTGTTTCAAATGTTTTAACAAACACAAAGAAATTATTTAGATATACCGTACATAACGGACGGATTTTCGAACAGATAGCAACAAACCCTCCGGTTATGGCTGCGTTGATGATGGTTAGAATATAAAACCACGTAACGACGGGAACGAAGAACATGAACAACAGGATACTGGTCGGGTTATTCGAGACATTAAAAACGTGTATCCTGAAGTTATTGATTTATTTAGAGGTGTTAATGATTCAATTTCAAATCATTCTATAACCCTTGATGAAGAGAATAAATTAACAGATTATATATTCGTCATTATTGCAGAATTAATGAAGAGAAAAATGAAAAAGGAATTGGCGATATCATTAATGTCAGCGATGTAATGATGAAAAAAATTTTGACTCATTATTTACAAAACCGAAAACAGAATATAGTCTTTATGACGTAATTACCGAATTAATGAAAAAGATTAATGATAATAAGAGTTCTGGCGGAAGAGTTGAATTAGAAGTGAATGAGATAGAAGAGAAATTAGATAGTAAGGCAGATAAAAACCATGTTCATTATATAAGTTCAGACGAACAGATTATAACGGACTACCATGGATATTTAACACGAAGTGATGAAGTGAAGACGGAAGATGTTAATGAAAGAAGATATAAATACATTCGTGCTAAAGGTTATGACATAAGCTGTACTGTACAGTATGACACGGGTAAAGCACCAGAAGCATTTAGTTATAACGATGAAATTTATGCCTCTACTTTCTCTGTTAACGGTGTATTAGTTGAACCAAGATTTACTTTGAGAGTTAAGTCAAAAATAACGTTTGAAGATGCTATTAAAAGTAAAGCTGACAAAGTTGAACTCGAAGCAATGAACAAAGTTTTGAAATCTCATAAACACAATATCTCCGATATAAATGAACTACCAGCAATGTTAGATAGTAAAGCTGACAAAGAACATACACATAAATCCTTCACTACTGTTAGAGCAGACAACATAATATTGAACTATGATTTGGGTTCAAATGCACCTTTAGAGAATCCGAGTACAAGCGTAAAAGATACTCTTAACAATTTAGATAAGAGTTGCAGGAATATCGAAGATCATACCAGAAACTTTGAAGCATACGAACTACCAGCAATGTTAGATAGTAAAGCTGACAAAGAACATACACATAAATCCTTCACTACTGTTAGAGCAGACGACATAATATTGAACTATGATTTGGGTTCAAATGCACCTTTAGAGAATCCGAGTACAAGCGTAAAAGATACTCTTAACAATTATAGATAAGAGTTGCAGGAATATCGAAGATCATGCCAGAAGCTTTGAAGCATACGAACTACCAGCAATGTTAGATAAGAAAGCTGACAAAACAGAGCTTCAAACATTAAAGACTGAAATACTTCGAACATTATATCCTGTTGGTTCTATTTATACATCAATGAACTCAACAAATCCAGCAACAGTTCTGGTTTTGGTACATGGCAGCAGAGATTGTAGACAAATTCTTATACTGTGCTAACTCTTCAAATCAAACAGGTGGTTCGAAGAAAATTAAAGAAGCAAACCTTCCACCGCACACTCATACAGGAACTACAAACTTTTCTGGTGACCATAGTCACTCATTAAGAGACCATCCATTATACAACTCAGAATATTATGCTGGCAATGACGTTTTATCTCCAGATTATAACCATTCGGCAAAAAAGACTTTTCGACCAACTGAACCAGGAGGAAATCATTCACACACTTTCACAACAAATCCAACAGGCTCGGGTGCAGATTATATGCCACCATTTGTGACTATATTCGCATGGTACCGCGTTCAATAACACACTTGAGCCTTGACTCAAAGGATCTAGGCTTACCGCGTTCAATGAAATCTTTAACTTTACATAAATGAGCTTGAAAGAAGTATTCGAACAACATCCATGGAGGTCATTTAAGAAGTTCAATGAAGCTGCAAAGAGTTCGGGATTTACTAACAGAGCTGAAGTTAAAAAGTTCTTTGACAAAAATGTTGTACATCAAACAAAAATAAATCCTTACGACTACTTTTACCAATTTACTCCAACACTCCTGACGCATACCAATTTGACACTCTCATTCAAAGCAGAAAAGGAGGACATAAACCATTCCTCATCTTCATTAATGTTAACACTGGTAAAGCTTTTGCGTATATAATGAAAAATAAAGGAACTCGTGAAGTGTTAAGAGTTTTACAAAAGTTTGTAGCAGAACATAGCCAATACTTTAACATCAGACCAAGACAGTGCATACCTCAGCAATGAAATCACAGATTTTCTCATTAAGCATAACATAACTCACTACACTACTGAAGACCATAACCATAACATACTCGGCATCATAAACCGCTTCATAAGAACGCTCAGAGATTTAAATCAAGAGCGAGACTTTACCGAAAAACAATGAAACATTTTCTCGAAGTATATAATTCCTCAACACACTCTACAACAGGACATACACCAAATTCAATGACACAACAACAAGAAGAAAAGTATATACAAAAGAAACGAAGCCAAACACAAAATATCAGAAATTCAACACAATTTACCCTCATTCCTGGTACAAAAGTTCGTGTATTCTTGACGACAAACCGTTGACAAAGAAACGTTTAAGTTAAGTAGAAACTATTATATCGTAGACTCTACGCAAGCAATGGATATCTTATAAAAGCTGCTGACGACTCTATTGCGTTTTACCCTCGACATAAATTAGTTGAAAGTAGTAATGGCAAACTTGCTGAAACCATTGACGAAGCAAAGCGAGGAGTGGTTATTGAATACTTGGCTATAACATAAACGATGACACTTATAAAGTAAGATATGAAGGAGGCGTTGAAGATGTTATACCATCTAAGAACTTGAGAGAGTCAAAGTCAACACATCTGGGACCATTAAGCGGGAGTACTGGAAAGACAAAAATAAGCCGGAAAGAATAAGAAAATTCTTCTAAACTTTTTCATTAGATGTAAATCAGACATGAATGAGAACAGTCATGATATCATTAATGGTACCATTTATTTTTATCATAAATTTACACCAAAAATATATTTTAGGTAGGGTGAGATCTCACCCGTTTTTTCACCTCTTTTTCACCCTCATGAAATTTTCATGAATTTCCTTAAGATAGAAAAAATAAGTTAGTTTTAAAATTATTTTTATTTTATTTTGTATGTAAGAACAGTAATGTCAGTCGAAGCAAAAACATTCACGAACAAATCTAATGTGAAACATTCACAAAAGCACTTATAATGGTATTGAAGTCTTACGTAGAGACAAGGATGGTTACATTAATGCAACAAAGATGGCAAAGAAGGGAAGGTTAAACCATTTAAACAATTCTCAATAGTACTAAAATGCAGGAAATTCTTGAGTTTTGATGAACGAATACGGTCAAGCAAAAGTGGCTCAACCTCAAAACAAGCTTTTTATGAGCTTACTAAGGGTGTTATAAATGAATTCAAAGGTATTTACATACATCCTGACCTCGTTCATTTTGTTGCTGAATGGTGCTCTGTAAAGTATGCATTTTATGTCAAAGATATTATGGACTCCATAGACAAGAAAGTTCATGAGAAATTAGATGAAGAAGAACTTGAAGATACAGTAGAGAATGCTAAACATTTGTTTGAAGAAGAAGTTAGAAAAACGTGTAAAAAACAATTAGAACATGAGCGTGTAAAATGTTATGGTTATAGAGATTCTTCATACGAACTAGACCAATGGGAACAAGAAGATTTAAAGAGAGAATTTAGAGAATATGAACTCGCTAAGATAGCATTAGAAACTGCAGAAAAGAAGTTAAAAGTTTGGGGTCGTTTTGTACAAAAATATTGTGAGTAAATGAACCATTTATTTTTGTCATTAACGACCAAAAATATAGTTTATGTTAATGTTTTCAGGTCATTCAATAATTAATTATTTTTGAAGAACTGAAGGGGTCACCAGGTCACCAGGTCACCAGGTCATTTCACTTCTCCTGAAAAAATGTGACAACATGACATTTTGACAACAGTCCTGGAAAATAAATGTTTACGTTAATGTTTATGTTAATGTTTTCAGGTCATTCAATAATTAATTATTTTTGAAGAACTGAAGGGGTCACCAGGTCACCAGGTCACCAGGTCATTTCACTTCTCCTGAAAAAATGTGACAACATGACATTTTGACAACATCACTGGAAATATGATGCAGTTCAAAAATAAAGTTAGTTTTAAAATTATTTTTATTTTTTTATTCCTATATAAATGACAGCAACAAACAACAACAGCAACTTTATCGTTTCTGATGAAAAAGTTATTGATTCATTAGCTGAGGAATTAGTTGTGGCAGAAACTAAAACCCTCAACGAAAGAATTGGTGAAAACATGATTGATTTACATAACTACCTCAAACATGATGGAGGAAGAGGAAGGAAAACTGGTACAGCTTTATTAGTAAATAAAATTTCAAATTTAACGATTATAGATGTTGATATCAATAAATCGTACAATGATGAACTTAAAGAAACAGTTAGAAAAGACATTTTATCAAAACTTTCGGATAAAGATGTTATCGTTAAAACCGCATCAGGAGGTCTTCACATTTATTGCAACACTAATTTCTTCTATGCAGTTTCGAACAGAATGATTAAATGTTATTCCCGCAATGATTATGATATTGACATAATGACTTCTATGGATGATTCAAAACGTTCTTTAGTGGTTATGGCTGATTCAAGAGTTCGAAAGAATGCAACAGAACCAATCAATACATACTCATTCATTCGTGGAAGTTATGATTCAACATTAACTAGAACAGTGAATGATATATTAAATGATTTGAATATTAAGGTAAGAGTTGAACAGAAGAGCGAAGAAATAAAGAGTATAATGAATGAAAACAAAGATGTAAACATTGACGATAAACTAGCTCAGAGCATAGTTGATGGCATCTGTGATTTTGAAGTACATAATGATGGTGGAAACATGAATTTAGAAAAAGAAATAACATTATTCACACTGTTTCAAGCTATTAATTCGTTACCTAATCATTTGATTAATGAAGCATACGATAACGTTTATAACTTCTGCAATTTAACTGAAAATGCAAAAAGTAATTTTGAAAAAGCACGTAGTAGATATGCACATTTAATGACTTCTCCATTTGTTTTGGTGAAGATTCTAAAACTTTATCAAAAGGAATATTATGATGAATATGTTTTACCTTTATTACGTAAGCCAAAAATAACATTTGATATCAAACTTGATGACTCGTTTTTGATAACAGATATTAGACACAAGGCTGAAAATCATCAGTATAAAAACAGTTCTGAAGTAATTGAGGATTTATCACGTGTAATTCGTTTTGTAGATTGTGGAAACAAATACTTCATTCAGAAAGATTACAACATACACGACAAAATGAATCAAATATCATTCGTTCTTCAATCAAACATGAAAGAGTCACTCAAAATGATTAAATTATTTAAAGAAGAAGGTAAAACCATAACAGCATGGGACGTACTACTAAATCAATTATCCTCATTAACCGTTAAGGGTGTTTGCTTTAAATCTGATTCTCCAGATGTTTTCTCAACGTTTCAGGGTTATAAATACAACATTCTTGAAAAGCCTGATTACTCAAAAATTGAGATGTTTATGAATTTCATTAAAGAAGTCATTTGTGATAATAACGATGAAGTGTATAAATACCTTCTCGGCTGGTTTGCATCAATGATTCAACATCCCGGAATCAAGAATGAAACAGCAATTATTTTGAAAGGACTTCAGGGAACAGGTAAAAACAGATTTACAGATATTATTTCTGAACTTCTCGCTGGTTATTCATGTAAAAACATTACTGAAATAAGTGAGCTAACGGGTAATTTCAACTCAGTAGTTGAAAATAAAATGTTTCTTGTACTTAATGAACTCAAGAATGTAGGTGAAGACAGACTCGCAAACTTCAACGCTTTGAAATCAATTATAACGGATAATGAGATTAGAATTAATGAAAAGAATCAACCCAGAAGAACTGCTCAGAATGTTGCAAACTTCATTTTCGTAACTAATAACGTTTACCCTGTCAAAATTGAAGTTGGAGACAGAAGATACGTAGTTTTAAGAGTTAATGGTAAATTCAAGGGTCAATTTGATTACTTCAAGAATTTAATGGATTCATGCACAAAGGAATTTTATGATAACCTTTTAACATATTTTATGCAATATGACCTTTCATCATTTAATGTACGAATCATTCCGATGACTGAAGCCAAACAAGTTTAATCGAGTTATCAACAAATCCTTTAGATGAATGGATAAATACACATTATGATGAATTATGTGCAGGTATGACGTGTAAAAATGCTCGATTCTGCAAACCATCAGACATGAAAGACAAAAACTTTCAAATGAGCATTAAGGATAAATGTGAAAGGAAACAAAGAAAAATAGATGGTAAACAAACATGGTATTATGTTTTGAAAGAAGAAATGAAAGGATTATATAAACAAATTGAACCAAACGATAATGAGGAATCATTTACTGACGATGAAATACCTGTGAATGAAGCTTTATAAAGTATGATTTGAATTTATTTTTGCATTAATTATTGAATAACCCATGATGTTGTCAAAATGTCATGTTGTCACATTTTTTCAGGAGAAGTGAAATGACCTGGTGACCTGGTGACCTGGTGACCCCTTCAGTTCTTCAAAAATAATTAATTATTGAATAACCCATGATGTTGTCAAAATGTCATGTTGTCACATTTTTTCAGAGAAGTGAAATGACCTGGTGACCTGGTGACCTGGTGACATGGTGACGTGGTGACACCATCAGTTATTCAAAAATATATTTTTGCTTAAATGGCTTCAGGGTCTTTCTTCAAACCATTTCACTTCCTTCGTCAATGTCAATAGAAGCTTCTTCAACCTTTGGTAAAGAATTTCTGTATAACATCTTTGTTCGTTATTGTCTTCAGAGATGAAGGATAATATTTCACATTTGTTTCACCCTTCTTATATTCTTTCTGTTCGGAAAGATTCATAGCAATACTGAAAAGTCAATGTTAGAGTTCTTTATGACAGAATAATGGTATCTTTGACATTCACGAAGAAACCCTTTGTTTCAAACTACTGCTAACTCTTGTGAAGTATAACGTTTGCGGTCAATGACAATAGCTAATGGTCTGACATACTGACCAAACTTAGATTCTTTCACAAACTTCTTGTTAAAGATAACATTAACGTTTGAAGCACCATTGAACTCATTCTGATACAGTAGCGAGCATTGTATGAAAGAACTTGCAATCTTGCATGTTGTTTCATTAAAATAAAAATATTAAATTATTTTGAAAATAACTTTAAAAAATCTAATCTAATTTTTTCAAAAATATTTTTTATTTCCTACTAAAGATGTATCGGAAGTTGTCTAAGTTAGAACACTCGGAAATAAAACAACTTCTAACAGAAGCTAACATAGAAGTTGCAAAACATTACGCGACAAACAAAAAAAGCACTCGCTGACATTCTCAATGACTACAATGGTGAAATAACTTATGATAGAATTCATGAGTTCATAAATGCAAGAGCATTTCCTTTAAATGACGTTGCTATTGACTTATATCATAGACGTTCAATACCTCATGAAGTAAGGCGTGAGATGTTTGACATAACAAATGCAAACGTTGGTGAAACAAGAAGAAGAGACGACACACTGAAACAACAGAGAAGAGAGATGTTTAAAAGTGCTATAGAACAAGTTCGCAAAGCTAACGATGTCATTCGTTCCATTGACGACAAACCAAAAGAAGGTGAGAGATGGTTAAAGAAAGATGAAGAGAATAGGAAGAGGAATGTTAAGACAGGCAATAGACTCATTGACTTTAACATCGAATCTTTAGATGAACCAAACAGAGACTACTTACACAAACATTTCGGTAAGGTTTTCATGAGACTCTTAGAGAAGATTAAAATAAACTCCCAACAAAGATGGATGGTATGTTATAAACTTGGTGGAAAGTATGAATGTTCTACGTTAAACCTCAATAATATTGGAACATTACTACATCAGCTCTTGAAGGAGAACTTTATATCAGAGATAGAAGCAAATGCCGCAGGTATTGTTGAAATGCACTATGACTTCTTCTTGACAAACATAAAGAATCTTACTGAAATAAAGATGTATGATTTAACAGAATATGAGGGCTTAACGATGTCAGATGTAAAGAAAGGCAAACCAAAAAAGAGACCATATAGAGATGAAAGCACACTGACAAATGACCAGAAAGCTATTTTGGAAGCTCTTAAGCAAACAGGAAACCCAGCACTTATAGAAAGCTTTTGGAAAGATAATGGTGAAAAGAAGTTTTATAAGAAGAGAAGCGGTCAGTTCTGGAAGTATCTTTGCACGTTACCTATAAATCTTGAACGCTACCAAATCTTCAATGAACTGAACAAAAGAACTGCAACACTTATGACAGAAGACAATTGTTTCGTTTATGCTTGCATTCAGGCTGGAGTAAATGAAGAAACTATTGACCACATGAGAGAAGTCATTCGTGTTAGAGACTTTCCTCAAAGTAAAGTACAAGAAATTTCTGACGCAACAGGTATAGCATTTAATGTTACCATTGGTTACTTCAATGACTCAAGATATAATGAAATAAAGAGATACATACCAAAAGAATGTGAAACTGTTCGAACTATTGACCTACTTCTTGTTGAAGACCACTACATGCTAAACGAAAGACTTCCAATGACAACATACTTCGTCAGAAATTACAAAGAAATCTTGAAGGAGTGTGGTGGAATGAACATTGAAAAACAGATGAAAATATATACAATGAGAGAGAACAAATATGTAGTTCGTTATGATAGAACTACACCGCTATGGGATGTTATGAAAACATTGTGGGAGTGCAAATATTTCGAACCTATTTCTTATGGAGAACTTTTCACATATACGACTGACTTATATAAACAGAACCTTGCACCATTTAAAGATTTGACATATGCTCCAAAGTATTGTGTACAACTGAAGAAGAAAGCAGAGTCAAAAGAAGTAAATAAAAATAAGTGCAAGTTCATTCCTGAGCACGTTTTCTTTGCTGACTTGAGTGTAGTACCGATGGCTTTCATAAAGCTTTTAACATATGTTACGACAGTGAAGATGGTTCAGTGAGTGAAAGCATTTGGGGTCAGAACTGTGTGCAACAGAATTTTTGGAACGACTTCCTGACAAGAGTTTAATATATTTCCATAACCTCAGCTATGACATAAACTTCATCTTAAGACACATGACAGAAGTGAAAGGAACTCCCATCATTAAAGGTTCACGAACAATGCAAATAACTGGTTTATATAAAGGACGGGCAATTATTATAAAAGACTCTTACAGTGTTATAAATAAGAAGCTTAAACTATTTCCTGCTATGTTTAACTTACAAACAGGACCAAAAGAAGTATTTCCATACAACTACTACAGCAGTACTTTGTTAGCAAATGACAACAGAACTGGTGTCATTTCTGAAGCATGTAAGTTTGTCAAGGATGCAGATACATTTATGAAGAACATAGATTCCATCAAAGGTTGCAGAATAGATGAGAACCACTTCGACTTAGAAAAATATAGCACGTTTTACTGCAAACAAGATGTAAGAATTTTAAGAGAAGGTTTTGTAAAGTTCCGCAATGACTTATTGAAAGAGTTTGATTTAAACGTTTATGACTACGTTAGTATTTGTTCAATTGCTAACAAATTATTTGAGAACAGAGTGTACTTCCCGAATGGAAATCTTTATGACCTCTCAAATAAACCAAGAGAATTTATTTCGAGATGCATTCAAGGTGGAAGATGTATGTTGTCAGATAACATGAAACAAAAGAGCGAAAAGAAACTCATTGCTGACTTCGACGCTGTTTCATTATATCCATCAGCTATAGCAAGACTTTATACTTTAGAAGGAATTCCAAAAGTATTGAAGGATGAGATGTTAAGCACAGAGTATCTCATGAGACATTTATTCGATGACGACCAAAAGGAACCCATTGGTGAAAAGTTTATGTCTGGCTTCTCTGTTCTCATTAAGATAACAGAGATTGGAATACATAGACACTTTCCTTTAATAGTTTGTGACCCTGAACTAAATCCAGAAACTTAACGTTCCCAGAAGTTCAAACACTTGCTGTTTAATGTATGTTGACCATATAACATTACAAGACCTCATAAAATATCAAGGTGTCAAATGTGAAGTGTTGCAAGGATACTATTACGATGGAAACAGAGATATTAGAATAAGAGATGAAGTAAAGAAGTTGTTTGAGTTAAGGTTAAAGTATAAGAAAGAAGAAAACCCATTACAAGAAATTATAAAACTCATTCTGAACAGCATTTATGGCAAAACCTTTTATCTCCTATTGAGTCAAAAATAACCATAGTAGATGACAAAGATGCTATAGATATGCCATCAGAAACTACAACCATATAGTGAAGTTCGAAGGTTTGGATGGTTCAGATAAAACTATTTTCAAGCTAACGAAAAGCATTTGCAGACACTTTAACTTCTGTCCACTTGGTGTAAATATTCTATCAATGTCAAAACGTATTATGAATGAAGTGTTTTGCACGATTGAAGACTTAGGATTAAAAGCATTTTATCAGGATACAGATTCGATGCACATTTACAATGAAGACATACCACGTTTAGCTCATGAATTTAAGAAGAGATACGGTAGAGAACTTATTGGTAAAACATTAGGTCAATTTCATAGCGACTTCGCAGAAATAACACCTGGAAAACAAAGTTTAGCATACAAGTCAATATTTTGTGGAAAGAAGACCTACATAGACTTACTCACTAACGATTTAAATGAAGTTGCATTTCACTGCAGAATGAAAGGCGTGAAGCAAGATGTTATTGCTTTAACCGCTAATGAAATGTTTCCTGACTCTGTTCAGTGTTTCTATGATGAAGATAAAGGTTTAATGGTTCCGCAAGGAAAATTTGACAAAGACTCTGAGTTCAGTGTTATGCAGTTATATAAAGCACTTTATGACGGTCAAGAGATTGGATTTGACTTATGTAAGTCTTCTAGTCCTTGCTTTGCTGAAAAGTTTAACTTCTCAATAACGACTAAAACAAGCTTTATTCGTAAGTTGAAGTTCTGAGGTCATTTATTTTTGTCAGCAGTGAGACCATTCATGATAAAAATAAGCCGCTAGCGGCAAGGGCGAAGCCCATGTGGTCATTTACAATACTGCGATGGTAGAGTTTAAGAGTTGTGCTTCAATGTAGAGACAGTCCTTATGGTCTGGAGGTAAGAACACTGGGCAGTTATGGTCATGAGTGGAGAACATGTCTATCCAAAACTCACGATTGAAGCCAGTTAATTTATAGTATTTAGGGTTAGGAAGTGGTGAAGTTCTTGTATGACCAATGAACTCATTTTCAACGCCTTTGGCTATATTAGAGAAAAGAATAGCTTGCTTTCTATCCCAAATGCCAGGTGTTACAATCTTTGAAAATTCATTTTTCCTCGGAAGCATTGCATCATAATTGAAAACATTCTTGAAATCATCACTTGGTTCAGAGATTTGAAATCTTATACGTAATGGATTTTCTTTCTCTTTAGCTACTTCATTGAATGGTGAATATATAACAAACTGACAGTCATGTGTTCCATCTTCATTTTCATTAAATTCATAATGAAAGTCTATAAGTTGTGGCTGACTACCTTCTTCTTTCAGTTGTGCAAGAAACTCACGTAAAGGCTGTAAAGTTTGTACTTCAATGTTAAACTTTTTCTCGAACATTTCATTAAATGAAATCATACATTGCAACAATGTTGTATCGTCTTTAAAGTATTTGTATATGTGAATGTTTTGGACACTTAAAGACTGTTCGTCATTTTCTATCTCGACTTGAAGTATAAAGTCAACTTTCCTAAATGCACGTGTTATATACATAGATGTTATGCCAATGTACTTCTCTTCATTTATGTTCACAATCCAGTCTGTTGGAAACTTAAACGTTACTCTGTTCCCCTTTATTTTGACGTCAGGGTTTTCACTACTGAACGCAACAGATAAAGGTATTTGTCTATACATTTAATTCGGATAAAAATAAACCATTTACTCTTTCTTTGCTTCAGCTTCTTTAGCTTTTGCTTCAGCTTCTTCTCTAGCTTTCTTCGCCAGCAAACGTGGGTTCTTCTGTCTTCCAGCAGCTAATGCAGCTAGTTGTTTTTCACTAAGTTTTCTCTTTGGTCTCTCTGGCTTTTGTTCTTGTTTTTGTTCCTTCAGTTCGGATAAAATTTGCTCGCGAATTTCTTTCTTCAATGCTTCAACATCTATGACCCCTTGGGTCTTGTCCATATGACTTGTCTGAGTCATTTGACTGCAGATAAAAAAACAAAATTAAAACTTTAACCGATGTAAAATGAGCTTGTCAAAATCAGAGCGAGAGTCTATTATATTAAATGACGCAAGAGGAATACAACATCCTTTCTATTATGTAAGTCAGAGTAAAGATGGTAAAATATACGTAAGAAAAAGAAAGGTTCCATTAGCGAATGCAGAGAGCGACAACATTAAGGTGCATGGCACCGAGGGTGAAGCCCATATAAAACCTTCTATTCAAACTGAAAAGTCAATAGAACAAGAAGAAAAGAAGCCAGATGTTCTTTCAATAACGAACCAAGAGCTTATTGCAAAGTTCGTGAATTTCATTGAAAAGCAAACCGAGTCAAAGAACCTGACCCACCAGTGAAAGAAGTTGAGACAAAAGAGAATGTACAGTTCATTGAAAATGTCAAGAAACAACTTCCACCACGAATGCCAAGAAGAAGAGTGAGAATAATGAAGTAAATAGATATTTTTATCCGAAGTAAATACATGCAGAACGAACAGTTAAACGAATTTACTCCAGCAGAGCATATTCATCAGATTCGCTCATATTTCGATATCATAGACAATGCAGTTCAAATTGGTGACACTAATAGAAAATATTCTGACGCAAAGATTCCATCACAACCTGGAACTGCTAAAGATAACACATGGGTAACATTCAATCTCTCACCTCCTGGTGAAAATATGTTGGACCTTTACAATACATTCATTACGTATAAAATGGAAGGTCAATTTATTGCAGATAAAGAAATTGGTTCAGGTTCCAATAAAACAAACCACCAGGATTTTGGATTGGTTTCGATGACGCTTTCTATGCAGTTGCTGGATATCAAATCCTTGCAAATGGTCGTATCGTATATTCTCAAGACAACGCAGAGAAGAAGCATATATAACTTCAAACTCACAAACTACCGAACAAATAAAGAAAGTAGATGTTTTCTCAAAGACTCGACATGAAGATGTATGGAGTCGTTCGGGAACATGCAGAACAGGACAAATTGTTAGTGGTCCAATTACAGCAGGAAAATCATTTGATTTTAAGCTTCGTTTAAGAATTCCTGTTAGAAAGTTTTTACCATTAGAAGCTATAAGATTTATTCCTGCATTTGCTGGTAACATTCAGCTTAAAGTAAAGTTCAGTAGCGACGCATTACAATGCACATCTATATCTGTAAATGATATCATTGCTTTCAATCCAACTCTTAAAGTTGCATTTGCTTCAGATTCAAATCCACCGACAAATAAATTTGTTCCATGGAATGAACCATTCACTATGATAACGAAGGCAATAGAAGCTAGTGGAACAGTTACTATTACAACTGTAACCCAGCAACTATTTCGAACAAAGATGGATTTTAATGAATGTTTCATTCATCCAAAGTCATTCTCTTTAGACCCTAACATTTATACAGAACTTGTAGAACATTATACAAACGAGGCTTTATGTTTTCCTGTTAAAGTTATGGATTGGATTCCT
The DNA here is from genome assembly GCF_026262505.1 of Trichomonas vaginalis G3. Taxonomy (NCBI): domain Eukaryota; phylum Parabasalia; order Trichomonadida; family Trichomonadidae; genus Trichomonas; species Trichomonas vaginalis. The sequence continues at coordinate 11,537,569 of NC_067207.1, forward strand.
ATGGACGGTTCATTCTCAAAGAATACAGATAGTTCAAGTGCAACATTTACAGCAGCTTATACGCCTATTAATGTTAAAAGTATTTGGGCACTATTTAGAAAGAAAGACAACTATTATGTTAATTTTGAGAACCCTAAGTTTAAATATCTTCAGCTTTCCATGGGAGCTTATGGAAATATGCCTGCAGAACCTGAAAAATCATATGGACCTGTATTTTATGAAATGGTTGCGAACGCTTGCAATACAAACAATGATATGATTGGATTTAATGAAGATGTTATGAGGTCATTGGTGGATGATGGTAGTGTGGAACATAAATGGGATAGCTATGACAACACACATTTCTTATGTGGTTTTCCAACAGAAGTGGACTTTTGCTTCCAGCAAGGTCAAACATCTACTGCTCCAATAACATACAAATTGTCTGTTAAAGGACCTATTGAACTAGCAACTGAAAACGTACCAAAGCCACTTATTGGATTTATGAGGGATTGTTGCTTTGCCATTCAGGTGCGTGCTAATGGAATCCCAATAATAAGATTAGATGACTATAACTTAGCTACGGACGACAGTGAGGAATAAAGGATGAACGTTTTTTTTAAAGCTTATAAATGAGTTCTTCATCAAGCTCTCGTGAACCTTCACCATCTATGAAACAAACTTTACCAAACGATTATGGAGCACCTATTGAATATTTCTTACGAGCTGCACAATGGCAAAGAGCAGTCTCACCAAGGTTAGGTGTTCCACCAGCTCCTGTCAAAAATAGCATTTGGTCAAGTCCTTATATAAAATATGGTCTCCCACTAGGTTTGCTAGCTACAGCAGGAGCAGTAATGATGTTGAAAAGAAATAAAGCAAATGTTGTAAATAATACTGAAGTAGCTGAAGTTAAACAAACTCCGACACCATCGCCAAAACCAACGCCTTCACAAACAACACCTTCAATGACTCCTGAACCTATGGAATTACAAACTCCTGTTCAAAAGTCAACTCCAAAACCGACTCCAACATTTAAACCAGAACCTACACCACAAATAAATCGTAAAACTCCTGCGTTTCCTTACTGAAAAAATAACGTTATTTTTATTTAATATTAAAATTTTTATTTGATTGAAATGACGACTAAAGTCACTGAAGCAATGAAACAAAAGTTTTTGGTAGAATACATTAAATCAGGAATTATTCCAGAAGGTTTTTACATTCATACTATGAAGGATGGTAGAGTTCAGTTTAGAAAGATAAAGCAACCATTAGATAAAGAAGGAATTTTGAGAAAGATTAAACTTCATGAGGACAACATTGCTGAACTTAAGAAGAAGTTAGAAGAGTTGGAGAAAGGAAGAGAGTTATAAAGCAATGAATTCAACAGGGTGAAAAAACAGGTGAAAAAAGAGGTGAGATCTCACCACTTCACCTAAATTTATTTTTGTGCTATGTTTTCATACGTGTGAGGGTGGTGATATCATTTATTTTTTATTTTATTTTTTAAAATTATTTTTATTTTATTTGGATGTAATGACAGAACAAAAGCAACTCATACAAATCAAAACATATAACAAACATATATTTAAACATTTATTCTTCCTTCCTGAGCATAACATGTTCTTTCAAATACATCCGAGACCAGTTGACTTTTCATTGACTGTGTATAAAGATAGAAATAGTTATATCATTAAACCATACGATGACGAAGGTAAGTTATGTAAATTGTACGTTAAGAAGTTAGAGAAAGTTTATGGCTTCAAGTATGACTACAATAGGGTTAACACTGATGATGAAGATATTGAGGAAAATTTATGAGAACATTAGTGAAGTTGTTAGTGAGAACGATAGTGAGGTGAAATTGTTGGCGGCTTTGTAAATATTTAAGGTTAAGTTAGTTTTTGCGTTCATGTTGTAAAATATACGTTAACGGTTTTGTAAAGTGTCAAATTCACAAGTACTGGGTAAGGTGGAACGCAGTGCCACCATACCCAAGACTTGTATACTAACTATGTTACAATTTTCAAACAAATTTCAAGAAATACTCTCAAAAAAGCATTCAAAGAAATCGGTGGTACACCAAAAATTAAAAGTGGTCCTCCACAAGAGGAATTAACTCCAGAATTAATTTTGAAGGTTCAGAATTCTTATGAAAATTACAAATGTGGGGTTCAAAAATTGTATTGGACTCTCAATATGAATCCAAAACAATTTCAAATCAGTTACAATGCAGTTATTAAGGCAGCAAAATTTCTGGGAATTTACAAAGAAAAAGATAAAAGTAATCCAAAAGCATATTATGTGGATTATGAAGCAATTCTTCCAAATACAATCTGGCATGTGGATATTCATTTTTTGAAAGAACCAGAAACTTTACCGGTTTATGGAATAATTGATGACAAAAGTCGTTATTTGTTAGCATTGAAATTGCTTTGTAACAAAAGTTCAACAGAAACTTCAAAAGTGGCAATTGCAACAGTTCAAAAATATGGAGCACCTTTCTGTTTCTGGTCAGATAACGGTAAAGAAAATGAGGGAGAGTTCACAAAATTTTTGAGTACTTATGACATTCAAATCAGAAAATCAGCTCCATACATGCCACGTCAAAATGGCAAAATTGAACGCCTCTGGCTATCACTGGACAAAAATGCTCCAAAGTCTTCAGAATTTGAGAGCATCAATCAGGAATTGGAAGAATTCAGGCAAAAATACAATGACATGCCACATGGCGCTCATCCAAAAATTGGAGTTCGACCATACACTCCAAGAGAGGTTTACAACAAATTTAAGAAATGGACCAAGGATGATAAACCGCTCTGGAAAAAATGTGTTAATAAGCAGTGGGAAGTTGAAGAGATTCCAAACTATTGAAATATTCTATATTTTTTCAAAAATTCTCATTCAAATTTGAATTTGGTTTTCAAAATTATGAATAAACATTATTTTTATTAAACTTGATTTTTAGCTCTAAAGAATCAAAAGAATTTAGCGAGAAAGAATATGCAGCTCACATAGGGGTAGATAAAGATATATCTCGAAAAAAATTGAATTTATTGTAAAGAATGAAGAAGTTCATTTTAAGATTGAGTTGATTTTCAACCAAAACGAGAGAGCATGCAGGCAAATGAAATTCGAAAAGTGAAAGGAATGACATATGCAAAAGAAAAGATTCAAATAACGCAAGCGAAATATAGATCAGTTAAAATCACAATAAAATTTCGATCTTTTCTACAGGGAACTAAAGGCTATGAGGCACTAATATATAATCAGTGCCTCATAGCCTTTAGTTTACTAAAAGTGAGAAAACTTGTTCGCAATGAAAATTGCGAACAAGTTTTCTCACTTCAGCGAGGGAATTGTTCCTTATGATGCATACATTATAAATATATACATCATAAGGAACAATTCCCTCTAGATAGCTGGGAAACTTTCTCTAAATAACTTATCATTTGGAGAAAGTTTCCCAGCTATCTACTGGGAACTAAAGGCTATGAGGCACTAATATATAATCAGTGCCTCATAGCCTTTAGTTTGTTATTAAAAACGAGAAAACTTGTTCGAAATGATAAACAATTGCGAACAAGTTTTCTCACTTCAGCGAGGGAATTGTTCCTTATGATGCATACATTATAAATATATACATCATAAGGAACAATTCCCTCTAGATAGCTAGGAAACCCTAAATTAACTATTAATCTTTGAGATATTTTTTATTGAGGTTAATACGTTTTTCTAAATAATTAAAATGTAAAATTTTGATTATGAACTCATCTCTAATATTTTGGCTCTTTAATATATTTGAATCATGATCTTTGAGAAGAGTTCTCAAAAGTATTCACAAAAGCTATTTTTCCTTGAAATTTAAAAATCCTGTTTATCATATATTACCGAATTCAATTCCCTACATATTTCAAAATATTCTATGAACATTTCAATTTTTGAAAAAACATATTTTTTCCAAATATATTTATTCTCATATTTCTAATAATATTTCCTAAAGCGTCACTTTTTACTTCCTCGACGATTATTTCCCTCTCAAAAAATTCAATAGCTTACATTTTGACAGAACTTAATATGTAACATTTATATAAAAATCAAATTCAATGATCTTAAAAGCGAAGGATAAACCTCAAAATTTACGAATATAATGAGTGGGAATATAATGCTTATCTATCATAAAACCATATGAAATATCAATTTTTGCTTTACGCCTAATTTTTGACGACAATTAGCAAAAAATGTTAAATGTTAACACTCAGTCCATTTGAATATGAAAAATAAAATTGACTTTGATTAAATGTTTTTATTTATCATGCAATTCTTCTTGCGACCAAAGATTTGAATAAAATTTCAAAAAATAAGATAGCTTAAAAAATAATATACGGTAGTGTTTACTAATAGATGAATAGTATATAAATTCTATTAAAATGGATTTGATCCAAAAAAATATATAAAATTTGATCATAAATAAAATCGTTTTAAATTACTTCTTCATTTAAGGGTGCCCTATAGACGATAGACCACCCTCAGAAAAGCACTTTTAAGGCTATTATATTGAGAACTAGAATCTGGATAATCCATTCATTCGAGTTCTAATAAGGTTAATTTTGTGATGTTTACATTATCGTTATAGGGCACCCTTAAATTATAACAATTATTTTTGGTTTTATATTTTTTTGGATCAAATCCATTTTAATAGAATTTATATACTATTCATCTATTAGTAAACACTACCGTATATTATTTTTTAAGCTATCTTATTTTTTGAAATTTTATTCAAATCTTTGGTCGCAAGAAGAATTGCATGATAAATAAAAACATTTAATCAAAGTCAATTTTATTTTTCATATTCAAATGGACTGAGTGTTAACATTTAACATTTTTTGCTAATTGTCGTCAAAAATTAGGCGTAAAGCAAAAATTGATATTTCATATGGTTTTATGATAGATAAGCATTATATTCCCACTCATTATATTCGTAAATTTTGAGGTTTATCCTTCGCTTTTAAGATCATTGAATTTGATTTTTATATAAAATAGTTATATATTAGAAAATAATATGAGTTTATGTGATATTATTTTTCAGAAGATTTCATTCTATATGCCTATGAAAAGTACTCCCAAAACTAACTTTTTCCTAATTATAATTAAATCTAGAATATTGTATTATGCTTAGTATTATTTCATTTTTCTCATTCAATTTAGATTTTACAAATGTCAAAAAATTGAGAGCTGTCACTTTTGATGAATTTCTGTTTATTACACAAGTAAGGGTTTCGTTTTGCTAAAATTGTCACTTTTATAGCATATTTGTTTTTGGATGTTTTGCGAAACCAAAAAAAAACTATGATATACAATGTGTGTGTAAAGAAAATACTTTATTTACTAGTTAAAAAATCATTTGGTATTGATCAAGAGTAGTAGGATATGATGGGTTTTGTGACTTTTTTTGTTACATCTATATATAGACGATGCATTAAAATATATTTATTTATAAACCATTAAAAAAATTAAAGTTATTTTTAAAATAATTTATTTTTTTATCTTTTATAAAAGAAGCTATATATAGATGATGTCAGATATTCCGCGATTAATTAAACATTGTTTAAATCCTGAATGGAATCAATGGAGTCATAATCAAAGACCTCATAAACGAGTAAAAGAAATTAGAAATAATTATTTTCATGAATAAAAAATAAACTTTAAAAATTCATGTCTTACATTTTTGAATAATTTATTTTTTTTTTGTATGAAATGAGTGAATCAAAATTCGTGACTGTAAATCAATTAATGAATAAACTTTCACCAATTCTCACCCAGGTTAAACAAGTAGACGTTTATTTTGATGATTACATACAAAGTTTATTTTATAAAGGTAAGTTTAATATTAAACCTATTGCTTTTGCATTTGATGGTAAATTAATCGAAAATTCAAAATTTGGGAATTAATTCCGGATATTGAATTTATAACAAATATTAAGGATAAATGGTTTAAACAACAAAACCACCTCACTAAAGTTCTTTGTAGATTAATGATTAAAACTGAGGAAAAAGAATTTAACGGGTTTAAATATCATCCATGTAAAATTTTAGAACTTGGTAACGAAAAACTTCAGAAAAAATTAAACGCAAGACTATCAAAAGATAGAGTTGAAAGAGTAAATAAACTCGCTAAAGGTAATGGTAATGGTAATGGTAATGATGAAGAAGAATTTGATGAGTTCAACATTGAACTTTAAGAAACTAATGATTATTTGAATTTATGAAATCAATTATTTGATTCATTCTTTCTTCAATCTTTTCTATTCTTTTTGTTAAATCATCAATTTTCATTAATGAGGTGATTCTTGATTGAGGAATAGATTTCAAACTAACCACCCCCTTTATTTTTGAAATTTTGAATCCATCAACTTTAAACATTTTATTCAATTTACATGTTGTCAATTCTTCAAATAATTTTTTATTATTAGCATAATAGTCATTAAATTCTTCAACAGATGAAAAAATTTTTATTTCAGTAATTGGTTTAACAACGTTTATTTTTTGTTGAACATTTTCACTTTCATTTATTTCTTCCTCCTCTGTTTCATTTATTTTTAAAATCGGTTTCATTTATCATTAAATAAAAATTAGAATATAAGTGATGAAATATATTTTTTTAATTAATATTAAATCAGAAATGGCGGCAGGATTCTTTAAAAAATTATGGAATGGAATTAAGAAAGCTGCGGGTTGGGTTCATAAAAAGATTATTAAACCCATTGCAAACTTTTTGGCACCAGTAGCGAAAACGGCAGGAACTATCATAGGTGGAGTATTAGGTACTAAAGCAGGTAATCCGGCGATGGGAGCACAAGCAGGTAACGCAATTGGTGGAATAGCTGAAGGAATACTTAATAAAATAGGAGGTAGATAGTGGAAAAATAAATTATTTTAAAATTATTTTTATCTTAGTATCGGTTGTAGTCTTTGATAAACTTTTTCTCCTTTATTTAAAACTTCTCTTATTGGGGCAGCTTTTGGTGTTATTGATTCAGCAACGTCACTAATTGCTTCTTTATTCTTAAATATCCAATTTGCTCCCTTCTTCAATGTTTCCCAAACTTTACTCGCTCCTCTTTTTACTTTATCCCACAGTTTCTTAAATATACCTGCAGCCATAGTTGATTATTTCATTAAAATTAAAAATTCATTTTCATCTTTTAATTTTGATTTTTTATTTATTAATAAATGACGACTAACTATTTGGTGCCAAACACTAAACCGATTAATGGAAATGTGTTTCATTCATTCGAAAAGATAAATGAAATATTCGCAAAGAATGACGGTAGAAGATATTATAGAGAACTTGAAAGTTCATGCTATGACTCTGATGCTCCATATTTTGATGATAAACAAACTCATTTAAGAATTACAAATCCGGCTCATGATGTGAACCAATTAGGTGACACATATATTAAACGCAAAGTTAAAGCAACTCTAGTTTCAAATAAAGCTTTCACATGTGATGCCGCTTTTAAATGCATGCGTTTATTCGTTGGTTACAAATCATCAAATCAAAGCTTTAAACAATTAGAAGTAGAAACCGAAAGAGGTGATGCCGGTTATCTTCAGATGGATTGCGCCCGTGAATCTTTCGCATTTGCAACATATAAACCAAAATCAGAAAGGAAAGTTAAAAAGTTTGTTCATTCGTTATATAATAATGTTCAAAAATATGATAACTCAGTATGTGGTAAATATATTGACCCTTCAGAAGTTTTCAAGAAAGCAAATGAAGAAGTTGATGTCACTTTTGATATGATTATTCCGGTAAATGATTTGTTAGCATTTCAGGCGTTCGATGATTATCCTAAATCATTTGGTGATATCATTCTTAAATATTATGTTTTCAGGGATACTTTAGTATTTTGTCAGGTTGACCCGTTAAGAGTTGCTGATTTACAAAATTACGTTTATGAAAAGATAACTGATGAAAATTATGAAAAGATTATGAATCATGTTTATAAATATGATCGCAAATTCCAACAAATCGGACTTCCTACCAAATTAATTACAAGCTTAGCCGCTACATCTGCTGAGGCAACAGTTGATGACGTTATTATTTCATGCACAAAGATGGAAGTTTTAGAGGATAAATGCATTACACCGGATACGGTTTAATTGAAGAATCAGTTAAAGCAATACCACGTTTATTTAGTAAGGAAGATCCATTCATGATTCCAGCTCAACATATTGACGTTCGTTCACTAAATGGAGGTTGCATCACTCCTGAAGGTATTAGCTCAGATTTCTCATACGCTCTTCATAATGTTACAGATGTTGTGTTAACATTTCCGAAGAATGCAATGCAAAGAACGGTTTTAGAAAATCCAATGCTTCGAGGTCTTCAGGTCACTATAGATTCCAGAAACTTCCCCGATCAAGCGATGACCACAGTGGGCGACATATTCTTTACACGTATGCTTCAAGCTTCTGATTTAGATGGAGTGAATGAATGCACAGAAGAATACGAGGACTCATTAACTAGACCACTGAATGATGATGGCACGCCATTAGCTAGAACATGGAAAGACCAAACTTCATTCTTATGCACTATTCCAGTTCAACGTGATGGAGCGGGTATATTCTTTGATGGATTAGAAACTTTCAACCCACAAGTTACAGTACAAGTGAAAGCTTATCCAATCATTCAGGGTGAAAATGACACTTACTGTTCAAAGGTGACAAATCCTCCTCAGGTTTGGTTTACTAGGACTACATATTGGACATGGACACCGGACGAAGGTTTGAAATATCATCCAACAGGTACACCACCACAGTATAGAAGTTCATATGATGAAATATTGATGAATAGAAATGTTTAAAATTATAAATTTATTTTTGATTAAATGGATTTAAATTCATCCACCCCTTATGAAGAATTAGCGGGAGTATATAATACATACGTAGATGATATGATTAATGAAGCATTGAGTGATAATAGAAATGCTCTATCTAAGGAAAAATTAATGAAAATTCCATATTCTGAATGTTACTTAAATTCAATCACTGCAGCAATTGGTAAACAGAATAAAGGTAAAACATTAACGATATTAAAACAAATTATCATTATTGCTAACACTTCCCCCTATTCACATGTGTTGATTTATATCAACCGTTCAGGTTCACCTTCAGATGATACATTTGAATCTTTAAAGCATTTAATCAAAATTCCAATTATTTATTTATCACAAGAAGAAGCAGAAGATTATTTAAAAAACTTTTTAATGTATAAAGAATTATATAATACAATCAAGAAGCAAGGATTAGAGGATAAAATTATTGATAAACAACGGGATGAATTATTTGAAACACTTTCTATTTCAAATTTTGATAGAGAATTTTTGCATTCACTCATTTTTCTAGATGATGCAGTGAAATCAAAACTAATAACAAATGAGAAATCATATTTTAATCAGTTATTAACTCAATGTCGACACATTCAGTGTTCATTCTTTATGGCTGTTCAATATTTCAAAGCATTAAGCACAAACATTAAATCAAATCTATCAACACTTTTCATTTTCAGTGGTTTTAGTCGTCAACAGTTGAACGTTATGCTTTATCAAGTGAATTTACCAATGAGCATTAATGAACTTTACACACAATATCAACAATTAGGTCAACATGGAAAAATAATAGTTGATTTAAATAAAGGAAGTGTTAAATTTGATTAACTTTTTATAATTAATTTTTATTTTTTATTTATAATTAAACATGACAGAAATGGCAAATCTTCTACAGGTTCCATTAAAACAAGGAACAAACAAAAAAGGTGCATATAATAGAACTATGAAAGTTCCTGATGGAATGAAAGAATTAGTTCATATTGTTGCTGGTCTTCAAAAAGATGTTAAACAAATGAGAAACGTTTTAACATTACCAGAAGCTCAAGCATATGCCAAACGTCAAGGTCCAAATTGAGAAGCACACGAAGCAGACATTACGGGTCCAAATGGAAAACCTGATGGTATAAATGAAGTTTTCGTTACTGATGGTCAAGGTAATATTAAAGTCATAAATGGTTACAAATTAACTATAACTGATTATCCTAAACGTAAAGCATATAATGAACGTTATCCTATGCAATTTGATGAAAATGGAAAAGCTGTTAAACAATACATTGGAGAAGGTGAAAATGGTCCAATTAATTCATACCGTTATAATCCATATTCTTATTTCAATGAAGAATTAAATGCTATTGAAGAGGGACCGGATGGATTACCACGATATTCTAACCAGTTTGATGGTCAATATGCAAATATTAGACCTGAAATTTCAGCTAAGAAATTCTTTAAAGTTGCTTTATTCGATCCAGTTTTCGCAAATGTTAAAGATGAACTTAAACATCAATTCCAACCAATTATAGTAGCAAGAATTGCATCAGGTGCTTTATCTCAAGCATTCAAAGATTTAATTAAGAAACCATTATATCAGCAACGAGGTTTAACTTATGATTTAGTTAAGGAATCAGATAAAAAAAATTTGAGAAATCAGATGATTATAAGAATGCAATTAATGAATATATTAGGTCTATTAATTACAATGAACCAGCTAAAAATCAACTTCATGAACAAATACAGGGAATAATAGATTCAAAAGTTCCAGCAAAATAAAAGTTTAAATATATTTTTTTATTCAATTATAAATGAGAAGACGTTTCACTAGTCAAAAGAACACAAACGCAAAAGCAGAGATTACGGTTGGTTATAACGTAAATGATGATAAATCACGAATTATTCAAAATGTTAAAGTTAATGTTAGCCCTGAATTAACAAGGTCAGCAACTCAACCAAATTTATTAACTCGTGACTTACCGAAGAATGAGGAGAATGAAGAAAAATGAGAATGGAGACCCAATCATTTTATCTGAACCCGGTAAAGAACCTGTTGAAATTCCCACTTATCCAACATACCCCCACCTCTTTCATCAAACATCGAGAACCCATATAAAATAGACATTAATTCTGAATTAATGAAAATTTACCGTGATATAATAATTAATAATTATGATTCAATAATAAATTTAATTGACCAATCCGGTTTAATTATTTTACCTTATGAATCATTAATTCACATTATCGCCATTCTTTGTGATGTTCAAGATTCAGACGTTAAGATTCAATTTTTCATAGATGATGAGGTTTCATGCTGCGGAACAGTTGCAAAAATAAATCCTATAAAGGATATTAGCACAATTAAGATATCAAAGAACGGAACAACAACTGAACTTCATTTAACATATAATGATATTTATAATAAAATAGTTGATGAATATAAAATATCACTTGAAAAATTCTTTGTTAAGGCTATTTAATATTCAAGCATTAACATTATCGAATAATAATCCTTTGAATCATAATCAATAATAATTGACCTTTCACCAGTTTTCTATCGTTTGTTTTATTTCTTTTTGTTCCCCACTATCCGGATCGGTCATTGTAATTGTTTTTGTTATAGTATCAGCTTTATCTTTAACTTCAATCTTTTTTCCATCGGGATATTTAAACCAAAATTCCAAAAATTCGATATTGTCAATCTGTTCATATTTTAATCTATCAATTACATTTTTAATACCATCTGAAAATCTTATGAAATGGTCATTATATGGGTTTGATTGAACTAAATTTGAATGAAGTGAAATATAACCTGTTGATGAATATGACACTGACTCATATTTTCTGAAAACACTAAAATTTATAACATGAATGAATTTCTTATTCGTTGAATTTATGAATTCTTGAGGTAATCTTATTCTAGTTTTATTTATCACTGGAAAATAACGCTTTACCATATTTTTAATCGTAATAAAAATGTCAATTATCAATATTATTTCGAATAATAGCTGTGAATTAAATTTAACAGTTAGCGGAATTTATAATGTTACTCTCGTTTCTGTGAGTGGTAAATTTAATCCCATTCTTTTAGACCCTTCAGATTATATATCATTTATTAAAGATGACCTTGAAAAAACGTATGATATGTATATAAATAATGTGATAGCGAAATGGGATATTAACATGATTTTAAGTTATTTAAATGAATCATTTATCGTATGGTATGAAGAAAATTTTAAATCAAAACCGATAAACTTTTTGAACTTGATGAAATAAATAACCTTATTAAATTCCGCTGAAAATTAAATTTTGTACTCCTCATCTTCGTTCATTGTTGGGGATATTAAATTTTGAAAAAGATGTTGGGGATGTTTTGTATTCTGACACTGGTTCCAATTTCATTTTAATCAAATGTGATAAAGTTAATACCCCAATGAGATTTTCACATCAAACATTAGACCAAACTCTTACCCATCAATACAAAACATTTTATCCATCAACTTAAACACATTTTCTTTATCATATCCGTTTCAATTATCCGGGAATTCATTTATTCTTCATTCAAAAGATTTATCAAATATTAAATTTAGAATAACTGACCTATTTGATTGTGATTTAGAATTTATGAATGAAATATTATGGCAATTTCAAATAGAGAAAATAGCTGATGAGATAACGGATTAAATATTTATTTTTAAATCATAATAAATGATTAAACAACAGCAACTTAAGGCGCAAAGCGCCCAGGTCCTTCAGACCATTACATACGCCATATATGCATATAATTCAAAGACGGCAGAACAAACGCAAAGGTTGAAATATGGAGATTTGGAGATAGTATTGAAAAATGACCATTTCGAATTCGTTTGCAAAGGTGGTGCAGTGATATCAAATATAAAAGAAATTTTATTTATGAATTCAAAAATTAAAGGAATAACGGATGATATAACATCAATTCCACCAGAAGAACAGAGATATTACGCATTAAATGCATTTCCTAAAGTTTTGAAGATTGGAAGATTTAATTTAAATGAGGAATTCATAGAAGGTTTCCTAAACGACATAATGAAGAAGGTGGATAAGGAATATGTGGATAGTGAATTAAATAAGAAGGCAAATTTGGTTTATGTTGATGAAAAAGATAATGAAATTAAAGAAAAGGTTGAATGGTATCATGAATGGACATCGGAGACTTTTAAAGTTAAAGCTGATACAGGATGGGTTTCAGGATGTTTAGACCTTAAAGCAGATAAAACTTATGTTGATGAAAAAGATAATGAAATTAAAGAAAAGGTTGAATGGTATCATGAATGGACATCGGAGACTTTTAAAGTTAAAGCTGATACAGGATGGGTTTCAGGATGTTTAGACCTTAAAGCAGATAAAACTTATGTTGATGAAAATTATGCAAAGAAGTCGGAAGTAAATGATGTGATTACAAGCATGAAAAATGAAATACTTCAAACATTATATCCTGTTGGTTCTATTTATACGTCAATGAATCAACAAATCCAGCAACAGTTTTAGGTTTTGGTACGTGGAAGCAGATTGTAGATAAATTCTTATACTGTGCTAGATATTCAAAGCAAACAGGAGGTTCGAAGAAAATTAAAGAAGCAAACCTTCCACCGCACACTCATACAGGAACGACAAACTTTTCTGGCGACCATAGCCACTCATTAAGAGACCACCCATTATACAACTCAGAATATAAAGCTGGCAATGATGTTTTATCTCCATCTTATAACAATGCAGCAAAAAAGATTTTTCGACCAACTGAACCAGGAGGAAATCATTCACACACTTTCACAACAAATCCAACAGGCTTGGGTAAAGATTACATGCCACCATTTGTGACTATATTCGCATGGTACCGCGTTCATTGAATGTGCTTGAGCCCAGACCTTTGGGTCAAGGCTTACCGAATGAACTAAATATATTTTATGTCTGTAATTAATTAGGTAATGAAGTAATGGATGAACTGCAGAAATAACTGATAACAAAATTTTATTTTTATATAAATGGATACCCCACAAGCTCAAAATTTACCACGAATCATAACAAGGGAGGAAATGATAAAAATGATGCAAGAACGAATTAAAAACAACAAACCACGAAAACCGAGAAGATGCGGTTATGCAGTAATGATGGAAAGAAGAACCTAGAAGGGTTCGGGAAGAGGAATAAAAATTAAATTTGGATTGAGTTTAAAAATTCATCTTTATTAAATTCATCTCTTCCAATCAATTTATTTATTCTATTAAATTCTTTTATTTTTGCTTCACTCAGTTTAAGGATTGAACGGTAAGTTTCTAATTTTTCGATTATTTCTTTCCTCTCTTTATCGTTTTCAGCCCCACCACATTGCGGCTTCTTTTTGTAATAGCATATTTTTGATTTAATTCTGTTTAGTTTCTTTTTATATTCATTGTCTGGACTCTTGGCTGCTTTGTTGTCACTCATTTCTTACGAAATAAAAAAATTAAATATTATTTAAATATAATGGAGTAATAAAATAAATCGGAATTTCTATTAATTTATTGTCAACTTCAACTAATGTATTGCCGTTAATATATCTAACAAATTCAGCTATTGTGTCAAATCTTCGTCTTCTTTTTGTCATTGATTTATCAGTTTTTCCATAATCGAGATGAATCAAAACTTTATCCCCTTGTTTAAAATTCATGAGCCCCGAATTAATTTGTTCACGTTTAACATCATTCAACCTTTCCATTTGCTTTCTAATATATTCCCATTCTTTTGAAATATCATTTTTCATTTCCACTGGTTTCATGTTTATAGTTCTATGCCATGTATTATTGTAATAATATACTAACTGTTGTATGATGGAGTCATGATTTCCATCCCAGTATATCTGACCGTTAACCCTAACGCATCTCTAAGAGTTCTCATTACCGCATCAACTATTTTATTATGAAACGTATATGGAGAGGATGAAAAGAAAAAATTAATTTGTGGGAAATAATGAGCCATAGCTGCCTGAAATCCTTTATCACCATCACCCATGATATTATCTACTCTTTCATGATCTAGTAAGTATTGTATAGCTCTTCTTGTTTCCTGTTCTGTTTTCCCTTTCACTGGAATGCAATATAAATATCTAGTGTTAATGTTAATGGCAAATAAATAAGTAACGTTTCCTTTTGAATATTCCAGATGATCGATTTCGTATGAATATGGATATGGAGCAAATGAAGGGCGACTAAATTTTTCCTTTAACGGTTGAATTTTCGGGTCAATTGGTTTATTTAATATCTTGAAATCCTTTTTAAAATCTTTTTGCTTCTTTAATGTTTGAAATGGATATAATAAAGTGAATGATGAAGGATTAACTGAAGGAGGAGGAGGTACTGTCGTTGGAGGTTTTGGTGTTGCAAGTGGTTTAATTTTATCTGCTTTGATTTTGGATTTCATTCCCCCCTTCATTAATTCTGGATGTATTCTATTCATTTGTTTTAAATATGCTGTATATAAAGGTTTGATATACTTTCCCGCTTCGAGTTTATGTTGAAGGATGAATTCCAAAAGTTGATCTTCATTTAAAATTCGGGCTGAATATGGTTTAACTAATGAATCATAAATTAAAGCTTGTGCTTCATTTATGGTCTGAAGGACCTGGGTGTTTTGCACCTTTTGTTTTTGTTCCTTTGTTTTTTGCGGCTCATGATTATATAATTTATATAATTCATCAATATCTTCTTCTGTTAATACTTTATTTTTGAAATCTTTCAATTGTCTAAGTTGTGATTTAGTTTTTTCCTTTGTATATTCATTATTTTTAATTTTGTCTTTAATTTTAGAAATTATTTTATCATGATATTTCAAAATTTCATTTTTATAATATGGATAATAATAATCCATATCATCACCCGTTATATTGTTATTATGTTTTTGGAGATATGATTTTAATTCATAATAATTAAGAAAATTTTGATTAAGTACTAAATCATCAATTAAATTTTTTAAATCTGTGTTATCCATTTATATAAAAATAAAATAAATGTTTAAGGGTGCCCACCTCTTTGAATCATAGTATCAAAACCATTATTTACGGTTCCTTTTGTCTCTTCTGTGGCATTTTATTAAAAATAAAATTTTAAATTGTATTAAATAAATGGCATACAACATCCATTTTCACAACATACAGCCTTAGTGTGTGCTCCTGTTAATGCAGTCTTACCGATTGTTAAGCGAGTCATTGACCCGTTTTTAAGTTGTAAATTAATATTCTGACCATCAAATATCACTTTATCATTTATTATATCCAAATAATTTTTAGGTGTTAATTGTTTATTTTGTCGTAAACTAACACCTTTCATTTTTTGTGCAATCTTTTTAAAATCACTTCCATCAATTGAACCGTTGAATGATGTATAACACTTAGGGCATAAAGCAACCATGTTATCACCTTGTTTCTCAATTGCTAAACCCAATAACTTCTTCTCATGTGCTTTTTCTTCAGCTTTATTCTTTAATTTAGGTTTAAATTTCTCATCAAAACAGAAGAAATCAAATGGTGCGAATTTGAAAATGTTTTTATCATAAAATTGTTTATCGGTAACAATTGCTTGAAATGCTTGAGTGTTAGGAAGATTTGGGTCGCCAGCGATTGCCCAATAAGATGAATCAGTATCACCTTCAATGAAATGAAAACGATTAACATTCAAGCATTTATACATAAAATCATAAATGAAAACCAAATACCAGTATTTAGCATTATCTAAAGTGAAGAATGCCTCTTGTAAACATGTATCACATCTATAAAATCTATCTTTAAGCATCACTTGATATGTATCTTCACCTATTTCTCTTATGTTTTTAAACTTATTTGACATACATGCAACGCGTGCCTTCTGTGCATTCATTATTTTAGTCTTTGCGTAATTTGTGTATTCATTGCATCATAACCATATGATCCATTAAGTGAAATCTTGCAAAATAAACTTTTTCCTTTATTTCCTTCTAATTCAGCCTTTTGTCTTTCGTTCATAAATTTGTTCGCAAATTCATTAAAACAAGTGTTTTTAGTAAATGTTAAAATTGATTGAATGTCATCAATGATAAAATGAAATCTGTCTATTAGATACCAAAGATAATAAGAAGAAAATGGTTGATATTGGTTGTGTGTTGATGCTAACTGAGTTAATTTCCTCTGTTTCTGGTCAACCGGTAGATTGTTTGATTTCATGTAATTATACATAAAACTGCCAATTGTTTTTTCATCTGTGATAATATCTAAGTTTCTTATTATCGGTAAAAAGTTTATGTAATCATTAATGTATTTTTCATCAATGTGACCCTTTACTTCAGCCACGAATAAAGTATTTCTTTCTTAATTATTCCCAGTGCTTTTGCTTTCTTTGTTGCTGTATCACAAATGATAACACCATTCAATCTTCCCGGCATATACATTTTATGGTCAGTATATTGAATGAAATCATGAGGATTAGATGAAAATGATGAAGGATATAATGAATTAAAATCAACACCAACGAAATGAGTCATAATGTTGGTGGTGTCCTCATTTGATACAGTTTTAGTTTCTGGATTATATGCAAGTTTATTAATGTGCGTGATTCCTTTAAGATTTACTCTATGTTGAACATTTGATAAACCACCAGTAATTCCATACGGAGAATGTGATAAGCTTCAACTGAATCTAAAGTCATTGGTAAATTATTTTTTAATGCATAATTTCTTAAATTGATTCTTAAACGTTGAACATCTTCATCTTTATTTGATTTTACGACATTGCAATAACAACACATTAACTGACAATTTTCTTTGGTATGTGGTTTTCATTATCGATTCTATCCAATGTTGGTTTATTTGCATATGTAAACGCTTTACCACACATTTTGCATTTAGATGAAAGGATTAAATCGTGATAGTATTGAAAATCATCCATTGAAACATTATTTTAGTATCCCTTTCTGCTTTTTCATCTTGTTTCTTATATGATTCAATTTTATATTTCCAATACTTTTTCGTTAATTCAAAACTTGATTCTATCTCTTCCTCGGGATATTTTTCATTAGGATTAAAGTCTTTATATGCTAAAGCGTAACGAATCATTGAAGCATTCAATGATAAAGAAAGATTATGAAGCGTGTCAATTTTATAAACAAATGTTTCTTCAATAATTTTATCGATTGGGTCAATCATAATTTCAACATCTTTATTGCAATAATGAATAAAATATTCTAATCTATTCTTAAAATTTTTAGCATCATTGAGATATATTTGATAATCACTATCTGATATAGTTTCTTGAGTTAATGCTGAATAAAATGAATCTTCGTGAATGGTTCCTCTTTATATAATTTCTTCTTCGTAATTTTCCCATGTGATGAATTGATAAGGGAAAAAGGATTTAACACGTGATTTATTGTTTCCGAAATCTTGAGTGAATTGGTCTAATGTCCCACCCGCTATATAATTTCTGATGTCAATAAATCTCAATTCATATGAATTTTTTTCTTTACAATGATTTGCTTAAATTGTGAAGATGAACCCAGCATTGATTTTATTTTCCATTTTGCAGTGTTTAAATCACGAAGAATTAAATTTAAATCAAACTTTCCCGAATTAAAACCTATGATATTCACTTTATTGAATTCCTCATCTAGAAGTTCTTTAAATGCTTCCTTCTGTTTTTCATTTAATGTATGAGACAAAGTCCCCCGTTTGCGACTTCAATAATTCATTGTATTGACTCATATTTGATTCAACAACTAAAAGAACAGGTTGAAAATAAAAACTCAATCCAATCAGAAATAAAAGAATCACTCGAAGTTAAGCAAAAATTTCCTCGTATATGTTTTATCGTTTAATTTAACCGTTGATGATACCATGAATGGTTTTAAGTAAGCATTCAAAGTTGCACACTCAGAAAGTTGTAATTTTCTTTAGTCTCTAATGTTTCAAAGTCAAAAGTAATATAATATCTTGTCGGTTTATAATATTTCTGCAAATTGTGAGCTAATAACCACTGATATATCTTCTGTTTCGTAATATGTGGTGCATATGGTTGCTGGTCTTTTGCAAACTGAACGTCTTGAATTAATCTTCCATTATTTTCTTTACATTTCTCACAATGCTTTAAAAATCTTCTTTGGTTTTTCCTTTCTGGATCATCACGGATAGAATAAACTTCTTCTTTACAAATGGACAAACTCTATAGCCGGTGAGTGCTTCAACGTCTGTTATTCTGTCAGCGTGAAGTTTTCCACATGGACTCTGTGTTAATAAAATATTTACTGTTTCAAATTCTGGATCTATCATTATTGATTCCACTAATGGAAAGTCTACCTTATTTATGTCCACGTCTTCTGGTTGAGGATCAAAATAATAGAAATCAATATTAACATTTAACATTCTCGCTAATCTCTCACTTTCTGATGAAATGTCAAACCCTTCATATGCATCTATTGCTTCATTTAAATAGCTTCTACGAGTTTTAGGATTAGCACCATCAGGAATGTTATAGAAGCGTTTAAATAACCTTCTACCTTCTGCTCTAATTTGATTATCATTCATTTTAGCTGTTCCGTTTTTGTTCATTTATGTAAGAATAAAAAATTAAAAAATAAATAAAAATAAAGTTTATTTTTTAAAGCCCATAAAATGAATTAAGAACACATAAATTTTTATCATCTGCGACGTGACGAATACATTTTAATTTACTCAAGAATGCGTACCCTGATACATTAAATCTAATTCCTGTCTTATTTAATTTCACAACTTTGAAAAGGAAAGTATGAATAGCTATAAAATGATGAGAAGATGTTTTATGGGTTGCTTCCATTTTTTCTGAAATAAATGAATAAATATAATGCTTATACGTTTTCATATCTTTTATATTCTTAATAACGAATGGTATAGACCTTTCCACTTCGTCTTCCTTCGGTGCTGTTACTTTCATATGAAACATTATTGGTATCTTCAATAATGAAACCACAATCACACAAAATTTTATAGGTTCCAATGGTTTCTTTTGATATTTTATCTAATAAATCAAAAACTTTATCAACACCTGTGCATTTATTTAAATAATAATTTGTGTAAATATCATGATCTTCTTTCTTAATCGTATTAGTTGCATATGTCACGTTTTTAAGAGCTTTTTTGAATTTTTCGGAATCTAAAGGTGGTGAAAGTAAGATACAGGGGTATTCTTCATTATCAATAAATTGTAACTTATGTTTACGAATAAATTTAGTACCTTCTTCTGAAAGTGTTTCGTCTATTTCACCATCTAATAAATTTTGTGTTGATTCTGAGACATAATTTTTATATCTTTCTTCATGAGATTTCTGAACTTCTGATTCTGAAGCTGGGATATTCATTAAACCCTCTACTTCATTTTCATTATATTTTTCAACTTCTCTTAATCCCTTAATTTTTTCATCTATTTCATCTCTTATTTTTTTCAGTCTTTCAATTTCATTGTATTCATCATCTTTAATCCGTTCTTCATAATATTCAGGGAAAACATCAGGTTCTTTAGGTTTTTCTTCTTCAGATGTGGGATATAAGAAATTTATAACATCATCTTTATTCATTTTTCCATCATAATCTAAATCATTTAATAACTCCGCGAATTTTTTACAATTTCTTAAATAATATTTATCAAATTCATAACCCACCTCCTCTAATATATCCTTTATTTCCTCGTTTGTGAATCCTAATTTTTTAACGTTGTTAGTTTTGACGCTCATTTCATACAAAATAAAAAAATAAAATAATAAACATAACTAAGTTTGAATTTTTCGTAAGACATGAATTTTTAAAGTTTATTTTTTATTCATGAAAATAATTATTTCTAATTTCTTTTACACTCTCGTATATACTAGATTTAAAGAATTCAGAACATTTCCCATAATCTCCTAAATGTTTTCTTATCCCTAACGTGTGCCAGTTATTATATGAAACTGAATAAACTTTATCTTTATCTTTACACCTTTCATCACTTCCAATATATTTATATCTCAGTTTTGATTTAGTATTTTCATATTCATTAACGTTTAATAATTCACAGTCTTCCTTTTTAAATAAATGTTTTATGTATTCAGGATTAACAATTCTATAATATTGCTTCCCTTTAAATCTTTGAATATAAACAGGAACACCATCCTCTAAAATTCGATAATCTATTTTATCTGGTTTTACTTGTTGGGTCATTTATGTAAGAATAAAAAAATAAATTATTTTAAAAATAACTTTAATTTTTTTAATGGTTTATAAATAAATATATTTTAATGCATCGTCTATATATAGATGTAACAAAAAAAGTCACAAAACCCATCATATCCTACTACTATCAAGTTATTTTTTCTGGATAAGATATTATATGGATAATTGGATAGAAAATACAATTATATAATCTTGTACCTGGTTTAATTAAGCTAATTGTCATCAGAAACTTGTAATTTTTATGAATTTCAGATTTTCTTTTCATTACTGCTTTTCTTAATAAGTCATGTTCTTATTTACGTTATAAAGTATGGTATTTACAAATATCAAGTTATCATGTTTTTTGAGAAATTATGAGAAACAAACAAAAATGAAAAAGATAGGAATAGCAATGAATAGTGATGTGGGTATAGAAAATGTAAGAGATATGAATGCAAAGCAATCAGTATTTAGGATATTGACCATAGATTTCGAAAAAAAAAATGCTGCATATTGAGCGAAAACTATGATTATATTATAAGGCTGTCATTTAAAGCATAATGAAACTATTCCCTTTTCATTTTAATCGAATAAGATAGTAAAGATTTTTGAATTAGCTAGAAACTGATGAGATGTTTTCACAAATCAGATTTTTAATCTCTATAATGCATAATTCACTCAATATCTCAATTTTGATATTGCGAGATATTTTTGCTATCGGTTTCGCAATTTTGACACAATAGCAAGAGGGTTCTATAAGCATTATTATCAACGTAGAATCTGAATATCATATCAGAAAATGTCGCAAATCTGACATTTACCCGACCAAATAGCAAAAATAATTGAATACTTTTCGCAAAAACTTTAAAAATCGATAAAAATACGAAATATAGATATTAAAGAGACTTTTTATATAATATTCATAAAGATTTTCCAAAAAATATGATACCGCAAAATTAAAAAAGTGACGTCTTGAGTGGAGTCAAAGGTCGAAATTGCTAGCTAAATGTTTTTTTAGCGAAATTGCGTATTGTACGTTTTTTTCGCAAAACGAAACCCTTATTACAAGATAATTAAAATATATGACCTCATTATAAATTAATTTTAACTCTAGATAATTGAGAAAGCTACAAATTGTTTCTAAATCTTGAAATTATTCGATGTCAATCTAATTTTTCTTGTTATAGTCTACTTCTATGGTGTACAGGTTGTCATAATTACTATTTTAAAGTGTAAAACATGCTTATATCAATCAGGACGTTAAAATGGAAAAGTACATACCAAGCAAATGTTTGGATTTATATGCGACAGCCTTTTTAATGGATGTGACAAAGCGTTTCAATATAGATTTTGATTAAAGCATAACTGCAAATTATAATTTGACTTTATATGTACCAATAATAATGGCAATTATGAGTTTTTTTATATAAATTATATCACACCGCTTCTAGTAATTTTTAGCTTAAGCATATCATCGGCTAATTTTCAAAAAAAAAGAATTTCAAATTTTAATCCAAATTCTTTTCTTAAAATTCACAATCAAATTACAGCTTATCTTTAATAGTCTTATTCATTCTATGCTTTTTTTTCGGCTCCATAAAAGTCATAAATTTTTCCATCATAAATTTGTTAGAAATTGGGTTACCATTGCCAAACATTTGGATAGAAAAAGCCCAATAAATTATACCCAAAGCATCCAAACATGAAGATATCATATAAGAAATATAGTTTAATTCAGTAATTCCCTAAAATCTAAAATGTTTAAGAACGTTTGTTCAATATCTTACAATCTAATTCACAGATTTAGCATATGTACTACGTATCAAATATACAATGTGATCTCTCAATAAGCTTAGAAGGTTAATTATTAAAATTAAATAAAATTCTACAATTAGCGAAAAATAATACGGCAGATAATATGCTTATAGGTAAAGAAATTCAAAGAGCATTCCTTAAATTTTTTCGAAATTTATCAAAACTCGAAGGTAAATCATCGAGTGATATGCGAAAAAAACTTTTTTATTCTATTAATGATAATAAATATATTAGCCATATTAAAACTTTTCATTTTTTAAAACTCATAGAAATACGTTTGATATTCTTCATTAAGAACATATAAAAACGAGTATAATTATCATAATCTGTTAATTTACAATATAAATGCTTTTCTGCTTGTAGTAAATATCAAATAAGAAAATAATAACATTATAAATTTTTCAAATAAGAATATATTATCTAGCATCTAAGCATGAAGATATTTAGAATTTGGATATCTAAATTCTGCTTAGATTACTTTCAAAATATAAGTCAATAATCTTTGATTTTATTAAACGCTAATATTGGATAGTATATTTTCACAATTTAATTGTAGTTAGATAAATGATAATTCATGTAACTCATTGATTTCGATCAAAAGTTATATTCACCTTGTTAAAAAAAATAAAAAAAAAAAACTGGGTGCTTACTGATTTGAACATATTGCCTTTGAACCCCACGACATAACCAGTAGGCTAAACGTACAGTGATTTTTTTTATAAATTCTAGTATAAAATACTTCCCGCAGGGCATTTGTTTAATTATTTCACATTCTGATGACATAATTTTTAATATCATAGATAATGAAAGCGAAAAATATATAAAAATCGACAAACATGTTATAATGAATTGAGAGCTTTACGTGTCAAAAAACACATTTCATACTGATTTCTATAAAAGGTATCTTTATTATAGAAGTGTAAGCTATATCTGTTTGTTTTTTTATTATAACAAATTCAAAATTCTCTTATAAGGATTAGATGAAATCTGTATTACTAAATCATTAGCTAAATGAAGGTTCAAATAGAAAGTAAATATCAATTTATATGATACTGAAACCAAATAGTTCTTTTAATAAAAGATAACACGCTGAAAATTATTGAGTATTTGCAAATCTCAAAAATCTATTGGTGAATTTGGCTCAACTTTTAAAATTATAACATCCATATCAAATCATAAAAGCAGACAAAAATTAAAGCCAAACCTATCGGCCAATTTTTTTTGATATTTTGATTTTTGAGGTATACTTTTAAAAGTGGATTTAAAGCACTGATGAAAAAACATTAACTTCTGTCGTTATGATTATTGATTTAGACAATAATGATTTTAATCTTTGATTATCAAAACACTAAAGTCATCTTTTTAACATTTGCTTGGTAGCATTAACTCAAGTCTAAAGTACTATTTTATGTGGCACTCTTAGAATTTTTGTATTCATTGTACACGCTGAAATAGTACCATTAAAGTTATGGCGGACTTTCAAAAATAGTTTGGTCACCTTTCTGAAAATAATAAGAGTCAATATTTTATAGCTTTTATCAAAGGAACAAAGACAAAATTGCTTTCAAGTCTCAAATTTGAATAAATATTATAGCAATTTCATGTTTTAATTTTTTTCGATAATTGTTATAAGGAGTAATGGTTGATTTGACTAAAGATGAAATTGCACATTAATAAGTGATCATTTTTTCATCATTAATAAGTTATTTTACGCCCACTAACAAATTGAAAAAGGAAATTTTACAATATTCTTTAAATTAAATGGCGAATTATTGATTTTAAAAATGTAGCTAGTATTTTCAAATAATTACTTTGGCTGGGAAGTTTTTAGTCTCTACACTATTTCAATATAAGCTCCATTTTTAAACAGTTTTTAAAAATCGAGCATTGAAAAGTGTGATGAGACTTTGCAATTAAAAAAATTGAGAAAGATGAAAAAAGAATCTAACAAAGTACTTAGAAAATGACAAAAAAATTGAAACACATATTCAAAATTTAAATATTGTCCAAAACATCATCATTTTATCATATTCATTATATTGCGGATGTTGTTAAAATTTGAGAATGAGAATTGATAACCCTTAACATAACGATTTGAGAAGTGGTCAATTTAAATATTTGAAAGATTTACATTTACTGAATTTTTTCCCAAACATCTTTTATTTTACAATTTTTTGATGAGTGAATGCAAATGTAGTTTAGAATTTGAATATAGCAAAATATACCCAATTGCAATGATTCAAGTACCAGAAGTTCTTGAACAGGATTTGCTGGTTATAAGCTCATCTGCAGAATATTTAGAACAAGAGTTACCTGGGTATACGCCGGAGCAAATATGGATTGGATTTGAGCGTTGTGGATATGATCCACAACCTGTACCACAATATATCAAAAGCGGAGGTAATTTGGAAGTTTTACCATTCCATTTGAAAACAAAAGATTGGAATGAGATTTCGCCATGCAGACAGAGTGCCATAAGGGTAATGTACTACAACCCAAATGCATTCTTTTATCGAAATAGACCTCCTGGAGAGGAACCTATGTTCGGTCCCTGGTCAGAAGAAGAAGAAATCGCATTCCACGATCGTTTACAACTCTTCAAAGCATTTGGAATCGCAGAGAAACATTGGGGTATATTTGCTGCCACACAAAAAAGATTTGGTTATACTTGTGCTTCGCATTATAAAAAAGATTATGATCCGTTACGATTTAAAGATCGTCCAAAGCCGGAAATTCCGAATATTCCAAAAGACCAAATACTAGAATATCTCAGAAAAGAAGCTTTCGATATCGTAGTCGCTTGTATCAAAAATGCCGGGCAGTCAAAAGCGCAAATAATTTCCAGATCTACAAATCAGACAATTCCTTCAAAACCAAAAATTCGAAATAGAACAGAGAAACTAGAAATTACTTCAAATATTTTACTGGAAGATGATGATCCAATTATCTCCAGGCGACAATATCAAGAAAAACAACTGAACAAGACGCAGGAGGTTATTAGTGAACCATCTGCCGATATGAATCTCGGAATATTGTCTTCGTGCTCTTCAGATACTCCGAAAAACGAAAAAGAGCAAAAGTCCATAAACTTGGCTTTAGGAGCAAAGGATATGGTTACAGGATTACCTATGAGAACTCCAATGGTTAACCGCGACGGTTTTGTCCTCGATAAAAATACATGGCTTCAAATAGTCACTGGGCGTATAAAATGCCCATTTGACATTACTACTCTTTCGATAGACGATTTAACTGAAGTTACCAATGAGAATTTTGATAGACTTAGTCCATATATTATGAATATTGTTTTCTAATTTACTTTCTTTAAAAATAATGTTAAATATTATATAAAAACGAAACAAATAGATAGTTTATAACATTTTGAGAGCTTTGATATCAGGATCATTATTATTTCCAAACAATTCTTGAAACAATTCCTTTTCATTTTGCTCCGCAAGACGCGATGCGAGGCAATATCTAACATTTGAAACAGGATCAACCGCAAATTTTTTGGCAAGGTCCATAAATTTTGGCTTAATTCCGTAGAGAACAATTGCTTTAGTGACAATTATTCTCGCTTTGAATCCCTTAGTAGAAAGCCATAATAATTTATCTACTATGGCTTGACCGTAAGGAATAAGTTCCGCCCATAGCGGCGCAGAACCATCTCTGATGATAGCGACAAGGTCGCCGCTATATCTGAGAACGTAGTTAAGAAGCCGGGCTCCAAAAATAGGAATGAATTTCTGTGTCTGTATTTGTAATGCGTATCTGAGTCTCCAATCTTTGGCCTTGGCTGGTGAAAGGAACTCGAAAAATGGCTCCTTATCTTCGAACAATTCGGAAAGTTCGTATAAGTGCCATACAAAAGTAACGTTTTTGATTAACATTTTCGTAAATTGTATTAATATAGGCTGGTCTTCTTTCGAAGCACCCTTAACCATATCAAATAAGGCTGCACCAGACTCTACGGGGTAATTATCTGCTGCAACTTTGAATAAATTTTCGATAGCCGAAATTCCATTCGCAACGGCAATTTGTGGAATCGACCTTACAGCGAAGCGTCCAGCACTTGCATCGTTTAATACCTGTGCAAATAATTCCAGATTTTTCGGCGCGATACATCCGAAAACATCTGCAACTCTTTGCTTGACAATCTCGCTGTTATCGTTAGCAGCATTTGTAAGGACGTAGCTAACTACATTCTCATCGAGTGAGCACTTAGGAAGAATATCGACGATGGCTGCGCAGACATAATCGACACGATCGAGGCTCAAAGTATGGAATTGTGCAACAACAAGCTCTGTGTTGCTAACGATCGGGATTAGAGTAGCTGCAAGGGTACGATCCTTGTAATCGTTCGATACGGCGAGAGTTTTGATCTGTTTTGCAACGTATTGGTCGCGATATTTAGATGGAATTCTGCATGCCGTATCTCGATAGAGGTCTATGTAAATAGATGTGTATTTTGTTCCGGAAAGATGTATTGCATTAATTATCTCTGATAATACTGAGGTGTGGATGATTTGTAATCCTTCATCGCCGAAATTATCAATTGTAAGCTTTGCCATCTCGGGAATAAACTTGAATGACTCAGTATCGATCTCTTTTATCTTATCCTTAATGCGAGGAAGCAACGACTTCGTCAGAAAGGAAATGCAAAAAGCATCTTTGTTAATTTCCATCCCTATAAATGGGCTACATATACTTGACACCAAGGCCGAATCAGTAAGCTGAGAAAGATTAAAAGACGGACTACCAACTTCACACTGGGCCATTGGAAATTATATTGACGAATATCAATGACGATAGGGGAAAAACAAAAAACCGTGAAAAATTTTGGCTCAATTTTTTGTTTTTCAAGGCGCGAGAAGTTATCCAAATATATTTAGTGAATAGGTTATGGATGGCTGATCGATCAGAATTTGAGAGTCAATTTTATTTTGGATAAAAAGAAAAGTTTTTTTTTGAGAGGAAGAAAATCAATCTAACAATCAGCATTGAAAACTCAAAAATTCTTTACATGATTTTCCATTTCTACTAAAATGTATTAATAACATATTTAGAGATTATTTCTCTGAAAAGTTTTGTGAATTTTTTTTTCATGCGAGTTTGGCCTCTTTTAATTTTATATTGGTCTGTTGTACTTTGACCTTAGATCGTATGCTGAAACTACATATTTAATAATAAAGGAAAACCTATTATGTTCGGAGTCTGATATTAGTAAATTCTGGGGAAAGCCTCAATCTGCATATACTAAAATTTTGCTTTTTGCTTGGTACAATGGCTATATTTACATTGACATCAAGCACAAATTTCTAAGAGGGATCAAAAATTCTTACTTTTTGATCAAATATAAGAACAATGATGTTAAGGATTGGGTCAAAATCCCAAATTAACCGTGCATTTCCATTTGATTATACTAGGAAATAGATAGAGATGTGATAGGATCGTTCATATTACTCTTGCGTTTCGTGATATCCACCGATTTAACAAATAGTTTTGTTAATTCGATTTATAACCTAGTAATTACAATTTCAACAAGCTGCTTGAAAATATTTTTACACAAAAAATCGATCGGTGACAATCATCAAAATCGAATCTTGCTCTTATGCGTTTTTGAGGAAATAAATGAATAAAATCTTATCAGCCATAAGCAAAAAGATATATTCTTCAAACAGAATCATATCTGCCATGGCATTCCTCGGTAGAAGTGTTAAAATCTCAAAATTTGATAATTGCATACCATGATAAAAGTAACACAACTGACAAATATTATGTGATGCTTGTCATTTAGGTCTCATGCTATTGCTAACTCCTATCGATTCATTTTCATCAGTGCTTCATATCAATTTTCAGTGTTGTAAATAGTATTTAACGCCTATATTATTTCAATCCCATTAACAACTTGGCTCATTATTAAATACTCACTTAAATAAATTTCAAAATAAACAAAATAAGAAAAATACTTCTACTATAATAAATGAAAGCTTTATAATTCTATATAGATATAATTTTTATCTAATTTTCAAGACGAAATAACACTAATATAAACATCGGAATCTCTAATTTATCTCATATAGCTAAATTTAGTAGTAGATTTAGTATTAAAGTATATTTAGCAATTCATCATTAAGAGAACTGACATATTACAGAGCAAATTAGTCTTGGAAAACTATGTCCATCTCAATTTTTTAAATGAAGCATTCAGAATTTTTTGAATTAAAATACTTTGTTATAACTTTCGAATGTGACATTGTTTTTTTTTAAAAATTGAACTATATGTAAACTTTTCAAAAATTGGCGCCAATTTACCAAATAAAATATTCAAAAGGATATTTTGTATCATATTTAATACCTGTTAATCAACAAAGTTAAAACAATATATTTATATTATTCACTTTTTTCATAAATTCATTATGTATCACTATAATGAGCTCATCATTAGAGCACTATACAGAATAAACACCGATGTTGAATCAGCAATTTCCAAAGTCTTTATTGATTTAGATAATCAACTTATTGAATCCATAAAGTATCCACCATTTCGGATTCTTTCATTAATACAAACTGCATCTATATACAATAATAGATATTTTCGATCATATCTATCCATATTTAAGATGTTTTATCTAAAATATCCGCAGATTTCAACAAAAGATGTATCCACTATATTTCAATACTTTTTGAGGAAGGAATTTTGCATTACAATTGGTGAAGAAAAAGAACCCAGGCTCATATTTTACGATTCTGAAAATTATTCAATCGAAGTTCATCAAAAGAATACAATTTTTAAGGCTATTATGGATGACAACAAAGAATTATTTATAATATCTATAGAAAGAGAAGGATTTGATAAAAATCAAAAATTGAAAAGTGATTTTTATCCAGAATCAGAAGAAGGCTATACATTGCTTGAATTATCTTGTTATCATGGAGCTGTAGAATGTTTCAAGTTATTAAGATCAAAATTCAATTCAGAAATCACTCCAAAATGCCTTCAATTTTCATTTTTGGGAGGAAATCCTGATATCATGAGCGAATGTTTAAAAGAGCATGACCCGGATGAAGAATGCATGAAATATGCAATAGCATCACACAACATTGATTTTGTAACTTTTTAGTTAATGAATATGGAATTGATATTGATGTTAATGATTGCATTGATTTTTACAATCTTCAAGCATTTTTTGTTTATTTGGATCTAACAAATCACATTAACAAATGTTTTATTGCTTCGCCATTATTTAATATATCATCACTTTGTGAATATTTTATTGGAATTGGAGCTGACATTAATGCGAAATCTAGGAATGGTATCACAGCTTTACATTCTGCGGCCTTAAAAAACAGTAAGGAAATTGTTCAACTTTTAATTGCACTTGGTGCAGACATTTCCCCTAAAAATATCTATGGGGTAACACCTCTTCATTTTGCATGCGAATCAAATACTATTGATGTTGTGAAACAACTTATTTCTAGTGGGGCAGATATAAAAGCAAAAGATAATCAAGGACAATCTATTCTTTTTTATGCAGGAACTAATGAAAATGTTGAGATATTTAAATACATTTTTTCATTAGGTTTTAACATAAATGAAAGAAACAATAATGGGCATACTGTTTTTCATCATGCAATCACTAATGTTAGGACAGAATTAATAAAATTTCTTATTAAAAATGGTGCAGATATCAATTCAAAAATTGAGGATGGCAAAGCTCCTCTTCATTACGCTGCATTTTTCAACCGAAAAGATCTATTTGATTTACTTATTTCATCCGGAGCTGATATCAATGCCAAAGATGACGTAGAAGCAACAATTCTCCATCATACAGCAAGTTTATATAACTATGATGGAGAAATAGCAAAATATCTAATTTCACACGGTGTTGATGTCAATGCCAGAGATGATAATGGTTTCACGCCTTTATTCTATGCAGCAAAATTTAATTGTAAAATTCTTGGCGAAGTTCTTATTTTTCACAATGCAAACATTAATGCAAAATATAAATACATGCAATCCTCACTTCACATTGCAGCAATAAATAATGCAATTGATGTCGCCGCACTTCTTATTTCAAATGGAGCAGAAATCAATGCTAAGGATTACAATGGGAAAACAGCTCTTCATTTTGCAGTATTAATGAATAATCAAGATATAGTTGAGATGCTTATTTCAAATGGAGCAGATGTCAATTCGATTGATATCGAAGGAAATTCCGTTCTTCTTTTCGCTGTTCTAAACAATAGAAAAGAGATAGCAAGGATTCTAATTTCAAATGGTGCAGATATCAATGCAAAAGACAATGATGGAAAGGCTGCTCTTCATTACTCAGTATTAAATAAGTATCAAGATATGACTGAGTTCCTTGCTTTATACAATGCAGATATTAATATCAGAGACAAATATGGAAAATCTGCTCTTCATTTTGCAACAGAAAAAAACTTGAAGGAAATTGTAGAAATTTTAACAACTTATGGTGCAGATATCAACGCAAAAGATGTTAACGGAGATAGTGTCCTTCATTATTCAATCATTACGAAAAATAAAGACATTACATTATTTCTACTTTCAAATGGAGCAGAAATAAATGCGAAAGATAATTATATGAAAACACCCCTTCATTATGCAACTGATAATAATTTTAAAGAATTAACAGAAATGCTTATTTCCCATGGAGCAGATATTAATGCAAAAGATAATTATTTAAAAACGCCTCTTCATTATGCAATATATCATAATTTTAAACAATTAGCCGATATTCTTATTTCGCATGGAGCAGATATCAATGCACACAATTTTGATGGAAAATCTATCCTTATGTATGCAATCATCCAAAATTGTATTGAAATAGCTAAACTTCTTATTTCAAATGGCACCGATATCAATGTGAAGGATAATAATGGATTAACAACTCTTCATATTGCCATCGAAAAGAAAAATAATGAATTGACAGATTTACTGGTCTTGCATGGATCAGATATCAATGCAAAAGAGAATAAAGGACGAACAGCGCTTCATTATGTTACAATAAAAAAGAATCAAGAAATAGTCGAACTTCTTGTCTCATATGGAGCAGATGTTAATGTAAAGGATAACATCGGTTACACTGCTCTACATTATGCGACAGCGTTAAATTTAATTAATATTGCAGATTTTCTCATATCTCATGGAGCTGAAATCAGCTCAATTGATAAGAACTAGCAAACCACCTTTCATATTGCCTCAGCATTTAATCAAAAAGAAGTTGCAATGCTTTTAATTTCACATTTTTCGATACAAACATGAAGATAATTGAAGGTTATACTTGCTTTCATTTTGCAACATGCAACATAGTATGGAATTTGTCTAATTAGAGGGAAAACTGCACTCCATTTTGTGGCATTGGGCAATTTTAAAGGAATCGCAGAATTACTTATTATAGATTCAAAAGATAATGAAGGAAAAACTCCTCTTCTATATGCCTTTCAAAACAAGAAGAGGAGTTTTTTACCAATACTCTAATTATATAGCTAGAATTATTTAACTGAGAACAAGTATAAAGGAAGAAAAGATACTAAAAAATGAAGCAATGTAATAATTCACAGGAAGTGTGCATATTATACCAAAAGGATTTCCGTAACAAATCGATATTGGATCGCATATTGCACCAAATAAATCTAAATATTGAACTACAAAAAAATCAACTCTTGAATCAAGTTGTTCTAGCCTTATTGATTGATAAATCCCTGGTCGAACAGGCATTACAACTGGCTCTGTCTTATTAAGATAGCTCGGATTATTATTTCTGAATATTGAAATCGTTTGCTTTGTTTCAGTGGTTCCTAAAATAGAAAAATCTGTCGGATATTTCCATGATGAATTATTTACCACTCTGGCAGTATATGAAACGTGAGTTAGATAAATTAATTTTTTGAAAATAACATCAACCCATATTGTTTGATACTCGCCTGAATACATTTGGGAGTAATCTGATGAAACATTAAGCATCGCTGTGCTATATAAACCTGGTAATGCAGGATGGAATAAACTTGAGCTCACAGAAAATGTTGATCTGTCATTAGGATACAGATATCTGATGATCCCATTTTTTGGTCCATTAATTCTGGGAATAAACTTTTGCACATTTTTGATTTCTTTCTCCTTAAAAAATTAAAAAGTGACGTTTATTCTTGCTTATTATAAGCATTACCATGAATAAGTTACATTTAATACCCAAACCAAAAAAATGAATTGTCACTTTTTTGGAGAGCAAAAAATGATAACTTATAAAGAATTAATCTATCACGGCCGCACATATGATATTTTTAGATTTATCAAGTTAATATTAAAACTTTGAATAGCAGTAGATATGTTCTTCATTAAATATGCTATGAACAACTTCAATTTAGTGAAGAAACACCACAAAAAAAGAGGACTGCATAAGCAAAAAAAAGTGACTTAAATTCAAACATGGGAAGATTCTTGACCATCAAATCACCAAATGGAAATCGAAATATAATCCACAAGTAGATCGAAATATGAATGGAAATGTTAAAAACTTGTATCCATATTGTTATTCAACAATTTCATTGCTGTAGAATGAATTTGCTTCTGAATGCATGCCATTTAATAAACATAGTCATCTTTTATTTAATTATTTGCTTAATTATCTCCAACTATCAAAAAAGACTTTAGATATTATATCTCTCTATAGAAACTATTTTATCGAAATTAATGGAAAACAAGGCCAATTCGAAGAAGACATCAATCTTTTGAGTGAAACACCATTAAGAGTTCAAAACGGATATGTAATTGTTAATCCGAGAGATTCTGACAGTTTATCGAAATCAGGCTTTGATTGGAAGAATTTTCAACATTACAAGATCGGATCACATAGTAATCTCACTGTGACAACAACAAGACGTAATAAACAAATGATTAAGACGAATATGACACAAATTTCTCATCACATTTATGCCGCAGCATTTAATTTCGTTGATAATGTAAGTGAGACGCCATTTACTTTGGAATTAACTGGATATCTCTTGGAAGCTGAATATAAAGCGACAATCCTTCAGGCATGGGATAATTCCATCAAATATCCAGGTAAACGAGGATCAAATAAACTTTATTTGACATTACTTGGTAGTGGAGTTTTCGGAAATCCAATTGATGTTATTTGCAATTGTTCCTTATGATGCATACATTATAAATATATACATCATAAGGAACAATTCCCTCTAGATAGCTGGGAAACTTTCTCTAAATAACTTATCATTTGGAGAAAGTTTCCCAGCTATCTACTGGGAACTAAAGGCTATGAGGCACTAATATATAGTCAGTGCCTCATAGCCTTTAGTTTGTTATTAAAAACGAGAAAACTTGTTCGAAATGATAAACAATTTCGAACAAGTTTTCTCGTTTTAAGGAGGGAATTGTTCCTTATGATGCATACATTATAAATATATACATCATAAGGAACAATTCCCTCTAGATAGCTAGGAAACCCTAAATTAACTATTAATCTTTGAGATATTTTTTTTATTGAGGTTAATACGTTTTTCTAAATAATTAAAATGTAAAATTTTGATTGTGAACTCATCTCTAATATTTTGGCTCCTTAATATATTTGAATCATGATCTTTGAGAAGAGTTCTCAAATGTATTCACAAAAGCTATTTTTCCTTGAAATTTAAAAATCCTGTTTATTATATATTACCGAATTCAATTCCCTACATATTTCAAAATATTCTATGAACATTTCAATTTTTGAAAAAACATATTTTTTCCAAATATATTTATTATCATATTTCTAATAATATTTCCTAAAGCATCACTTTTTACTTTCTCGATGATTATTTCCCTCTCAAAAAAATTCAATAGCTTACATTTTGACAGAACTTAATATGTAACATTTCATATTGGATCTCTCCTTGGCATTGATGAGCTTATTACTGTTTATAAAACACAATACATTGATAAGTTTAAACTTGATGCTTCTAATTCCTTGGATTTACTTGATTACTATTTAGAAGTTTCATGTGAAGAAAAAATCAAAGAGTGTATTGATTGTGTTTCGCAAAATTTTTATCAAATTGATTTGAAACAACTACTTTCAAAAGCAGAAAAGTTTGGATTTGATATTCTTCAGAGAATAATCGGTAATGAAAAACTCAAAATTGAAACAGAAGATTCATTGGCAACTTTTATTTTTTCATTAATTAAGAAGAAAAAATATTTCTATCCTTTATTTGAATGCCTCCAAATTGAGTTTTGCGACATTCAAATCATCAATAGTTTATTCGATCGGATTAATATTAATAACTATCAAATTGTTGCAAAGACATTTCGTGATGGGATAATCAGGGCCAAAAGTATATTTAATAAAAATAGAGGTAGAGAATATCGCCAAAACTATTCTATGAGCGGGAATGTCATGTATACAGCACATCCTAATCAAAAAGTAACTGGACTTAATTCGATAAACAATTACTATGATAAAACATTATGTAAGATTGAAAACGAAACTAGAGATTGGTCAACCCTGAAATGGGTGATAAAGTCAAAGAATTCCATTTGTCCAACAGAATATTTTATTTCATCTGACACTCTTGAAACATGGAGACTGGAAGGAACTACAGTTAATGGAAGAATAGAATTACTCCATGCAGTATGCAGGAAACCATTTGTCCCAGGAAAATTTGAAATGCGACGCTATCCACTTAAAACAAACAATAAATTCAAATCATTTAGAATCATTCAAGAAGATTCTATATATCACGAACCTAAGAATTCTTTAGAAGTAAGTGTTTTCGATTTTTCAGGCATTATTTATTGATTTTTTACTATAAACATAACATTTAATAAAACAACTCTATCAATGGAATAAAAAGCTTTTTTCATATTAATGAGCATCAATAAAAGGTGATAATTTTGATTGTTCTTATTCGAATAAATCTTGAGCAAATCCATTCGTATTAAAGGAAATTCCGAATTCAGAACTGATGAAATAAAACAATCTTGTAAGGGCTTCTTAAATAAAAACTTAACCAAACTCATCCAGAACAAGTTTCTGTAGCATCATTTTGGATTTTATAGTTTTCTGATCTTTTCGGATCTTATAGAAGCAAGTTAATATAACAACAATTGAGATAACAACGATTCCGACCGTTGTTCCGATGATTATCTTAATAGTAAGACTAAGGCCTTTTTTATAAACTGGGCAAATACCTGATTTACGTGTGATCTTTTTACCACCAAATTTGTTTTTAGGGTAAATAAGAGAACACTGAACTGAATCGAATGACAATAAGTTTTTAAGGGAATCGCCATCAACTGTCGTATTTCCGCAGTAAATAAATTCTTTGATTTTCGCGTTTGTAAATGAATCTTTTTCAATAGATGCAATGTTCGAATATATATGGATATGGAGATCTTGACTTCGAACGAATTGACTTGGAATTGAAATAGATCTATTATGATCATGTATTGTCAAGTTTCTCAAATGTTGACATGAATATAGAGAAGGTAATTCAGTTACTAAGTCTGAGTCAAACGTAACATTGTAAATATTAGAATCGCCTACATATTTCAGTATTTCATAATTATTTGAACAAAAAACTAATTCTTGCAAATGATAAAGTTTGTCAAACACATCTTGAGCCATTGTCGCATTACAATTCATACAAATTGTGATTTTTTGCAAAGAAAATAAACTTCCAAATGCCATTGAACCAATTGTATGTAGATTCTCATGAAGAATTATTTCTTTCACTTGCATACAACTATTAAATGAATTGTTTCCGAGAATTTCTAATGACTTTGGTAAATCAATTCTAGATAACTTATTGCAATTATAAAATGCAGAATGATTTATTACTTGGAGAGATTCAGGAAAATTAATATGACTTAAACTACAACAATCTTTAAATGATCCATATCCAATATATTTTAATGTATTTGGTAAAATAATTTTGCTTAGAAATCTGCAATCATGGAAGCAAAAATCATCGATTTCTTTTAATTGTGTATTTGTGAGATCGATTTCCTTTAAATTAGGGCATGAACCAAAAGAATATATTCCAATTTTTATTAAATTTGGAGAGCCAAAATAAACATTTTCTAGGGACTGACAACCTGCAAATGCATAATTTGATATTTCAACTAATTTTTCAGGTAATTGAATATATACTAATTTTTTACATGACATAGCGAATTCTTCTGGAATAACTGCAATTTTAATTCGTATATCAAGTGTATATAAATTTTCGCATCCAGCAAATATTCCGGTTGATAATCTAGGACTAATATCATAAAAATCAAACTCAACTTTAATAATATCAAAGCAATACATAAAACAATATTCTCCAAGCGATTCCAATCGAGATCCAAATTTTATTTCTGTAATACCACTACATTGAAATGAATATGCTCCTATTTCATATATTGTTCTGAAGTTAAAATATATCAACTTTTCACAGTATGAAAAAGCTCTGTCTTCAACAATTAGTATATATCGTGAATTTCTGAGATATTGGAGATTTTTACACATTTCGAATGTTTTTTCTTTGATAATTTCAATGAATTTTGGTAAAACAACATCTTCTAGATTTAAACAATAGCGGAATGCTGATTTGCCAATTATTGTATAAGAAGAGTTGAAAATTACTGATGTGAGTTTAGTGCAATTTTCGAATGAAGAATCATCAATACGTTCTAAGTTTGCAGGAAATGAAAGTGTCATAATATTAGTGCAGTTGAAAAAAGAATAATTACCTATAACTTTCAATGAAATAGGGAATGAAATTGTTTTAAGATTTGAACAATTAAAAAAACATTTTTCGCCTATTTGTTGTAAGTTTGTTGGAAAATTCAGTTGTATAAGACTTTCACAATTTGCAAATGCTAGTTTTCCGATAGAAATAAGACTTTCTGGGAACTGAATGCTTTGAAAGTTTATATAACCCTGATATTCCGAATCTTTAATATCAGTAACACCTTCTTCAATGACAAGATTATCTCCATCATCGCACACTTTTGAAAATACCGACGCAAAAAATAAGAAACAATACATTTTTATTTATCCGAGTATACTTCTGAAAAATTGAGAGGGAAATTAAAACAATTATCATCTAAGTTAAATAAACCAATTATTTTATGCAAAAATTGAAAATTAATTTGAATATCTTCTCAAAAAATTAGGAGGCCGATCAGAACTAAACTAAAAGTTTGCATGATGCTGAACTCATAACTTTAATCTGATATCAAGTTATTTTGCGCCTATAAGAGCACTTTCGCAATTATTTTATTCATATGGCATGAAATTGATAGATAAGAATGAATGGATCGCAAACACTAATTTACTGGTATTTTCACTATGTAAATCCTGAGTTGCTTTTCTGATATTAATGAATATTCTAATCTCGGCATGCGATATGGCTAATGTTGGCTTATTAAATGCTATATTTTTGAAAAGTATGTTCAATTTAGAAAGATATCATTATAAATCTTAAAAAAAAAATTGTTTCTTTTCTTATTCTGCTTTACTTATTCAGCGAAAATAGGATCTGTAATTTCCTATGAGAATGAAGCAGATCTTATATTTCTTATGGTAACATCAGAGAATACAGTTTCTCTTGGAACAAATAATACTCTCGGAATTTCACAATATAATCACGATCCAGAATTATACTTAAGGCCTGAAGTCGAAATAGAAGGTCATAAATATAACATTACAGAAATTTCTGAGTCTGCTTTAAGTAATTTGGCATTTGAAAAAGTCTTAATTCCAAAATCTGTTAATAAAATCGGGCCCAGAGCATTCTTCAAGTCAAATATTACAGAACTAGACCTTTCTGCAACAAATATTACCGAAATTCCAAGTTTTTGTTTTGCATATTCCAGAATTAAGAAACTATTGCTTCCTCAAACTATTCAGACAATATCAGAATGTTCATTTTCCATGACTACGCTCGTTAATTTTGTTTTTCCCAAAGACCTTGTTACAATCGGAACAAGATCTTTCGAATCCTCAGTGATTGACACAATTGATCTCAGCCAAACGTCTGTAAATCTTATTTGTCAATTCGCTTTCATAGGTTCCACACTCAAAACATTCATTTCTTCCCCTCTTTTACAGAAAATTGAACAATACGTTTTTGCATGCACTCCAATTCAATCATTGACCTTCTCAACCACATTATCTGAGCTTGGAAACCACTGTTTCTACGAATGCAAAGAATTAGAATCAATAGATTTAAGTCCAACAGTTATTTCCATTATTCCTGGCTTCTGTTTCAACAAATGCTCCAAACTTGCGAAGTGCTTGTTCCCTCTTACAGTTTCCATCATTCAAAACTTCGCTTTTTCTCAATCCGGAATTGCGAAAATTAATTTTCCTCCAAAACTCTCAGAAATACCTCGCTGCTGCTTCCTTCAGTGCTACAACCTCGAAGAAATCGATCTCTCGCACACAATCGTCAAATACATCGGTTCAGTCGCTTTTTCGAGTTGTAAACTTCTATCGTCCGTAAATTTCGGAAATAATTTAGATGATCGAAGAAGTTGCTTTTTCGAACACCTCATTGAGGACAATTGTTTTACCACATACTACTGATTACATTGGACTTGGTGCTTTCGCGTATTGCGATGAACTGTTGAGTGTTGATTTTTCAAAGACAAAAATCACGGGAATAGAAAAACAGACATTCTACAAAACTTCAAAACTCAAAGAAATAAAAATACCAAAATCTGTCACTTTTATCGGTGATGCTGCATTTTACATGTCAGATTTAAGAAAAATCAAATTTGATGCAAACATTTCATCGCTTGGAAAAATAAGTTTCTTCTGCTGTAAGAATTTGATCTCTGCAGATTTCAGTCGTTGCCCTGTTAGAAAAATACATGACTTCACTTTTGCCAGGTGTCAGATTTTGTCAGAAATTATTTTACCAAGTTTAGTGAGAACCGTTGGTTTGTCTGTTTTCATGGACACAAAAATCACTTCATTCGAAGGTGGTCGAACGATACAAACCGTCGGACCAAAGTGTTTCATGAATTCAAAGCTGAAAAACTGTGATTTGTCAAGAACATCGATAACGGTTTTGCCAAGCCAAATATTTGCCAATTGTTCGGAATTGATTGATGTAAAACTTCCGCCTGTTTTGGAGTTTATTTCTCCATCATCGTTTACATCGACGGTTTTGACAAATTTGACATTTCCAAGGACATTGAAAACTATTGGTCCTCATTCATTTTTCGATTGCCAAAAGATCGAAATTCTGAACTTTACAGATACTGTTTTATATGAGATTGGACATCATTCATTTTACAAGTGCAAATCATTGAAGACTCTTTTACTTCCTGACGCTGTTAAATACATTGGCGGAACTTGTTTCGGACACACGAATTTGACTGAATTAATAATGCCTAAAAACAAAGATTTTGTCTCTGTCGAAGGAGATGTTTTTAATCACCTTGGAACTGTTGTTAAACTGGACATGGAATACTTGGATATCGCTGAGATACAAAGCTTCCTTTTCATGAAGGATTTGAGTAGATTGCAGTATTTATCACTTCCAAAGAAACTTGAATCAGTTTCAGACACAATTTTCGTTCCTTGTCCTAATTTAAAGTTTGTTTATTATGGTGGAATAAATGTAATGGACACTGTTCAACAGATTGACGGAGATGTTCCACTTATTTTTGTTTCTAAGGACTACCCTGATAATAGACTATTCGGAATCCACGCGAGAGTTATAAAGGACTCATCAGTCATGTTCTCTCAGTAATATTAGATATTTTTATTTGTTATTTAATTATTAAAATGATTGGTTGTATATTTATACTTTTTGCATCAATAGCAATGAATGTATGTAATAACCTCCACTTTAAATTTTATCATGGTGCTAATTATAATATTCCCAAGAATACTTTCTTTGAGTATGATGAAAATAATTGTTCTATATGAAAATTCTGGTCGAATTTGGCTGCTTGAAACATAGTTTCATTAGATCCAATGTAAATATTGATTTATTTCTACAAGATATTATTCACAAATTGTCACATTTGAGTTTAAAAAAGCGAAAATTTCCTGCAAGATTTACATTTTTCATTTGCAGTTTCTTTTTGAATTTGTAACATAAACTCAATTGAATTCATCTAAGACTTAAACATTCAACAAAGCTCAATATTCGAAATGAGTAGCATTGAAGCATATTTGTTTGTATTTATTAAAAAACTAATTGAAGTTTTATGGGATACAAACACATAAATTTTAAAATAAACAAACAAATAAAAAAATATATAAAAAAGTAAAAAGGGAGTTAATTTCTCTTTTGGTAGTAAATCGAGACAAGTTTTTGCTGCTGTGGCAAGAGCTGGTTGATGTAGTTGTCTCCGAGTTCCTGAGACTTGCATTTTATCTCTACAAAACACAAAACAGAAGATTTTCTGACAGAACTCGATTCTGAGTTAATTCCGACTGTTGCCGTCTTTCCTATTGTTGGAGCAACAATCTGAACATTCTCCAGAGTGTTGCTAACAATAAGACGAGTCATCATCGAAATTGACCTCTCTGCAGAATCAGAATTTGGGGATTCAAAGACAATCGATGATAAACTAGACACAAGATCCTTCAGACCATTCTTAGAGTTAAAAATAGCTGCAAGAACGTTATCTTTTGGCTTTGAATCAGGGATTTTAAGTAATTCTTCCAAAATTACTTGAAATCCAAGAGTTCCATGCTTCTTTATAATCTTTGCGATCATAACAAGCGTTGTATTTGGGTCTTTATGCTGAATAAGCGACTCATTGAGAGATTGAAACACAATTCCATAAAAATCATTGTAATCTCCAATATTTTCATGCTTGGTACAGAATTTCTCAACTTCAGAAAGCCATTTATCATGGTTTTTCTCAGAATATTTTGGAAAATCTGCAGCTTCATTTTGATTTGAGGTCGTAGAAGCAGTTTCCTTAGGTATTGCACCTGGTACGTACGATTTGATGAAGTTGGTAAATGAATCTTTCTCAGACGGAGGCAAATTCTTCACAAAATTGTCAAATGCGGGTCTATTTCCATTAAAAATGCTTCTTAGGATCTCTCCGGCCGAGTGCCTTGAACTTACTTCGGATGAGTGACTTGTTTCAAGCACAATATGGAGCAGTCTTTGAATTAAATTGTTGTCTGATAATGAAGCATTTTTTGCCAAAGAATTGGCCAGTAGTAATAACTCCGGGGATAGGCTCTGCTGTTCCATTATACCATTTATTACGTCCGAAGGAGGGAAGATTTCGGGGATATGACCTAATAAATTTCTTGCAGTCTTTTGGAGCTCTCTGTTGTTCGCATTCTGGGTTGTTCTCAACAGGAGAGTAATTATTTTCGGCAAAACATTGGAAAAATATGTTGCAAAAGCATCTAATAAATCTGATAAAATATTAAATGCGATTTTCTGTATTTCTGAGTTCTTATTCAGGCAGCTTTGCAATACTGTAGTACCGATTGAAGCAATATCATCTCGTAAATCTTCAATATGACCTGATTTAATTTCGATTTTTATTTTATTCAGGAATTTCTTCTCATCTCCATCAAATGAGTAAGTTCTCTTGATAACATTCGATTGTCTATGCTTCTCTTCGTCTGTTCTCGTTTCGGATATTGTAGATCTGTGAGAATCTGGCGGAGTTGGCAATTTTCCAAGTCTCTTGTTCTGATGGTTTGATTTAACCGATGAAGAACGGTTTGGTCGTGTCTCTACCTTATGATGTAACACAGGAATTGATGATTTCGTTGAAGATGGCTGTTTAATTATTTTTCTTGGAGTTTCTGAACGATTTTTCGTTGGAATTCTTGATTCTTTCTCTTCCATGTTGTGTTTCTTTTGCTTTGCGAACTCCTGCAGCTTCTGTTTTTGCTGTTCTCTTAGTAATTCTTTGTTTTTGTTGATTTGATCTTTTTGATCTGGTTCTTTCTCTGTATTTATCTCACGTGGTGCTGGTCTTTGTACTTTCTTGTATACACGAGTCTCTGTTCTTGGCGTTGGTTCTGCTGATTCGATGGCTTTTTTGGTTCTTTCGTCGATTTTCGATAAAATCGATTGGTATCTCGATGGATTTGTTTGGCCGAGGTTTCTGACTGCATTTCTTGCAAAGATTCTCGTTTCTGATGATGCATCCGCTAAATATTTTATAATAATTTGCTCAAATTTATCAAAAGAAGACTCTAAAAGCTCAGAAGGCCATATGGAGCAGATTATAGAGATTGACTCGGATGCAACAGCTCTCTGCGTTGCTCCTTTAGAGTTACACAAATCAAAAATTGATAATAAAACTTTTTTTGATGGAGAATTAGTAACAATCGACAATACAGCAAACTTAGTACTATCAGCAATGATCTGTGTACCATGTCCAAATAGAGAAGAGAGAGGTCCGATGTAATCTCCAAGAAGATCAAACGAAGATCCTGTTTCTTTTGCAAGTTGAGCAATAAAAAGGCATGCTCGCTTTAGTAATGCACTTCGTAAGTTAGTTGCTGCAGATATTAGCCCATGATATATTGATGGAAGTCCTTTTTTAAAGGATGTATATTCTAAAGCACCACCTTTAACAAGTCCCATACCTCTATTAATGAATTCTACTTGTGTATCCCATTCTTGTCGTTCGTCTATTTTTTGAATTAGTTGATCTAACTCAGTTTCTGCTTCTTTTTCAGAATTTACTTGTATAGGTTCTATGTCATCATCTGGATGATTAAACTCTTCTCGTGTTTGCTCTGTTATGTCATTAGTTGATGGAATTTTTGATGGTTTATTCATATAATGAAAACGTTTTAATTCTTTTATAGCGGCGTGCAGCGCCAATGAATAAATTTATTAATTTTTTCGAGTTATAACAGGAATAATTCATGAGATATGCATATTTTGAAAATTTGGTGCTCAAATCTTTGAAATTAAAAGATAATTTTTTGAAAGTGTGTGTTAAATGATCTCAAAGTAAGGCACAATACTTTCAGATACATACAAAAAGAAAAATTGTACACAGTAGAAAGTAACTCTTTTAGTTTGTGATCCAAGCCCTTTTAATTCTCTGTAATGAATTATTTTCTAGTGAAGATGTTAATTGAAAGTTCAAATTCTGGCATATTTCTCATTAAATCATGATATACTTATCGAAATTTTAAAAATTATTAAAATAAGTTCAAATTTATCATTTTTAAACAATATAGTTG
Organism: Trichomonas vaginalis G3; assembly: GCF_026262505.1. Classification (NCBI taxonomy): domain Eukaryota; phylum Parabasalia; order Trichomonadida; family Trichomonadidae; genus Trichomonas; species Trichomonas vaginalis. The sequence continues at coordinate 11,581,652 of NC_067207.1, forward strand.
GTGCTTGACTGTGTGATTAAAATTTTTTCAAAAATTGGTGATGATTACTAAAAAATATAATAAATTTTTTTTTATTTACATAAAGTTGTAGAGATTAAGCGCGTTTGATGAACTTCTTAAAACCAAAGTAAGCAGCTCCGATCACTGCGCCAACGATTCCGACAGAGATTGCGATATCTACCCAAGGAGATTCTTGGTTTTCTGATTTCTGTATTTGTTCGATCTTTTCACTTGTGTTTCTGACCACTTTAATCGTGTTTGTATCCATTCCCATACTAGATGCCAAACTTTCCATGAGTTTCATGCCTTTTACCTCATCAACTTTGATTGGGCCACCACCAACGAGGTAGAGCTTGGCCAAATTGCCGATTGCGTCGTTGTCTCCGTGAGATGCTGCGTCACATAAGACGTTTTCGGCTAATTCGTAGTGCGGGAAAGGAAGTCCTTCATCTATAAGAAGTGTTGCTAACGAAATCATACATATTTGGTCTATATTTAATAAAACTGCATTCGCTAACCAATAAATAGCTTCATTTGTCCTCTTCTGCGTTATCAGGAACCTTCCTAAGAAGTGGGGAGCTGTAGTGCAGCCGTCTAAAGCAGCTTTTGTCAGCCATTTGATTCCATATTCGATGTTGTTAAGAGAAATCGCAAGCATTCCGAGGAAATACGATGAAAGAGAATCAATACTATCACCCCCACGAATGATGGTTGGGAAATGAGTATGCGTTTGAATTTTTATTGTAGTCATAATACGATTTCTATCGAAATTAATGATATCTACTTCATCCCAGAAGTTGCCTGAAATGGCTTTGGATTTGATGAGCTTAGAAGTAACTTCAACGGGCTCATCTTCTGGAATAGAAATGTAAATAGTAATAATTCCGTCGTTTTCAAGCCAATAGTATGGATAATCGTGTTCGGATCCGAGTAATGGTCCGTGAACCGCTAAGTCTGGCCTTGGAAGTTGAGCAGATTTTAGAAATTTTTCCCATTCTGATTGATTAATTTCAGGATTTTGGACAAATTTTCTATACTGCTGAACAATTGTCTTGTACTCGGTCTCATAAGACTCAATTTTCGTTGTCGGAGTGTATTGTTCATATTCTTGTTGAGACATTTTTTTTCTAGAAAAAAAAATTTCGAATTTTCAAAAAACCGCCCGAAAATTTTCGTCATTTCAGTGATCTTTAAATTGATTTTAGCATCACATTATAATTACTAATGTTTTTGTTCGATAGATCCTTGGTTGTTTGGACAAAATCTAAATTGGCCGAACCAATTATGGAGGATCGGAGCGTGTAAAGAAAAATTTGTGTTTCATTAGTATGTAAAGATATTATTTCGTATTAAAGTTCGTCATTCTTCGGTTCGAGTCTTTTCAGAGTAATAAATGGCTGAAAATTCTTTGTTTGAATCGTAGCGTACTCGTATCTGCCGTATTTAGGAGCGAACTGACCTATGCTAAATGTTTTGTTCTGATCCGTAATCAACTGTGTATGAGCGTGTCCGATACAGAAGTATTCGTCTGAGCGCATAACATTAACGAACTTTCTTAACTTCGATGCATAGTTGTAAACAACTGATCCTCGAATACGAATATTTAATAAAACGTCATGAGCGAGAAAAATGCGTGGATTTGTAGGTAATATCATGTAAGGATCAGTAATTAAGTGAATGAACTTTGTAAAATTAACATTTGCTATGAGTGGAGGGATAAAAGTTCTGTCATGATTTCCGCCAAGGAAATACATTGGTTTTAATAGGTTCTGAAGTCTTGCTACTGTTTTGAAGTACGCAATATATGGATTTACACATGTGCCATCGACCATATCTCCGAGAACAAAAATTACGTCAGGTTTTTCTTGCGCTAAAACAAGGTGAAGACCTTTGAAAAGTATTTCTAGATCATTCTCTATGGTTTCTTTCTTTCCCATATGGAAATCGCTTATTAATAAGATTTTTGAATATCTTAAATCGATATCTATTGGATTTGGTGGTGGCATGTTGAGGACTGAAGCATTCTTAAAGAATTCGTCGATAGTTTCGTTTGTTGCTGTCATTACATCTGATAGTTGCTCTAACAAAAGGATAAAATACAACATTGAAAATGGAATAAAATGAATATAATTTTATAGAAATGGAAAAGCATTGAATGTCAGGCTATATCCTAATAATGAAAGTTCAAAAAAGTGAGAAAGAGAAATCTTTATAAAAATTTTGAGAAAAGATGCGATCATAGTATAGAAATATGAACTTCTTGTGAGCTGAAAAATACATATTTAATAAAATTTTTGTTTATTTCCATTTAAACATCTATTTCTAAAAATAATTCAAGTAATTTATATATAAAACTCAATCCAATGCTGATTTCTACCTATAGAAACGTAATTCGATAAACTTTTCTGTAAAAAAAAATTATTCATTTTGGAAATCAGGTAAAGTAAAATTATCTGATTTCTTTTGAGGTGAGAATACAGGACTAATAGGAGAATCATTTGGCTCCGCTCTGTATTCTTCGAATTTATTTCTCCTTGGTGGTTTAGATTGAGATTTCGTTCCGAGTTGTAAGGACATGTTACTTTTGCTCTTAGGCATTCTTGGATCGCCGTAATATTGATTTCTATTTGGACGATTTGAAGTTCTTGGTGTTGGTTGTTCTTTTCTTGAATCATTCCTACTATAGTTATCTCTTTTATATGTTTTATCTGATCTAGGATTAGAATCTTGTTTAGCTGGAGCAGTTTCTGGATTAGGTTGACTTTTAATTTGCTCTAGATGTGGCTGAGGCTTCTTTCTAGGTAAATCTGTTTGACTTTGTGAAGGTACATACGGTCTAAAGTTTAATGATTGTGAATGTACAACTTGTTGCTTTTTTTCTTTTTTATTTTTCTCTTCGCGTGGTTTATCACTTCGCTTGAGCTTTCCTTGGTCATAATCAGTATAATAATTGTCATCAAAATTTCCGCGATCTTCGGATATCAAAAAATTTAACGTTGTCATTAAAAATTTAAAAATAATTGTCACTTTTGACTGAAAAAATATCGTTTTCGGAGATCAAATGGTTGCTAGAATATTAACAAAAATTGATGGTGCTTCATATTTATAATTAATGTATGTTCGAAATAAGACGTATTTGTAATGTTTGATACAAAAACAGTTCATCAAGAGCCAATATCATAATAAATAAAATTGATACAAAAAATTATACATGATATATCTGGAAATGAAGTCATTTCAGTCAAAATAAATGATTGAGATTTGGGTCAACGACCATCTTAGCCATAGAGAGAGAATAAAATGCATGCCAACAGATACTATTGGTGATCTTAAAAAGCTTATTGCTTTCAAAATTGGCACAAGACCAGAGAAAATCAGACTCCATCATGCAAATAAAGTTCTCGCCGATAATGTCACATTAGATGATTATGAAATCCACCAAGGCACAGAAGTCTCAATGTCATATCAATAAATTGTTTTATTATAAAATTGAAATTTTCTTTTTCTCAAAATTGTATAATAACTTAAAAGAATTATAATTGTCTAAGATAAATGTAAGCCTCTAATTGTGGCTATTTATTCTTTTAAAAAAGATATTGAAATGAAAATCTTTATTTCTTATGTTTTCATGTAATTCTCTAAAAGAAAGTTATTTATATTAACAACAATTAAAGTATAAGTAAAGTATAAGAGGTAAAAATCAAGTTCTGTCTATGAAAATTTAAATTTCAGGAAATTTCAAGGGAATCTATTTCTCATAGTTAAGTTTCTTCATAGAATCGGACACTTTAGAGCTAATTGCTTCATGTTGTGCTGTACAATCCTTAAATTTGGATGTAAACATGAAAAGTCCCTTAAATATCAATTTATAAAGCTCATTTACCCTTTGTTTCATCTCATCACTTGGAAAAATTGAAAGATCTCTCTTCCTTGCCATATCAACTAGATTATCAATTAAATTCAAAGAAGTTTGAACGGATTTATTCTCAGGATTTGGCGAGAAAACGGGACTAAGTATCATGTTGGCCATACTCGATATCTTTGGAAGGCTATGAATGAGTTGGATTATAAGATTTCCTATTTCATCAGATTCTATTTCCAAAAGTGAAGTAACTGGAGCATTTATCGTCCTGGTCACTCTAAATCCTGGCTGGTTCTGTGAAATAATGATGGATGATGGCAAACTGGAAAGAAGAATCGGATGTTCTGGTGGAGCTTTGAAATAAAAGGTTCTGTCGATGTTTGGAAGTGCTCCGATCCTTGAAAAGCGTAGTCCTGTCGTTGAACTTAGTGTAATCATGTATTTTTGGTCAATTATGATGACTTGATTTTCTAATTCTTTTTCTACATTAAGCGGCTTCTCGTCCGTGTAGTAAAAGATGCAATTATATGATTCTAAGACCAAAGGATTGACTTCTGTCCGAGAAAAGTATTGAAATGGATTTGGAGATTCAAATTCTACAATATCTTCAACTTTTTGTGGTTGTTTGAATAATATTGATATTTTTCCGAGTGTAACTTGTGATATTCCCATATGGAAGCATGCAATATCTTTTACATCGTTTAAATCTCCGTCAATTACGTGAATTGTAATATTTCCTATTTCTTTATGGAAATTTGTACCGGATTTAAGAGCAATAACATCTATATATAAGCTATCAAAGTCATCTTTGCGTGATACTAAGGAATTTGCAAGTTCAATTATTTGTTTTTCAGGAATTTCATTTGTAATAGGAGGTAAGTGGAATAAATCTGGAAATATTAAGATAACGCGAGCACAATAAAATGTTGCAAAACCTTTTCTATCTAATAAAAATTTTGAAAGCGCTTCTGTATTAAATGCAGTGATATTTGGTATTTTACTGTTCTTAGGAATTCTGAAAACACTACTTCCTGGGTTGGAAATGTTTTCTCCAGTAATTGTGTAACATGAAACTTGGTTTTTTGATCGAAAGATTCCATTTGCTATCTTATTATACTCTTGAGCAAAATGAAGAGACTTTTCATAAGTTCCTTGATCATTGGGAATTATAACAAGTCCTGTCCGGAGCATCTCTGAAAAAATTATGAAAATTTTCAATAATTAAGCAAGGAATTTATTGCTACTAATAGAATTGGTTGTAAATTTGAGATTGGAGATTGTGAAGCCACCAAATTTTTATTCATTATTTTTATTTGTCATATGTGAGCTCAAGGACATCATCTTTGAAACAACCTAGATCTGCATTAATAGTTCATTAAGTGTAAACAATTCTGTACAGGATACATAAAATATATATCACTGCAAATCAATGTTTTGGCTTTTGTAAGATCTTCTGTTGTACTGTACTATTTGTACACTAGGATGGCTTAGAAATTCTTTAAGAGAGACACTCCATATTGAAATTGATGAGAAAAAATTGGAGATATAAACTTAAAAAAAATCAATAAGTAAATATAATACACACATATATATATTTATAACAATTATTGGACATTAGGAAGGGTGATATGAGGTTGAATAATAACACGCTTTTTGATATTTGACGGAATTCTTATCTTACTGGCGTAAGGAATAACTGGACTGATTGGGTTTCTATAAGTGAACACAATTTGAGGGAGAGAACGATATTTTGGTTGAAATCCATGTGGATTGAAGCGAATTGAGTGGATAGCGTTGGTGTAGAATCTTCTTTCCACGATATTTCTAAGGAGATCCTTATCTACAGTTGGATATTTTTCATATTGAGATTCCATCTCCTTCTCGTCAAATTTGGTGGATTTGAGAAGATTTTCGATATTCACGGCATATTTCTTAAGCCATGGGTGATCGAGAATCTCTTTGATCGTAATTCTTTGAGTTGGATCTTTTACGAGCATCTTCTGTAATAAATCGGTTAACAATATTGAGAGGCATGGAGGGTATTCTACATTGCTATATACGATCTTATGGGTCAAATTCTTATAATTATTTTCTTCAAAAGGAAAATGACCAACAACAATTGCGTAAAGTAAGACACCAGCGCTCCAAATGTCAACAGATTTAGTATATCCTTTCTCGCTGATAATCTCTGGCGCTGCATATAGAATTGACCCGCAATTCGTTTTCATATATTCTGTTTCTATGTCGTGGATGCGACTTATTCCAAAGTCTATAAGTCTGATATTATGGTTTTCATCCAAAAGTATGTTTTCTGCTTTGATATCTCTGTGGGCGATGTTGCATTCATCATGCAAATATCGGAGCGCAATGATTAGCTCGCTAAAAATTACTGCGGCATCTTCTTCTTTCATAGGACCATTCTTATTTGCATAGCTTAATAGTGATCCGTCAAATAAATTTTCCATAACAATAAAGAAAAACTCGTTGTTTTCGAGAGCCTCGTAAAATCTGCATATAAAGGGATGATGTACGCGTTTGAAAATTTCTATTTCCTGGTGAATTTGTTGGAGCTTTAATTTGTTATTGAAATACCCTAAAGTTTTTGTTATTGGAATCTGACACGCCCGTAAATTTTTATAAAAGCTCATTAATACAGCTCCCTGATTGGAGACATTCTTTGTGACATATACCATATACTTATGTAGGCACTAGAGAATCTACCATATGATTTTAGTAGTCTACTAATGACATTCATAGTGCAATTAGACGAAATTTATTTTGCTTGTAAAACCACACTACATGAAGATCCAAACTCATTATTATAACATTATATTACTGGTACATAGTAGTATATATTGCTGAGGTTGAAATCTAAATCTAAAAAGTTATCAAGATATCAAACTAATGTAATTGGCCTAGTCTATTCAATTACAGATATATTAATATATATGATCCGGTGAATTGATTTATACATAATGACATGATATATAAAAAAAATTATAATATTTTAAAATTAGAGTTAAAATTTCACATATCTACATGCAAATGGCTAGAAATGTTATGCATATATCAATCTCGGTTGTGATTTTACTATATAGGAAAATATGTCGGAGTAATGATTCAAACTTTCAAAGTAATGCTTTATTTGAACAATATGAATTGAAATTCATTTTGATAAGTCAGGCTATGAATGATAATGATATAATAACAGTTTAAAAAAAGATAATATTATAAATTTTGAAAAGATTGATATTTTTTATTTAATTTGGAATATTCTTAATTCCAATTGATGTAGAATGTGGTATCATGTCAATTTTTGAAATTCGGCTAATTTTGGAAAGACATTTTGAATTGGGTATCAATTGTTAAAATTAAGCTTGGTTATTAATGTAAGTCAAATGCAAAATAAGGGAGAAGACAATATTTGTAATTAAATGTAACAAATTCACAATTTGAAGAATATCAATATAATTTGAAAAAATTGTTAATTTCATAGGCAACAAGATATCTATTGACACTGCATATAATTGTGAATATATTGTTCATTTCAAAATTGATAGAGATTTAAAAACTACATGCGTAAAATGAAAACTGATGATAAATGATATAAACTAATATGATTTTATAACATTGAGTGTTTTGATAAACTAAATAGATGTAGAATTCAATAATTATTGAAAATATTAAGACTTTTAAAGATAAATACAAATCATATGGTAAATTTGTGCTTAAGGGATTTGTGAATAAGGTATATTGTTTATGTACTAATTATATGTATGGACAGGCAAGAAAATAAAGAGATTGTATAATGAGAATGTGATTGCAAAAATTTGACCGACAAGAGTGTAATATGCACTCCTGTCGGTCACAATGTGTCATTCCGGGAGACATTGCCACTGCATGTCTCCCAGAATGAGACAATTTGTTGCAATCAGAATGTGATTGCAAAAGTTTGACCGACAAGAGTGTAATATGCACTCCTGTCGGTCACAATGTGTCATTCCGGGAGACACTGCCACTGCATGTCTCCCAGAATGAGACAATTTGTTGCAATCAGAATGTGATTGCAAAAGTTTGACCGACAAGAGTGTAATATGCACTCCTGTCGGTCACAATGTGTCATTCCGGGAGACACTGCCACTGCATGTCTCCCAGATTGGCACACTGTTCCGCATTGATAACTTGAACGCGGAAGTTTGACCGACAAGAGTGTATTGTGCACTCCTGTCGGTCGCAGTGTCTCATTCTGGGAGACATTGCCTCTGCATGTCTCCCAGAATGGAACAATGTTCCGCATTGATAACTTGAACGCGGAAGTTTGACCGACAAGAGTGCATTATGCACTCCTGTCGGTCACAATGTGTCATTCCGGGAGACATTGCCTCTGCATGTCTCCCAGAATGGAACAATGTTCCGCATTGATAACTTGAACGCGGAAGTTTGACCGACAAGAGTGCATTATGCACTCCTGTCGGTCACAATGTGTCATTCCGGGAGACATTGCCTCTGCATGTCTCCCAGAATGGAACAATGTTCCGCATTGATAACTTGAACGCGGAAGTTTGACCGACAAGAGTGCATTATGCACTCCTGTCGGTCACAATGTGTCATTTCGGGAGACATTGCCTCTGCATGTCTCCCAGAATGGAACAATGTTCCGCATTGATAACTTGAACGCGGAAGTTTGACCGACAAGAGTGCATTATGCACTCCTGTCGGTCACAATGTGTCATTCCGGGAGACACTGCCACTGCATGTCTCCCAGAATGGAACAATGTTCCGCATTGATAACTTGAACGCGGAAGTTTGACCGACAAGAGTGCATTGTGCACTCTTGTCGGTCGCAGTGTCTCATTCTGGGAGACATTGCCTCTGCATGTCTCCCAGAATGGAACAATGTTCCGCATTGATAACTTGAACGCGGAAGTTTGACCGACAAGAGTGTATTATGCACTCCTGTCGGTCACAATGTGTCATTCAGGGAGACATTGCCTCTGCATGTCTCCCAGAATGGAACAATGTTCCGCATTGATAACTTGAACGCGGAAGTTTGACCGACAAGAGTGTAATATGCACTCCTGTCGGTCACAATGTGTCATTCCGGGAGACATTGCCTCTGCATGTCTCCCAGAATGGAACAATGTTCCGCATTGATAACTTGAACGCGGAAGTTTGACCGACAAGAGTGTATTGTGCACTCCTGTCGGTCGCAGTGTCTCATTCTGGGAGACATTGCCTCTGCATGTCTCCCAGAATGGAACAATGTTCCGCATTGATAACTTGAACGCGGAAGTTTGACCGACAAGAGTGCATTATGCACTCCTGTCGGTCACAATGTGTCATTTGGGAGACATTGCCTCTGCATGTCTCCCAGAATGGAACAATGTTCCGCATTGATAACTTGAACGCGGAAGTTTGACCGACAAGAGTGTTATGCACTCCTGTCGGTCGCAGTGTCATTCTGGGAGACATTGCCTCTGCATGTCTCCCAGAATGGAACAATGTTCCGCATTGATAACTTGAACGCGGAAGTTTGACCGACAAGAGTGTATTGCACTCCTGTCGGTCGCAGTGTCATTTGGGAGACATTGCCTCTGCATGTCTCCCAGAATGAGACAATTTGTTGCAATCAGAATTGATTGCAAGTTTGACCGACAAGAGTGTATATGCACTCCTGTCGGTCGCAGTGTCATTCTGGGAGACATTGCCTCTGCATGTCTCCCAGAATGGAACAATGTTCCGCATTGATAACTTGAACGCGGAAGTTTGACCGACAAGAGTGTATGCACTCCTGTCGGTCGCAGTGTCATTCTGGGAGACATTGCCTCTGCATGTCTCCCAGAATGGAACAATGTTCCGCATTGATAACTTGAACGCGGAAGTTTGACCGACAAGAGTGCATTATCCAATCTTTTTTGTCATATACCTCAACCCACAAAGACAAAACCTTACATAAAATAGGTAAACTTTGGTTTTCACTTAATAATGTTTATTTTTAATTTTTTGTTCTTTATATAACTTTTTCTTCTACTAAACTATTTTACAGACTCTACTGAGCTATCCTCACATATATACCTGTGACAATAACACATATATACTCCCTTCATATTCTGATCTCATGACATATTACAGCACAAACTATAATTATACAACATACCTCATAAAGTCTGATTTTACCCTATCTAAGCGTTCAAAACCTATTTTCCCCGCGTAATCTGATTCTTCTGGCTCTGCTGATTCGATTTCTGCTGTCAGATCGTGAAAATATGCATCACACAATGAGATAAACACAAAATACACAACTTAATATTTTCCTTAAAATTGTCAATTCCTCGATCTTGACATATTTATTATTTCCTCCGTTTTCCCTCACAAATATATTTAATTTTCTGAATAAGACGTATAATAAAATGAATATCTTAAAAACTAAAATACAAAATTAATGTTGGGTAATGACTAGATATAGTATGCACTTTTGAATTCATACATTTTTTGAAAAAATTGTATTTTCAAAAAAAGATGTTGTTTCAGTATGAACTTGAAGAGAAATTTTAAGGAAAATATTAAGTTGTGTATTTTGTGTTTATCTCATTGTGTGATGCATATTTTCACGATCTGACAGCAGAAATCGAATCAGCAGAGCCAGAAGAATCAGATTACGCGGGGAAAATAGGTTTTGAACGCTTAGATAGGGTAAAATCAGACTTTATGAGGTATGTTGTATAATTATAGTTTGTGCTGTAATATGTCATGAGATCAGAATATGAAGGGAGTATATATGTGTTATTGTCACAGGTATATATGTGAGGATAGCTCAGTAGAGTCTGTAAAATAGTTTAGTAGAAGAAAAAGTTATATAAAGAACAAAAATTAAAAATAAACATTATTAAGTGAAAACCAAAGTTTACCTATTTTATGTAAGGTTTTGTCTTTGTGGGTTGAGGTATATGACAAAAAAGATTGGATAATGCACTCTTGTCGGTCAAACTTCCGCGTTCAAGTTATCAATGCGGAACATTGTTCCATTCTGGGAGACATGCAGAGGCAATGTCTCCCAGAATGAGACACTGCGACCGACAAGAGTGCACAATGCACTCTTGTCGGTCAAACTTCCGCGTTCAAGTTATCAATGCGGAACATTGTTCCATTCTGGGAGACATGCAGTGGCAGTGTCTCCCGGAATGACACATTGTGACCGACAGGAGTGCATAATGCACTCTTGTCGGTCAAACTTCCGCGTTCAAGTTATCAATGCGGAACATTGTTCCATTCTGGGAGACATGCAGAGGCAATGTCTCCCGGAATGACACATTGTGACCGACAGGAGTGCATAATGCACTCTTGTCGGTCAAACTTCCGCGTTCAAGTTATGAATGCGGAACATTGTTCCATTCTGGGAGACATGCAGAGGCAATGTCTCCCAGAATGAGACACTGCGACCGACAAGAGTGCACAATGCACTCTTGTCGGTCAAACTTCCGCGTTCAAGTTATCAATGCGGAACATTGTTCCATTCTGGGAGACATGCAGTGGCAGTGTCTCCCGGAATGACACATTGTGACCGACAGGAGTGCATAATGCACTCTTGTCGGTCAAACTTCCGCGTTCAAGTTATCAATGCGGAACATTGTTCCATTCTGGGAGACATGCAGAGGCAATGTCTCCCAGAATGAGACACTGCGACCGACAGGAGTGCATAATGCACTCTTGTCGGTCAAACTTCCGCGTTCAAGTTATCAATGCGGAACATTGTTCCATTCTGGGAGACATGCAGTGGTAGTGTCTCCCGGAATGAGACACTGCGACCGACAGGAGTGCACAATACACTCTTGTCGGTCAAACTTCCGCGTTCAAGTTATCAATGCGGAACATTGTTCCATTCTGGGAGACATGCAGAGGCAATGTCTCCCAGAATGAGACACTGCGACCGACAAGAGTGCACAATGCACTCTTGTCGGTCAAACTTCCGCGTTCAAGTTATCAATGCGGAACATTGTTCCATTCTGGGAGACATGCAGAGGCAATGTCTCCCGAAATGATACCGTCATACAAACACCAATTTATTCCTTCTTTCCATTGTCATACAATTCAATATTTTTATCAATCTTAATCAACTTTTTTTATTCTTCTTTAATTCAATTTATCTTTCTCCTAGAATATCTATTCATTTAACAGACATAAAATCACTAATCGAGCTTTTTCAATACTCAAAATTTCATATAAATCTTTGTTATTTTTTCTCTTATCGCTTATTTTATTAAATATACATATTTCCTCTCACATATCCCTCTTCATATATATTGGATCTCAACACTCATCTATTAGAACAATATATTTTCGCTTAATCTCATATTATTCATTAACAATCTTTCATCTTCTTATTTCTAGTTAACCTACCAATATATATATAGAATATATGCCCAATTACATATTCAGATACATTAAATTCAAGAAATTCTTCTAATATTATTCTCCTATTCATAATAAAATCATATTTAGTCTCACATCACAATTCTATCAGTTCTCCAATATCATATCATATTGGTAACATCACATATATCTCTTATAATATCACTTAAATTTGTATTTTTTTATTAATTATATTTAATTAGTTCTACATTCTATTATTATAGAGGTTTGACAAACTCATCAATAGTTAAAATCAAAATCTATTCAGAACTTTGAATCTAATGAAAATTACATTTCGATATCTTTTTGCAAGCTTAATTTTTTGTATTATCTTAAAATACATTTAGTAATGTTATGTACGTATTGAATTCAAATTATAGCGCAGTAACATGCAACTCATCTTGAGATTCACATTTCATTTTCACAATTATTGCATATATACATCAATAACATATTGTACTCATATATCTACACGACTCTAAACTCAATGACATCAAATAATGCTTGTAATATTTAAAATAATTTTTGCATTTTTGATTCTCAGCTTAACTTCTATAAATGTCACCAAAACATTTCATTCCTACCAAGAAATAATATATTAGTAATTAAGCGTTTATTACCATTGTTACTCACATCATATTAATTCATTTTTGTAATTTTTTAAATAAATGACTGGAATCATAAACCCTATGCACCCATATCAACATGTTAAAATTTCAAAGTCTGAAACTTAGTATACATTGAGTTTCATGAAATCAGATAATCTCGTAGATTTCTTAAATATTATATATTGCTGGCCAATAATGATGCAGCATGATTCTCCATCATATCAGCATTCTAAACATATCTTTATTTTGTCAATTGGCATAAATTAAGGGTGCTTTTCAGGCGATAAATGGTATTTTAGATACCTGGGTAGGGGGTCATGAAAAAGTTGCAAAAGTCAAAAATTGAGGGTATAGAAATATACTGCAAAATAAAATCATTCAATAACGTATGTGATATGCTTACAGAAGTTATAGTCAGTTGTCAAAGGCAATGTTTAGTTTTTGAAAAATAAAAAATAATAATAAATCAATTTGACAGGAATTTATGGTCAAAAGATAATGCTTTGGCTTAGTATATGAACGGTTTGAGATTTGTTTTAAATCAGATTCAAGATGGCAATAGTAGTATTGTAGGGAGTAACGATAGAACCCCTCAAAATCGTAAGAATGAATTTCCTCCCCTAAAATATATGTTTGGTGATATTATCGAGTCCTTTTACTCATAATAAAAATTTAAATTTAATGATAAAAATTAATGAAGCGCAGATTTTTATGAGGCGAGGAAAAATTCAAAAATTCCGAAATGGCTATTCAAAAAGGATTCGTAAATCTCTATAACTATAAGATTTTAATCATAAATCAATAAAAACAAAACTAAACATTAAGATTTTCTTTCACAACTTTATAAAGTGAAATATTTCCATGTGTAAACACATGGGTGAACAACTCTGACTGGCTAACTTGTTTTCCAAAGAACATTGTTGAGTTTGCAACAATTGATACGTAATCAATTTTATAATTTTTCAGAACCATCGGATTCGCTATTGATCTGTATAGATAATTAAGATTTCTCTTCATCTGTGGTACGTTTCCACCTGAATATTCTAATAGATTTGTTTGTCCAATAGGAGTATTTCTTCCAGCCAAAATAACGAAAGGATCAAAGTTTCTATCTTCGCTAAAGAATATATCTGATGGATTAGTATTCTTCACTGCCCATTCTGCAGCAAATCTCATATTGTCTGTGAATAATTCTGATTTTTGGTTTCGAATTATCAATGGATTTGATGTAAAACTTGGGGATATGATAGCTACGAATATAGTTAGACCTATTAGAACCTTGTATGGCCGCTTTGACTTGAAAAAATTTGCAATTAATTGTGAAACACAAGCAACAGCTCCAGAATAGAAAGAAGCAATTGCTATAAGATTTTTATCTGGATACTGAACAGTTATTAGTCGAGAACTCAATAGTGAAAATATAATTGAACAATAAATTACTTTTGAAGCTGTTCTTTTCATAGAAATCCATGATAATAAGCTGAACACTAAGAAAAATATAAGACACTCTTTAGCGAATGACCAGATATACCCAGAATTGTGAAATGTAACTAATAATGACCGAGATTGAACAACATCAAGGTAAGTCATCTGTGGGAAGAGAGATAGTATCATAATAACTGTATATATGTATATTTTTTGTCCAACAATTTGCCAACTGTAGAAATTTTGGTAAGGAAAAGTGAAAATAAAAATAAAATAAATAGAAATAACTGTTCCATAGAAAATATCAATTGATCCTGTAAAAGTAAGTGAAGAAATGATAGCTGAAAGCACGAAAAAGCCTTTTCGACGAAATCTGTGACAAAATCCTGAAATTGCAAAGCAATAAGCAAAAATAGAAAGAGGATATGCACATAGATGATCTATATTCATGAATACTTGTGTTGTTATGCTTTCTTTCATTGAAAAAATGAAAATAAAAATGGAAATTATTGTTGCAACGATATATTGTGAAAAAAGTCGAACTAAGAAGGTAAGAGCACTAAATATTCCGACAACATGAATGAATGCTAAGAATTTAAAGGAAAATACTATAGAATAACCGTTATGAACCATGAGAGCTGCATTTATTGGTAAAAATGTTAAAGAAATGAAGAATGTATCTTTATAAAAGTTGGTTTTAAATGGTAATTTGTGGTTATCTCCATAAGCAATTGATGAAACTAATGAAAGTGTTGTTTGGATTTGATTTGTGGTATTTAAAATGACATAGTTTCCTCTTGAAAAGTAAATATTGTTCGTTATGCAAAGTGAAATCGGAATTATGATAAAATAAGGAATGAAATAAAGATATGAAATTCTATTTGCCTTTTTTCGTCTAAATCTTAGGAAAATACTTAGTGGAAGAGTAATGAAAAGCTCTACAATTGATATTTCGTAAGAAAATTCGATAAAATTTAATAATAATATAGTAAATAAGCCAATAATGTTAAAAGCGAGTACAAATGATAATGAAATCATTTCAAAATCAGGAGCATTCCCATTTGTCGCAAAATATATTGCTTCATATGCAATTATTGCACATGATATAAAAATGAAAATAAAAAACATTATAAAAAATAATGATATTCATTAGGTTAGTGTTAGTTTTATGGTATTTTGTTAGGAATTTTGCTATATTATTGATTCTATTCCCTATACTCTAGATAAATTTCATTCGAAATTAAATCTTTTCATTTTATTAAGTCAAAATCATGCAAATTTATTGATTTCATTAATAACGAATTATTAATTAGCCGCATTATAGCAAAAATTTAAAAAAATGAAAATTCATGTAAAATGTAAAGAATTGATGATTTAATATCCGGATGTCTTCATGAATAAAAATAAGATTGGTAAAATAAATTGCCAAAAATCCGAAATTTGAAAAATTATTTTGTAATTTTTTTGAAACCTGAATATAAAAAGAGTTTTATTTAGATTAAATCAATCAAATTTAATAGCAGCACCAGCCCTGGCTTGGTGAATTCTTTGGATCAATCTGAACTGTTTCAGCGGCGTCTTCTTCATGAGTTCTTGGTTTCTCAACAAGACGTGTAACTAATTCTTCGAATGCCTGCTGAACACCTTCGTTAGATTTAGCACTAGATTCGACAAAAAGTGTAGCATGCTTACGAGCAACATTTTCTGCTTCTTCCTTTGTAACAATCTTATCCTTATACTCTGGATCCTCCTTTAAGTCGCATTTGTTACCAACAATAAGCATCTGGCAGTCGCTAGTAACATTACTATTTAATTCTGGGATCCAAAGGCTCTCGAGATCTTCAAGAGACTTCTTATCAGTTAAATCGTATACTAAGATTGCACCATCAACTTTTCTGTAAAACTGGCGAGTGATTGTACGGAATTTTTCTTGACCAGCTGTATCCCAAATAGCTAATTTAATCTTTTTATTGTTAATTTCGATGTATTTCTGTTGGAAGTTTACACCAATTGTTGGATCTTGCTCATGGAAAAGTTCTTTGCAATAGCGGGTGATGATAGCTGTTTTTCCAACACCACTATCGCCTAAAAGAATGATCTTGAATTGGAAATCGTAATCTGGGGCTTCTTGAGCCATTTATAGAAAGGTGACAGACTGACATTCATTCATTACGATTATTTTTACATGGCTACAAAAATTAGCCAATCTATTGATCAGAAAAATTGTCTGAAATGATTAAGAGTGGGTAGAGTTATTAAGAGATATGGAATGAAAAATGTTGGAAATATGATTGAATATGAATTATTGCGTTACCTCAAACCGCTTAATCAAAGCAATATTACTTGTATCTTTGAGACTAGGGAGTAGCAGTATAGCGCATGGTGTAAATATCTTATTACGAATATCTAAAGGAGTTCAATAATAAATTATCCACTTAGCATTTAAAAGAACTCTCAATCACCAATGTGCTTTACAAGTAAAAAAATTCTGATATATTGCAACAAGGCCATAGAATTGGAGTGAAATTTGATACTGCTTCTTTATAAACAGAAGAATAAGATGGTGATGCATTGGCATAGTTTCTGATTGCATCTGCATCTGATTAATCAATCTAATTAAATGAAAAAAGATTAAACAGATTGATATTTTTTAATAACAAATATAAAACAAAAAAATAAATGAATGCACCAATATTTTTATGGTGTGCATCTATCAATTTCATTATCAAGTGATTCGAGTTCTGCACGCAAAAGATTGACCTGATGCTGCAAATTATCTTCGCATCTGCCAACTGGTTTCCTCTGATTAATTCTTCTCATGATATCTTTTGCGACCATGCTTGCTGATTCTGTTTCTGATGCTCCTACAGCATATCTCAACTCTTCAAATGCTCTTATGATTTCTTTGATCTCTTCTGGTGACAATGACTTCTTTGATGAAATTTGTTGAGCAGCAATATTGCGAATTCCGATAATTTCGCATTTAAGCTTGGAAACAAGTGAAACAAGTCTCTGGTTTTCCTTCTGTAAGTATCTTACTTCTTCAGAGTTGTTTTCGTTTCCATTATATTGAGATGATTTTCTTTGTTTGTAGCTAGAGAATTCGTTTGCGACGTATCCAACTTTGGCTTCAATGGATTCGATTCTTCTTCTAACACTGTCTGCAAATTCCTTCTTTTCGCTCAATTTTAGATTCAAATCTTTGATAACTGACCTCAAATCATTGTTTTCATCAATCAATCTGGATATTTTGCTCTTGTCATCAGAATTATCATATCTCTTTTGACGTTCGAAGTCAATTAATTTTTCGTAATCTGAAATTGAACGTTTGAGGCTTTCAATCTCTAATTTCATTTCTCTATTTTCAGAAATGAGTTTAATAGTCTTTTGGTCAATAGTATCATCATTAACAGACTTCTTTTGACGCTCATTATCCAAAATGCGCTGAGATTCCGAAAGTTGACGCTGTAAATCAGCATTTTGACGTTGTAAGTCAGATACTTGACGTTTCATTTGGTCATTATTATTTCCATTTTCAGCATCTTCCATCATATCACGCATTTTCATCAAAAGTTCGATATTCTTTTCTTTCAGAGTAGTAACTTGTTCAATAAGATTTGATTTCTCATTATCATTTTTAGAAAGTGATAATTTTCTTCTTAATTCATCATTTTCTCTGGTTAATTGTTCAATTGTATCCTGGTCAACATCAGTTGGTTTAATTTGAGTTGCTTCAACAAGATCACTGTTCTTTCTTCTAAGTTCTCTGTTTTCGCTCTTCAAATTATCAATAGATTTTGACATTTGTGATTTTAGTTCTTCAATTGTTTGTTTAAGATCTTCATTTTCCGCTTTGAGACGAGCAGATGATCTGTTATTTTGTAATCTATCTATCTTCTCCTTTAAATCTAAGTTTTCGTTCTTAAGTCTGTCGATTTCTTTGCTGACGTTTTGCATTGATTGATCTTCTAAATCTTCTATTTCTTGTTTCAATCCTGCGTTTTCTTTAACTGTGGATTGAAGTTGTGATTGACTTAATTGATACTTCGAATCCAAATCAGCAATTTCTTGTTTGAGTTGACGATTTTCGTTTCGAAGTCTTTCTAATGACCTGTTCTGTTTTGATTCCATTTCGGCTTTAAGTTCTTCATTCTCTGCTTTCAATTTTTGGATTGTTTTAGTTTGAGAACCATTATTTCCTAGCTGATTCTGAAGATCTTCAATAGTTTCACGGAGTTCGTTGTTTTCATTGCGAAGTCTATCAATAGATCTTTGTTGGCTCGAAGAGATAATTGACTTTGATTGAGCATCTTCATAACTTTGCTTTAAATCTTCATTTTCTGCTTTCTTTTTTTCAAGTAACCTTGAGTTTTCAAGTGACTTTGAATGTAATTCTTCTATTGTATTTCTCAAGTTATTATTGTTTGATTTTTCACGATCAAGAGAGTTTTGTTTAGCATGTATCTGATCTTCGAGATCTTCTATTGTTTCTTTAAGTTGTGAATTCTCTTTCTTCAACTGAGAAATTGAATTTTTATGTTTTTCTGTGTTTTCATTCACTTCTTGTTTGAGATTTCTGTAATCATTCTGTAATCTTTCAAATGAAGATTGAGCCTTTTGTGTATTTGATGCTTTTTCTTCTGCAGTTTGGAGCTTATCTTTAAGAATATCGTTATCTTGTTTAAGAGATTTAATTTGTTGTTTCAAACTGTCAACTTCTCCAGCAATTCTCTTTAAATCATTGTTTTCTTGTTCAAATGATGTCTTTTCTTTAGTTATTTGAACTGTTTGGTTTTGGATTTCGGAAATTGTTTGTTTGAGTTCTTTATTTTCATTTTGAGCTGTTTCTATTGACTGCTGATATTTGAGTTGATTCTCATTGATCTTTGATTTAAGTCTGGCATTTTCTTCCTCAAGAACTGTAAATTGTTCTTTTGAAGGACGTTCTGAAAGTAAAGAAGCTCTCCTTTCGAACTCGCCAACTTTAGTCTTGAGCCTGGCATTCTCTGATGTAACTGTTCTTAATTCTTCATGTGTTTGTGCTAATTCGTCATTGATTCTTGTTATTTCTTCTTGGTAATCTTCAATTTTACTATTCAATGATGCAATTTTACGAATATTAGAATCTGATTTGGCTATTTCTCCTTTCATTTCTGAAATTGTTGTTTCGTGTTCTGCATCTTTTTCATCAAGTTTTGCTTTGAGTTCTGAGTTTTCTCGCTGAAGAGATCTCATTGATTTTTCGATGCTTTGTGTCTTTTGATTTGCAAGTCTAAGTTCTTCATTAAGATTTTTGATGTCTTCATTTGCATCGTCAAGCTGTGATTGTAAGATTTGTTGTGATTTCTCTAGCCCTTTTGTCTTCTTCATGTCTTCTTGAGAAATTTCAAGTGATTTTTGAGCCTCATCCTCAAGAATTGAAATTTTATGCTGTAGCTGTTCATTTTCGCGTTGCAATTGAGAGAGTTGACTCATTCTGATATCATCCGGTCTGATTTCTTCTGTTTTAGTATCTACAGATGTTACAACAGTCTCTTGTAATTCGTGATAATCGTTTCTCAATTTTTCATTGTCTTGTTTTTGTTTTTCGAACTTTTGTTTGATTTCTTTTAATGTAGAATTAAGTTGCTTTATTTCTGTTTCTTTTGAATCCATATCATTTTTCAAAGATTGTATTTTTCTTCTTAAATCTCCTGATTTGTCGCGTTCGTTCAATTTATCTTGTAAATGTGAGTTCTCTCTTTGTAGTTTCTTAATCTGGTGTTTTAATGATTTTTCATTTTTTTGTAAATCGACGGATTCATTGCTTGATTTTACTTTTTCTTTGAAAATTTTTAGAACGCTATCGATATTATCGACTTTTTGGCCGAATTCTTGCTGAATATATGTATATAAATTATTGATTGAAGTAATTGTAACGGAATAACTGTTTGTATCATTGATATATGCTTCTTTTAATTCATTATACATCTGAATTTGTTGCTTGAATAGCTCATAAAGCGATTGTAAAACTTGAAAAGTATGTGATGGCTTGTGATACTTGGAATGAGTGGATATAAACTCTTCTATGTCTTGAGTTTGCTTTGATATTTGCGCCTCAAGCTGTTTGAAACTTTCACTCGCATCATCACGATTTTTCTTATGAGTCATATGATTTTTTGGCGGAGAAAAAGACGTTAACACTTCCTTTAAAGTTATAACTTATATGGATTGAGTCGCAATTTGATGGTTAATTAAATTTATATAATGAAATTTGTGCTCTTCATATTTTTCATCCAAAATCCTCAAATCTTTGGCAATGTTTTTAGTTGATTGCATTTTACTGCAATGATACAACTATCTCAATATTATATTCTATTTCTATGCTATTCTTATTAACTAATCTTACTTCTTATTCAAAAAATATCATGGACTTGGAAACAGCTGTGTCATTCATAGAATAGATAAGAGCATTCACAAAGTTAATGAGAAATTACTGAAGAATACGATATTATTGTGGTATCGAACAAAATCAAAAAGATTATATGCTAAAACTTATGAGTAGAGATATCATGAAAGATCAAACTATATTTAATTCATTAATGGTAATAAATATTCACAATATGAATCTATTTTTTATAAATGTTGCCAAATGAAGGAACATTAATTCAGAACATTGAAAAAAATGTTGCAGAAATTTTAGCAGCTTGCAAAGATGATCCTGCAAAAACCGAGATTGCTCGAGTTAACTTCGAATTGCTAATTACTGTAATAAAAAAATTCGAAAAAGGCCCAAGATACTATAATGCAATTCTAGAAGATCAGGATGCTGCACAAAATAATCAAATGCAGTCTTCATTCCAAATGCCTGTTGAAAAGAAAGGAGAACCCGACGCAATAAAATATCCAGTTATTGCAGAACTAGAAAAAATTTATCACAAGAAATTAACTACAAAAGAACTTCAGGCGCTGGGGTCAAGTCTTTCGAAGCTTCAAGGTTTGAAATTAAATCGAGATACAAAGCGTAACAAAATTAAGCTTCTAAAATGGTTCAGTACTCATTGGCAAATCGTTCACTCTAAGATTTATGAGTTCGGACTGAATGACAGAAGCAAATGGGATACTCCAAAAACAAATCCTGAAAATCCACCACAATAATTACATTATTTGTAATTGTAGAATTAGAATTACATTATCATTATGTTATTTTCCAAAAAAATAGAAGTTCTCCATCGTTGGCACTTTTTTACGTTTAAAAATGTCAGCATCAGCAAGAAGACTAGCATTTTTAATAAAACAGAATCAACCAAAGGTCTTAACTCAAGAAGAAGCTAATATATCAGCACATAGACTTGCAAGAACGGCGAAATTTGGTTCAACAACAAAATACCAAAAAACGGAGTCTGCAGAAGAATACGCGCAGCGCTTTTTCAGTGAAAATCAAAACGCCGCTCTCGATAAAAGAGATCCTCTTGCAAAATTAGAAACAGTAAATGCGATGTTGAACGATAGAAAGACAGAGATAAATGACAGATTTAGTTACTTATCCCAGAAGAAGGCACTTGTGTTAATGATATATGGTGAAAACACTCAGGAGCTCTTCCAAACTTATGTTCAGATCGCAGCCTTTTATAACGATGATTTCAGGATTCCTAGTGCAATGAGACATCTCAAGAAGGCACAGCAGATCATGCAGCAAATCCAAATTACAAATATTGACCATCTCAAATTTTCTATCGAATATGCTTACGCTGTTATCAATTCTGATGTAGAGGACCAAGAAGAATATTATAGACATGTAGCACAGTCACAGAAAATCATTGCCAATTTCACAGATATCGAGTGTGATGATCAAATCTATAATTACAAGCGCTCTTATCTACTTGCAAGAATCTATAACGGAAATGGACAATGCGAAGATGCAATTACTATGTATGGCGATGCAATTGCTGAATATGAAATGATGACTAACAATGAAACAACAGAAAACACTGCTAGACTCTACCACGAACTTGGTGCTACATATGAGGCAGTTGGAGATATTAAAAATGCCAGAAATTACTATAGAACTGCTTATGATATTTATTCTTCTCTTGAAATTAATGATAAAGCTCAGGAACTTAGTTTATGGCTTGATGAACATGATTCTGATCATCATGCTTATATTCCTGAAGAGGAAGAAGAAGATTATTAATAAAAAAATCTTTATCTATGTTTTTGTTTTACTACTTAATCAATCACATTTTTCCTAATATGTCTACTTAAATATCAAGGACAAATCTGTAATTGATTCATATCATTAAATTATTTCAAATTTGGATGATTTTGAATACAAAAATATGGAATAGCGTAAGCTTGCTTGCATATATTTATCAGACTCTTATTGAGATTGATAACATATTCGTTATCAATTAATTTTATCTTGATATGGAAGAAACTGCATTGAAAATCGATTATGTATGGATAATTACAAATAATTATATATCTCTCAATGTCCAAAATGGAGGCACAATTTTATATCCATTCAAATATCTCATGAAATCAAAAAACTTTTCAGATAATCAGTATTGTTATACTTATGCAATTATGGATTTTATGTGTTTTTCCATTAAACGCATTCGTTGTTCAATTTTGAGAAGGTCTGTTTGGAATTTGAAGAGTATGGTCGGCCTTTTTCGATGACAGAGCAAACAAAGCTTTTCGTTCCAGCCACATTCGTCTCCTTCCGCCGCTCCAAGAGAATCATCAAGCCAAACCAGGCTCTCCTTGAAATCCAGGGTGTTGTTTCCAAGGAAGAGGCCCAGTTCTATGCTGGCAAGAAGGTTGCTTCTGTCTGGAAGTCCGACAAGCATGAAATCATCAACTGGGGCGTTATCACACAGCCACACGGCAACTCTGGTGTTGTTCGCGCTAAGTTCGAGAAGAACCTTCCACCACAGATGCTCGGCAAGCAAGTTCGTGTTATGCTTTACCCAAGCACAATCTAAAACTATGATTAACCTACTTATTAATCTAGCTTTATACAAATAAGTTTTTTTAAAGATTCCCTAATATATCATATCTTTTACAAGTAAAGTTCAATTTTCTTCGAATAATTGAACAATTTTATTCTCAAATACTATAGTTTACGTATATATAACATAAGATTTTTAAAAAAATAACAAAAATATCAAACAAAAAAAGGTAAAACCTAAATTATTGTTGACTATTTGATTTTGAGAGGTCCAAGGTTAACTTCCTGCATGGTTGTACTCCTTGCACAACAGAAAATAATAATTGTAATAATAAGAAGTATAATAAACAAAGAAGCAAAGACAATTCCTGTTATTTCGATGGCAAAGCTCCTGGAAACTCCATCATCTGCATGGCAATACTTCGCTTTTACAAATTTCAGTTTATAAGTGCTTGCAACTTCAATTTTTGGATCTACTGAAAGGTTAACATTGGATATATTAATTAAAGGATCTATGGAAAGGTCTTTGGTTGAAATTTGTGACTCATAATCATTCATGAGTGAGCAATTACCCAAAGCAATGAAAATACAGTTCTCTAGCGTTATGGTATTTACATTGCTTTCGAAACTAAGGATATATCCTGTATCTGAAATGTTATTATGAACGAAATTTGAATAACTCATGAAAACATGGCTTATTTGTGCTCCAAAAACAATATTATCGCCGTTATTATTTACAAATGTATTAAAACTGGCAAAATTTTGTGTTGATCCGCATAGTTCAACTGATGAAAATTGACTTGCTTTGTTTGCTGTATAATTACTGCAATCTAATGTGACAGTTCCGTAATATATGCATACTGTATGCGTAGTAATATCATATGTTTGTGAACACTGTATAAAAGACGTGAAATTTATATAATTTTGATAAAATAAATTCTGATCTAAAGCAACAAAGAAGCCACTAAATGAGTTTGATGCTGAACATTCAGCAACGCAATTTTTCTGTGAAAAGAATGTTGATTGAAGAGGAGATATGTAATAAACTGCGCCGCCTTGTTGAGCAAAGCACTTGTAAAATGTATTATCTAGTAAGTGGAGTGCTGTTTTCGTTGAAAATTGCCCAAAAACAGCACCACCGTATTCATGACTTTCAATATTTAGAAATTTGGATATTGAAATGTAATAGCTTCCTTCACTAGCAGTCATTGTAACTGGATCCTTCCGAAGGATAATAGTTTTCGATGATACTAGATGAATTAATAATGGAAAACAAAGGAAAAACGAATTCAACATTTTTTGAGGAAAAAAGTGGCAATTTGAAGAATTATGCAGAAAACAAATTTTTAAGAGTGGCTTCCGACCAAATTGTCACTTTTTAGCCCAAATGAGAAAATTTCGTAATTTATAACCAAGTTTTTTAAAATCTATATTTAATAAAGATTCTATTTTTCTTATTAAATTTCAAAAATGAGGGGGTGCGGAATCGTCCACAAATTGCCGAAAGGGTTTTGAGTGCTGGCCAAATTTTTATATAATCTTCAGACTTCTCCAAATCTGACACTTTTCGAGGAAGTCCCAGAAAATATTTTTCTAAAAAAAGCGTTAACTTTGGTAAATTTTAATTATTTTTTATTTCTAATGAAATTCTTCCTCGAAAATACCACAAAAATAAAGAATAATATCTTATATAAGAATATTATTTTTTCGCACCATGCGAAATAAGAAATTCAGCAGTTTCTTTACTATTATTCCATGCTGCAACATGAAGTGCAGTTTTTCCATCGTTATTTTTTTCATTGATATTAGCACCATGTGAAATAAGAAATTCAGCAGTTTCTTTACTATTATTCCGTGCTGCAGTATGAAGTGCGGTTTCTCCATTGTTATCTTTTTCATTGATATTAGCACCATGTGAAATAAGAAATTCAGCAGTTTCTTTACTATTATCCAATGCTGCAATATGAAGTGCGGTTTTTCCATCGTTATTTTTTTCATTGATATTAGCACCATGTGAAATGAGAAATTCAGCAGTTTCTTTACTATTATTCCATGCTGCAGTATGAAGTGCGGTTTCTCCATCGTTATCTTTTTCATTGATATTAGCACCATGTGAAATGAGAAATTCAGCAGTTTCTTTACTATTATTCCATGCTGCAGTATGAAGTGCGGTTTCTCCATCGTTATCTTTTTCATTGATATTAGCACCATGTGAAATAAGAAATTCAGCAGTTTCTTTACTATTATTCCATGCTGCAACATGAAGTGCAGTTTTTCCATCTTTATCTTTTTCATTGATATTTGCACCATGTGAAATAAGAACTTCGACAGTTTCTTTATTATTACCCCATGCTGCATTATGAAGAGCGGTTTTTCCATAATTATCTTTTTCATTGATATTAGCACCATGTGAAATAAGAAATTCAGCAGTTTCTTTACTATTATTCCATGCTGCATTATGAAGTGCGGTGTCTCCATCTTCACCTTTTTCATTGATATTCGCACCATGTGAAAGAAAGTATTCCAAAAGGGATGGAATATTAAGAAATGGTGAATAAACAAAGCATTTGTTTATATCATTAGTTTGATCGAAATAAATTAAAAAGTATTCAAGATTATTGTAACTTCCACAATTTTCTAAATCGATCTCTATATTGTATTCATTCATCAAGAATGTAACAAAATCAATGTTGTGTGAAATAATTGCATATTTCATGCATTCTTTATTTGGTTTATGATATTTCAAACATTCACTCATGATCTCTTTGTTTCTTCCTAAAAATGAAAATCTGAGACATTTTTGAGTTATTTCTGAGCTGAATTTTGTTCTTAATAACTTGAAACAATCAACTGCTCCATGGTATCAACATAATTCAAGTAATGAATATCCATTCTTAGAATATGGATATAATTTGCTTTTAAGTTTTTGATATTTATCAAATCCATCTATTTCTGTGAATGTGATGAATCTTTCTAAGTCATTATTCATAATTGCTCTGTAAATTGTATCTTCTGTATGAATATCGATGTTTTCTGAATAATCTTCTTCAAAATTGGCAGATTTGTCTAATTTAATTCCATATTCTTTATAAAACAGGATGATTGGAAGATACATGAGATTGTTGACTTCTTCCACATGATATTCATCATAAATGAGTTTGGCAAGGAATAAATATGACTTTGCATAGCGATTGTTGTACGGAATGATATTTAAAATATCGTTCATAATTATTTTAGGTGGAAATTTCTTTGAATCAATCAGTTCTGTTTTGATCATTTTGTAAATCTTGTTTAATTCTTCTTCGTTGTCCGTTTTTAGCTGATACAATGCAATATATGAATCGATATAGTACTTATAGGTACTTCGCAATTTGTTGTATTTGCTTGGATGAACGTCTTGGTCGGACATTAATATTTTTTGGAAAAGACACATTTGCATTTTACCATATAAAATACTCCTTAAATTTATTATGAAAATAAAATACTATACTATACATGTGGAAAACATTGATCATAAAGATTTCAGATTTAAATTATGAATTTTGATTAAGTCCATGGATATGAAATGATGAAGCAGCAATGGAAAAGCCGATAACAATAGAATTTTCATCAAGATACTTGATTTATTCAAGATTTTTTTGCCAATCATTGACGGAATCTGCATCAATTCTTCATTAAACGCTGGAGAATATGAAATACAAGTACACAAAATAGAAATTATTTCTTCATTGATTCATAGAGCATTTCATTGACTTGTCTTATAAAGGAAGCTTCAAGCTAAATAGGGAAATATATTGTAATTGTCCAGAAATATCTGAATTTCATATACTGCATGGTGAAAAGCTTCTTTTGCATGAAACAAAAAAAAATATTCTGATCACATTCGAGTTTGCAAAAACTAAAGATGTAGTAAAAGCTCTTCGCCATATGGCATGTAATGATAGTAAAGGAACAGCTGAGCTTCCTACTTCATATGGTACAAAATCTTAGGTTCCTACATAAGATAATTATTTCTTTTCCTGATATTTTCGAGGATACACTTCATTAAAAAATATGAAATTTATCGTTTATAACATATTTGGTGCTAATTAATAGGCTCCAATGTGTGGATGTTTCGTCAGAATTTGTGTTATAAGATTGCTTTGAGTCTGATATAAAAACCTTCCGAAAATAATATAATTTCCTTCTCTCAATTTTGGATTTGCTTTTAAAAATTAAATTTTCAAATGTAATATTTAAATTAAAAACAATAACAATATATTTATATTTAAATGAAGCTGAATTCTCGTCCAAATGTCGCAATTTTGCTTTGTGTTTCATCTTCAAGTCCATTGATCTGATTTGATTGATCGAAAATCAGTTGTGCAATGGCTGAAACGTTTATGTCATATTTATTTTTAATAAAAGTAATTATATCTGCAAGAATCCTAATAAGTTTCTCTGTTTCTGTGTCATCATCATTCCAAAATGTAATTATTTGCCCTGAAATTGAATAAATTGCTTCCAATAAATGTTGTATTAGTTCTACTGGAATATTTCCTTGCTCTATTGCTGTAATAATTAGCCTAGCTATTGGAAGCCGAAGATCATCTAAATAAACATCATTATTTAACAAGTTTATGCATATTTCAATTGATTTTTGCTCGAATTCTGGATTTTTGACTTTAGTGATTATTAACTCGGATAAATACAAAGAAGATATGATATCTTGAGAATTTTGATAAATTTCTTCTTTGTTAACTACAAATTGCATGAAGCTTTCAATATCCTCTTGCGAATACATTGACGTGTGTACTAAAATGAAATAAATTCCGTAGATTCCATAATAAGAATTTGCAGAATTAGTTAATTGTCTAAAGAAATTGTCGCAAAGAGAAAGATGTTGGAATGATTCCTTTAAATTTGTAATAAGTTGTACAGACAGCTCATAAATTGAAGGGAAAATCTCGGAATCCAAATCTAATTCTTGAAATTCTACTAAAATTTGTGGATAAAGGTCTGAAATTTGTTCACTAAGAGATTTATCGTTAAACATCATCATTATAAAAGCTATCGTCTCAATTGCCTGAGAACTTTTGTTAACATTTGAATTACTTATATTTTCAACGAGACATTCAATAACTTTGCTTGCAAAATCATTATCTGCACTTTGGATTATCTTTACAAGTGTGTTTTTGGCTAATTCATACATCATTTTGTCTTCACCTAAAATTAGTTCAAGAATTCTGATAATAGTAGTTCCTTCGATGTCAATAACTGCATCGGGTTGTTCTCTAACTATTGAAAGAGAAAGTTTTACAATTTCAACGTTATCACATTCGATTCCATTTTTTAAAGCATCGGAATATCTTGAATCTAACAAATTGTCTGATGCAAGGATATACATAAGAATAAATGAGTTTCTACCTATCGAATTTTCAATCTTTTGATAAATAATTTCAGATAATTCATTGTTAATATCAACAAGTCCTTCTATTATTACTTTTATCAAGAAAAGCTGTTTATCATCGTCTTCATCCAAATATTCCATGTTTGAATAGAAATCTAACAAAGAAATGAAAATATTAACTAAAACTAATGAATTTTCATTTAAAAACTCCGTAATTGAATCATCTGTTAAGAATGTCATGTAGCATATGAGTGCTAAAATACTAACTTGGTGCTCTGATGTTTCCAATAATTTGATCAGTTCGAAAACATATTGTTTTGGGAATAAATCAGGAAAATTCTTTATAAACTCTTTCCAAAAATCGCAGCACACTTCTTGTACATCATTTGTTTGTGTAAATTCAAACATTTTTTGGATAATTTCTTCAACATTTTCTCCAACTAAAGAGTCAAAGTTGACAACAAATAATCTCATAATTTTGATCGTCTTCTCCAAAACTTTCATTCTCGGTGGATTTTTAAAGAATTCATAAATTATTCCAAAGATTTGATGCATAATGGTATTTGAAATTGTTAGTTCTTCTGATATATCATTGATAATATCTAATGCATATTCAATCAAGCTTTGATTTTCAAGAAATTGAAAAATATTATTCCAATAATAATTTTCTTGCCTGAATGCTTCATAAAATATAAAATATCTGGACAGTGTATTCGCTGCTGGAACTTTGATAGATTCATCAATGTTTTCAGAAGAGATGATGTTAAAAAGACATTCAAAAAATTTATTAAGCATTGGATCGGTTTTTGGGACTTCAAACTTAGTCAGAGGATCTCTTTCTTGCGTGAATGGGAAGCTAACCATCTTCGGGATTAAAGATCTTGCAAGTGTTATTGCATTTATCATTATTTTGATGTCATTATTAATTGGATCACATATTATTTCGAGAAAAGCAGTAAACATCTCAACAGCTGATGTATTAATTAGTCCGTAAAGTTTCTCTCGCGCTTGCTGTCCTTCATCGCTATTGTCAGAAAACACTTTAATATCATGCAAATCCATCTAAAAAGTGACATCGATCTTGAGCCAAAATTAATGAAAAAATGAGTTTTTAATAATATATTCAAAATATGCCATCTATTGAAGAGTTTGTAATAAGAGATCTAAGGTACATTTTTCAGAATAATTCAAATTATTCGAATCAAAGTCTATCATCGCTCCTGTTGATATTTTTCTTGCTGTTTCAAGCAGAAACAAATATTTCTCTTCGCCATGAACGTTTTTAATGAATTGCGAAATATACGAAAATTCTTTCCCATCATGGGCTTTTGAGCAGCGAAGACTTTTTCCTGCAAGGACAATTTCATCTCCTTTTCTGTTCTTTATAGGAATTGAATCTGATCTCTCAAGAAGATTTTGTTGGGTATTCTTCCCATCACCTGCTTGCATACCATGGAACACGGAATGTTGAAATTCATATTCTGCAAGAGTTGAACCTAGAATCTGCTCAACTTTCAATCTGATAATATCTTTATTCAAGATTTCATTGATTGAAGGTCTTTTTTCTGGATTTGAGTTGACCATTGCCTCAACTAAATCAGAAAGTTCCTTAGGAAAAGATGATCCTATCTTTGGTGCTCTAGTCAAGTCGCAATTTAACAAATTAACTTTTTTCAAGCTGCACATCTCATATAACAAGCATCCCAATGACCATATATCGCTTTTAGCTGTGTATTTTTCTCCCCTCTGGATTTCCGGAGCAATATAATCTAAATTATCTTCTTCTGGTAAAATCAATGATGATATCAAAGAATCTGTATTTTCAAGTGGCTTGAAAGATTCCAGACCACCTATTTTGACAATATTTTGGCTGGTCAAAAAGATTACTGATGGAATCAAATTTCTGTGGACTATTTTTCTGTCATGAAGGTATTTCATACCAATGCACAGCTGCGTAAAAATATCTATTATGTTATCAGTTTTCATTCTCACATTGTTTTCTCTTCTGTTTTCAAGAAAATCTTCTAAAGTTCCGTTATTTGCATATTCCATGAGAACTGAAACATGGCCAGGTGATTGTTTGTATTGGTAGTAGCGGATAATATTGCTGCATTTTAGCTTCACTAGAATCTTCATCTCTTTTTGTAACCGTTCAGTTTCTTCTTTAGTAAGCAAATCCTTATTATATTTCTTCACTATAAACTTTTCATCCTTGTCGTCTTTGTTGTTGACTAGATAAACAGATGAGCCTGGTTTCTTATTAAGAGTCTCCTCAATGATGTAACACATAGCTTCCATCAGGAAAAATAATGAAAAAGCAAAAAAACATCATTTTTGAATAGTTTACAAAATTTTTGTTCAATTTCAAATATATCGAAAGATATATCCTTCTACATTCTATTAGTAATACCTTAAACTTTTTCAAAAAAATCTCAAATTGAGATTAGAGATTCTCAAAATTGAGCAGTTCTTTCATCGATATTTGAATTATCCAGCATTAATATTTGTGATAAATAAGCGCCTCGGTGAGCAATGGACTATTTTGGAAAAAAAATGCTCAACATCAAGAACTTCTTTGATAATTTTATCTATCTGATGGATATTTTTCCAACAATAAATCAATATTGTAGTAACAGTAGATGTGTAATGCTTTATCAACAACAAAATGATTTACAATATGCTGGATTTTTAGAAACTGCATATGGTATATGATTGTAATATTGCAGTATTAAAAGTCATCTTATTTTTTCATTCAATAAAGATTCAAAATCGATATTGAATAAATCTTATAAATTTTGAGAAATGCATTGATGATTTTTCCAACTTTCTTCCAAATAGCTTATAAATGTCATGATTAAATATATAAAAAAAGAATTTTTTTTTGTAATTTTATCAAAAAAAAATTGTAGAAATTTTAATAGAAAAACTTAGTAAAACTAGGTTACTTGCGCTCGATGTTAGTAATTCCGTTGTTCTCAAATGTATTCTCCTTCAAATCAGCGACAGCGTCTGTTCCGATCTTTATACCGATTTCCTTCTGTCCTACGAACTTATTCTTGACAGACTCAAGAGTTCCTGTTTCGATGAAGAGTCCGAACTTTCCGTTCTCAGAAACAGTAGAGTCCTTGAGAGACACCTTTCCTGTTCCTAAGATGTAGATACCGCACTCTTCGCAGTTAGTAACTGTGAGTTCCTTGAGATCTGAGTTTGCGGAAGCGATGATACCTGTTGATCTTGCATCCTTAACTGAACTCTTTGAGAGTGTGAATGAGCCTTCCTCATGTACGAAAACTGCTGCAGAACCGCTTGCACCAACGAGTTCGCAGTTGTTTCCGATGAATGAGGACTTGTTCTGGATATCGATCTGTACGTCACCGCCTGTGATCTTTGTGTTTGTGCAGGAGATGTTTGCTCTGTCATCAGCGAAAATTGCTGTGTTGCAGTTGTTGAATGTGAGTGAGTTCATGTTGACTTTGGCAGACATGAGAACGATTGACTCTGCGAAAGCGCCTTCGAACTGTGTGTTCCTGATGTCGCTGTCGCTCTTCATGAGTAAGAGATCGTGTTTGCCGTTGTTGAACTTGGCGTTCCAGATGTTAACGGAGCCGCCGTTTGTAACAACTGATGTCTCCTTTGTGTTGTTGAACTCAACATTGTTGACTTCGCACTTTGTGCTCTGTAAGATTAAGGCTGTCTCGTTATCCTGGACCTTGGACTTCTCGAATGTAACGTTGGACTCTCTGGCATCGATACCGATCTTGGAAGTGATCGAGCAGTTAGAAACAAGGATGTTTCCTCTCATTACCAAGATGGCGGTCTTTTCATTGGAGAATGTAGAGTTGTCAATCATTACCTTTGTGTTGTTGCGGTCAACAAAGAGGTTGTTGTCGAAGCAGTTGGAAATGTTGAGCTTGGAACCGGAGAATCTGCCATTTCCATTGATGTAGATACCGTTTCCACTGATGTTGTTGAACTCTGCGTCGTTGCACATGAGCTGATCACCGGAGAAGACAAGTGCGTGGTTCTTGACGCTGTAGAAACGAGATCCTTGGATTGTGCCTGATGTTGTCTCGAAAAGAACAACGGCATGGCCTGTAATGTCATCGAATGTGGCGTCTGAAACCTTGATGCTTGACTTTGAAAATGCTGCAATGCCACACTTCATGATTCCTGTGAATTTGTCCTTGTTAGCGATTAATCTGCCACCTTCGCATGCAATGACAGCTCCCTCGCCGCTGTTGTCGTTGAATTCGTTGCCATTTGTTGTAACTTGGGCGGATCCTTGGACTAACAATGAGTAGTTTGACATTGAGCCAATCTTGGAGTTGCTGACTGTGACGCTTCCGTTGAAAACAAGAATACCGGAGTCGCAGTTCTCAATTCTGCAGGCGTCAACTTGTAATAATTTGCCATCTGTCTTGCTCTCGATAGCAGCGGCTCTGCAGCTTGAGAATGAGGATTCTTCGATAACGTATTGGGATTTCTGTGTCGCTGATACGCCATGTGTTGTCATTCCAAGGAATGTTGATCTGGAAACGAAAGCTGTTGTAGCAGAGCGGAGATTGAGACCTCTGATGGATGAGTCAAATGAGCATCCGACGAATGAGCAGAATGCTGAGTTGACTAAGGCTACAGCTGTAGAGTCAGAGCATCTGAACTCGCAATTTACGAAGAAAACTGTGGATTTGCCTTTAACGATTACAGATGGGATAAGCTTTGAGATGAATTTGCAGTTTTCAAAGTAAATATCGCCATCTTCAACTAAAAGGGCACCAAATGACTGAGAGTCATTCTGGATGAAAGTAAATCCGCTGATAGAAGCATTAGCTGTCTTGACTTGAAGTGTATTGGATGTTCCATCAGACTTAATTGTGGAATTGTTACCTGTCAGAATAACATTCTTTGAAATGTTCAAGTTTTCTGTAAAGTCGCCTGGTTTGAGGTATACTTCTGATGCTTCTGCTGCAGAATTAATGCTTTCTTGGATGTTATTTTCAATATCAATTCTGTTAGAAGCAGAAAATTGCTGATGTTTGGGGAATGATGACACACTTGTATACATCGGCTGTGGTACTGAAGATGATGAATTGGCATTTGATCTATCTGAGTCACTCATCGTATGTGTCGCGAAAAAAAATGAATTGAAAGCTATAGTCAATTAATGAAATGTGGTCAATTTAATAATGGAATAACTGAATAGCAATCTTTTTTAAGGGCATAATTTATTAATGACACTCTCAGACCATAAAATTTGTAGATTTTGGATGTAGCATTGATTCAGACATGGTATAAGAATAATAATTATATAGTTGTCGAATGAAATTCTAGGGTAACAAATTTGTCAAATTTAATCAATCAGAAGGAAATGCTTTGAAAACAAAAATTATGGTCTATCACAATACAAGTTTTATTCTATTCAAGATGGATATCTGAAATTGCAAAACAAAAAAAAATATTATTGAGGATTAGATTTAGCGAAATACTGGCATATCAATTCAGGGAACAAACACAATGCATCTGAATATTTCATTTTTGTATCTTTTTCTTCATCGTACATTTTGACGAATACAAAATCATTTTCATAATCGATTTTCGAGATTGAAAATGGTATCATTGAACTGGAAAACTCGCCGTTAATGTTTTTTAACTTTGGAAGTGGATCAGGGGAACGAAAAGAATAACTCTTATTATTTTTCTGAATTACTTCTGATTCTTCAGCTTGTAGCGTATTTTCGGTTTGTATTTCCTTATCGAGTAGTATCTCATTCACGTTTTGGTCAATTGCATATTGATAAAGCAAATTATCTTTGATATTGCCTTCTTGTTCCCAACTAATGTCTATATCATTTGAAATTGTTGCGATTTTGTATAATTGTTCGCCATCATTTGTTGTATACTGTTGGAGGATTACATTAAATCCATCCTCCATTTCGAAAAATGACCTTTTGAGAATCATGTGGTGGTATTTCGAGTTAGGAAATCTGATGATGATCATATTTTTTCTTAGACAGTTAAAATAGAAAATAGAATTTTATTAATTCATAAATATATATCGCTTTTTAATCTCATTGAATGAGATATCGTTAACTCCTTATGATATTTATATAAAAAATTAGAAATAAAAATAGGGAAAAATTTAGATTAAACTAAACAAGATATATTTACATAGGACAAAGAATTAAATTAGGTAATTGTATCAAACATGTATCAATTGTCAATTTCCAGCAAAAGATTTTTTGCTGTCATTTATAACAACTTCGACTTGACGATTTCGAGTATCTTGGTATGACTTGACCGCGGCTTCTAAGTGTTTTCTCTCAATGTATTTCTGTTCAGGTTTCTTTCTTGAATTTGAAGAATTCCTCTCAGAAATTTCAGATTCAATTGGTATATCCTCGATAGATCGATCAGTGTTGAAAAGTTTCCTCATAATTACGATTTGATTTCGAAGAAATCTTATTTCTGATATTAGTAATGCTGTTTGTGTCTGTTGATCTAGAATTTGATCCACAGTTTTAACATTTTCGCCTTGTTTTTCGTTTTCTTCTATTCGCTTTGAAACTCTGCTATAATCTACTGCGTGCATTTATAAATTTTTGAACAAAAAAATATTTTTTCCAGCAATTTATTTAAAATTACGGAATTGACCTTTCTTTCTTATTAAATGGATTATAAAATGTAATTTGTATTATATCTATAATTTTAAATTTTGGAATTTCTTCCAAAATAATTCCAAAAATCAAAATTTAATAAAAATATTCTCAAAATTTAATATCATTTTTGGAATTTCGAGATTTTTTTGGAACTCCATGAAGAAGAATATCGAAATGATTCATCAAATTGATTTAAATTATATGGGAATTGAAACCAAAATTTGCAATTTGATTTGAAATCAAAATCGTTTTCAAAAAATTTAACTGGCAATCTACCTTAACTGAGTTCTTGAACTCATATTCAATGTTTTCTTATTACTTGCACGTTTAACAAATTTTTGGTCGATAATTTCATCTAATATTTTTTTTTATCAAGCAAAAAAAATGTCGCAGAAGTTCGAGAATGTTATCATGAATTCTCAGAAATCCAGAGTGGAGATCGATGGAGGAAAGATGGTTATTACCCCTGACAAAGGAAAAACAGTAACCATCGAAAAAGGCGAAATTGATCATGCAGACTGGTCACAAATCTCTAGGGATTTCTATTGCCTTTATCTTATGGTCGGTGAGAGGTTCTACTCCATTTCTAAATTCCAAATCGGCGATAAATCCAAGCTTTTTGCCGCATTGAAAAACCAACTTGATGTTGAGGCTAACGAAGAAGACCTTTCTATTTCTGGCTTAAATGAAGGTGTTTTCTTCCACGACAAACATACTTTTGGCATCAAGGATGACGGAAAACCAGTTATTAAAGTTCCATATAAAACAATTTCAAACGTCCAGTCATCTAAAAACGATTTCTTCGTTCAGATCTTACAGGAAGGCAGAATAGAAGGTCACCAACTTGAAAATGTTCGTATTTTCGTTCCACAAAACGGTGCCGAAAAAGTCCAAGATATTGTTGCAAACATTCGTGGATACATGAAACAACATACAGCATCCGAAAACTACTTCGCACAAATTAACGATCTTACCCTCAAACAACCAAGTGGAAACGCTGATTTCAGGTATTGTGAAGATAATCTTTTCATTCAATTCCAGGAAGTCAATTTCCAAATCAAATACTCAAACATTCGTCTTATCCATCGTTTCTCCATCCCAGATTCCAAGAACGAATACGTTTTGATTACTCTTTCCCATCCTTTCAGAAGAGGCCGTACAGATTACGATAACATCGTCGTTCAGACATCTGATGATGAAGTCGCTAAGATTCTCAACATTCCAGACTCAACAATGAAAGAATCCGAAGCCATTGTTAAATTCTTCGAACAATACGCCAACAAGAAAGAAGTTGAGCATGATAACTTCTTCCTTTCATCCGATGGAACCAACGCCATCTTCGGTAGCTGGAAAGGTAACCAAAATTACTTATTTATTACAAATTCTCACTTTGTCATTCTTCCAAAGAGCAAAGTCATTCCATTCGATGCAGTACGTCACGTAGAATTCACTCGTATCGACGCTGATACAATGCGTAACAACAAATTCTTCGATCTTGCAATTACAGAGACTGGCAGCAACAAACCAATCGATTTCATGAATATCCCACACAAGGAGTTCGTACTCCTCCTCAATTTCTTCAAGAAGGCCGGTCTTACAATTCATAACTACAATTTAGCAGAAGATTTCGCTACAATCATTTCCCGCGATAGAGGAGAGGGCAGAGGATCACGTCTCGCTGCCGATATCAAGATTCGTGAAGAAGCCAAGGAGATGAACAAAATCTCTGACTCTGACGAAGAAGAAGATGAAGACTTCAACCCTGATAAGAAGGAATCATCAAGCGATAATGAGGAAGAAGAGGTCGCTGCGGAAAAGAGTGACGATGACGAAGCTCCTGCTGAGGAACCAGCTGAATCAGAATAAAATATTTATAAATTTTTTATTTTAACATCCCATAACTATGTTTTTATAACAAAACATTGACTTTTTTAAAAATTTATCTTGAATTTTTCTCAATCTATATATTATATATGCATGCATTAAAGATTTAGATAAAACCAACTCAAATGTCACACATTTGTTCGTTATATTGCCTATGAAATGCAATTTTTTAGCTGAAGTAATTTCATTACGCTTAACAACTCTTTCTTATACAATTTTCCAAAAGGCAATGATTAGGTTAGTTGAAATTTTCTAATTTAAAAGTGTTAATGCTAAAAAAAAACATCAAAATATAATTAAAATTGTTAAATTAGTTTTTTTACACAGTTTTAGAAATTAAAGCTCTTATATAACAATTTTATTCAGATAAAACACATAAAATACTATACAATTTTAACAAGAGTGATTTTGTAAGCAATTTTCACAAATACAGTTATTGCATTTGTTGCAATGAGATGTTGTAATGTTACCACAAAGGCAACAAACGTCAAATTCCGGCTTTTTGTTCTCAGATTCGATTGCATCAACTCTTCTTTGTAATTCTTGAACAATCATCGCCACATTGTTGACAGAGTTACTAAGCTTCTTAACTTCTTCTCTAGAAGCTGTTTCTTCAACTTTTGGTGCAGATTCTGTTTGTTGGACAACAACTTCGCTTGGATTTGAGTCAACTTCTTGTTTTTCGACTGACTTTATGTAATTAGAGGTCAAATCTTCGTCACATGTTCCAATTTCTAATAATTTGATTATTTCTTGATCTCCAGAATCTTTTGCCATTTCGAGTGCTGTAAATCCATCGTTGTTCTTAATAGAGAGATCTGACTTGATATGGAGTAAAATTTTGATCATATCGATATCTGAGCATTTGACAGCGAGATGAAGAGGCGAACATCCAGTAGATGTAAGGAGAAGTGGATTAGCTGGTTTGTAAGGGGATTTTAATGGAGTTTCAAGTCTTTTATTGTTTTTATCAAAAATAATATCGGGCAAAGGAGATGAAAGCAAGAGAGTTTGCGCATGCAAATGGTTGGAAACAGCTACATGAAGGGCTGTATTTGTTGATTTAGAACCAGAAACTTTGATTCCAACATCTATATTTTCTTGTATTGATTCGTATTGCAAAAGAACTTGCAAACACTTGTAATCTCCGGTGCAAGCTGCGTAATGAATTGGTAACCAGCCATTTATTGACAAAGAAAATGATGGATGAAAAGTATCAATTAAATATTGCAATATTTCAGGTTGCTCGCATAATATTGCTAAAATCAGAGGTGTTGGTTCGCTAATATAGCTAAATGGGTAAATTTTTGATTTATTTACAACTTTAACAAGTTTTTGGATGTAAAAAGGCTTGTCAATCTCTGAGGGCTTGAGCCAAAATGACTTTACCTCATCGAGTTTCCCGTTTTGGATTGCATTTATAAAGCGAATTTCAATATTTCTTTTCATCTGTCACTTTTTATAAATAATTTCAATAGACATAAGTTTGATGAATTTTGGTAAACAAATGAATTCTTAATGTTCATTAATGGTAAGTTTTATAATACAAAATTTGGAAAATAAAAGGGGGAAGAAAAAAAAGGAAAAAAAAATTTTTAAATGTCTGCTGTTCGTATAAAACAGAGGCTCATCTCAAGGTTTCACGAATACCTAGATAGAGGTCAGTTTGTTGACTTGAAGTTAAGACACGGCGTTAACACTTATCAAGTTCACAGCCTTGTATTAGCGAAATATTCAGGCTGGTTTGCTAAAACAATTAAGGAAATGGATTGCTGCCCTGGCGACAGAATGATGAAGATAAATCTTCCAGAAGATCCTGATGATCAATTTGGAACAATTATCAAAATTTTATACACCGATCAATTAACTTTAGATATCAAAAGCGCACCGGCTTTGCTTAGGATTGCAACATATTATGAAATGCCTCATCTCCAAGCAATTGTCAGACATTTTATCGCAAAAACTACAGTTGAACCGATAATCAATGATGCTGTACTGTTTTCCTACGCATCAAAGTTTATACAATTCAAACTCATCGACGATGCCATCAAACTTGCTCCAGAATTCGCTAAGCGCTTGATGAGCAAATCCAAAACTCCTTCTGATGTAAATAAATATATAGTCAGAATCTACCAAGAAGTCAAAGATGGCCGCGTTGTTGCTGCAATTATTCTTGACCAAAACTTTTTGAATTATTGGTCCGAGGAAGAAAAGGTTGCACAGCTAGATCGCTACCACAAATTCAATCCTGATATTACAGATGATGAAAAGGAAGCGCTTTCGAACTTCAACATTATTAATTGGAAGTCACCAACCGCATATCAATATCTTGTCAAGTATCAATGCGATTGGCTTCCACCAAGAGTCTTACGTCCTCTCTACGAATCGATTTTCAAGTACCGTCGTGCAAACGCCCATCACTTCGAAAAAGATATTCAAAATTCTTCCTCAACAGTTTCTCGCTGGTATCCGTTCTCATGGGCCACGCAGATAGCGAATGCAATCGAATCGGAATCTACACCTGTTGTCGAGTTAATAAGCTTCATTACTACATTGGGCGGATTAATTGTTCCAAAGGATGGCGATGCAGTTAAGTTCGGCCTTCTCAATCCAAATGGCAACCAGAAATTACCACAGGAAGAGTTATCTACTTTCGAAATGGCCAACATATTCAAAGATGATAACAGTTATTACCAAGCCATATTATACGACGATAAAATTGGCCATGGCCCTAACTTTATCGTTATCGAATTGGGCAAGTCCTGCGAGTTCAAGCCACAAAATGTTATTGTTGATATGAAATATCCAGATACAATCAGCGACAGTTTGAGCAAATATAAGAACTCAAGAAAGCAACACTTCCCTGAATATATTACAACATCATCTTTCTCTTCAATCCCTGAATTTAAAGAAACTTTATTCAAAACTGACAACAAACAGCAACCATTATTCGAATACGCGTTGTCCAAACCGTTCAACAGAATTTACATCAATCCTCCGCTCGATGGATCCCTCATAGTTTTCAGAGTTAGATTAGTCAAGATTTTCGGTTCATTCTTACAGACACACGGATAATCTTGTGATTTCTGAATAAATGGTTTCTTTTTATTTGGAACAATTGAGAAAAAACAAAAAACAATTTTTTTATAATTTTTTTTTTAAATAATCTGATTTCGTAATAAATAATATTAAAAGCTATACGATAAATGAGACTTTATCTGAAATGTTCTAACAATCAACTTGATTTTGAATAAAATATCTCAAATTATCTTTGAATTTGAGAGTTAGTTGATGCAATTATCCTCATAAAAATCGTAATTATAATGTTTCAATTCTAAGTCATTAAGAAACATTAAAGAATCAAAGAAAATATATTTTGATATTAAAGAAATCTTCAATTTACTTAGAAGAAAACAGTATTGTTGTTAATTGTAGTGTTTTCTGGAATAGAGTCTAGCAAATATTTTGTAATTTTATTTGGAAAATTTTTCTTGGCCTTGAGAATATCGATTTTGAATAAGAATCCATCTTCATCTTGGAAAATCACGTAGCATGATTCTTTAACTTGTATAATTTGGACAACCTTAGGAAATTCTTGATCATCAATCGAACCAATTTCATCCATAAACTGACTGAAAACACAACTCTAAACTAGTAATTCTAGTTATTGATCTTAATAAAACGAATCAAAATCAAAAAAATCATTAATATATCAAATATTTTTTTTTGATTGTTTGAAAAAAATAAATAAAAACTAAATTATTCTATTTCTTATTACATTTATAATAATATTATGATCTAGCAGGGAACTGGTGGAAGAATCTTTCCGTAATCAGCTTTGCCTTCTTATCGCTGAACAAAACAATAGATAAGGCCTGAAGCATCTTGTCCTTTGACTTAATAGCAACTGACTGAGCGATGTCAATTGCATCTTCCTGATCTAAGTGTTTTCCGAGCTCTCTCTCCATCCATGGTATTGGTTCTATCTTTTCTCTTGGTAAATTGACCAATCTCTTTGGCTTTTCAATGGTTATTTCGTGTTGATTATTTGGAGTTTCAGTAACAATGTTACTAATAGCAATTCTGTGAACCTTTCCTTCTGTTTCACGTTGCTTTAACTGTAACATTGTTGGAACTGGTGCTTGACCGTACATTCTGTGGTTTTCTTGGAATTCTTTTTCGGCATCAAGCATAATTTCACTTTCTTTCTTCCTGATTGTACCGTAAACAACATTCTCGTAGTCTTCCTCTGTGAAAACTTCGGTTTCGCCTTGCTTGATACGTGGAGATATAATAACTTTGACTTTCCTCTTCTTCCTCTTCTTCTTTCCGTCATCTTCTGGTACATCTTCTTCTACTAACTCGTCCTCAGGAAGTAACTTGCGGGGTATGTGCTCAACTTTGGGTTTCGGAGCGTTTAATTCGGCTTCTTTCTTCGCTTCTGCGGCTGCCTTCTCTTCTTCATCGAGAATGGCTCCGAGATCTGGTACATGGTCCATCTTGATGATCTTGCCAGCTTTGATTGTGACTTTTGGCTGTTCATCTTCGATATTATTCTGATCAGCCATTTTCTTCTTAGCGTTGTTGATAAATTGTTCAACACGCTTTTCAACAGGTATTTCGGCGGTATTATTTTGTGGCTCTTCTTCTTTATTTGATTTTTTGGATGATTTTCCGGGTTTTGCTGTTTTTGCAGGTTTAACTTTCTTGACTTTCTTAACCTTCTTTGCTTTCTTCTTGCGCTCTGCTTCTGCTTCTTCGTGAGCTTTGATTTGCTCGAGCATCTTCATGTAGTTCGCTTTTCCGCGCTCATCTTTCTCTTTCTTCATTTCCTCTATGTTGACATCAGGAGCTTCAGGGGGTAAGAAGCCTTCTCTGACCTTAATAACTGGAGCGAAAATTGCGGTCTTGACTCTAGGTGTCATCTTGAAGGCTTCTTCCTTTTCACCTTCCTCCTTCTGCTCTTCAACTGGCTTTTCTCCGAAAGTTGATTCTGGAAATACCATTTCGGGATGCTCAGGTGGTTGAACTTTTCTTGCAAAGCCTGGCGCACGGAATAATGGCATACCATCGTCAAGAATGTCATCAATTGGATCCTCTTCTTCATCATTGTCTGTGTCTGAAGGTATGGTCGGCTGATCTACTTGTTGCTTTTGATTTGTACGAATGGCAGGTTGTAATTGTGGTGGAGCAGGTTCTTCTACTTGTTGTTTGACCTTCTTTTTACGCTCCCATGTGAGTTCAACTGAACATAATTCTTCATATGTGTAAGGAAGGAAAGCTTCTTCTGAAAAAACAGGACCGAACAAAAAGTTATCTACTGGGCATTCAGAGTTCTGGTAAAAGCTAATAATCTGATCAATTGTGTACTGATAATTACCCCACATTTTAATTATCAAGTATTGATTTATCGTACTTCACTTTACATGCGAAATTTCATATCATTAAAATAAACTATGCTTTTAAATGAAAGAAATAGAATACACATAAGAAATATAATCTTTTCACAATAGAAAATCAAAGAAATACATAATTTCTGATTTGATTAATTTTGAAATCTGAATTAATTTCAATTTATTCAAATGGTTATCACTCAACACATGTTATAATTATGATTTTTTAATATTCAGAGTTAAATGAGATAATATTATTTACAGATTTTTAAAAGTTTCATATTTCTTAATTAATGCATATAAAATGTAACATACAGAATCAAGATAACATTCTTCGATACTCCATTTATGTCTCGGCCAAAGTTGATTCTTGAAAAATTAATTATGACATTTTAAACGCGTCTACAGTATGCAGAAATTACTTAATTAAGGTCATTTTGCCCTTGAGATAATTCTTCTTTCCGTATTCTGCTTGATGATTCCGTTACAAAATCAATAAGGAGCTGAATGACAACGATTAATTTATATTAATAACAACTGTAACCCATACAAATCAGGTATACAGATATGGCATAAAGGCAGTTCTCTCGGAATTATGTAAATTCCAAAAAAGTCATTCGTTGAGATGTTTGCTGTAAATATGTTGTTTGAATATATTAAAGGAAGCTATTTGGTGTAATAATTAACAAACCAAACAACGAATTAACAATTCGTAAAATGAACAAGAAAAGATTTAAAAAAGGATATTAATTGTAATATTCGTTATAAAACTCGGTTTTAGTATGCAGAAGAAACGCACTTAGCTCTCATTTCAGACTCCTGGATATCAGAGTCATCGTTGGCCTGGAACTCCATGGAGATGCCAGAGAGGGCAGCCTTGAGACCAGCCTTTGTGCCGGTGATGATCATCTTCCTACGAGCTGGAGCAGCGTCTGGGCCCCAAACAACGAAAACAAGCTTGTTACGGTCTGTGCCATCATCAGCCTTGAAATCATAATCGTAAACTGCATAGCGAACATCCTTTGGTGGGAGATCATCAAGGAAATCATCATATGTAGCATTGCGGTCAGCCTTCTTGGAAACGATAACCTTCTTAAGATCCTTTGTGAAGTCGAAGATGATATAACGGTAGAGGTGCTTGATCTTGATTTCTTCCCAAGCCTGGATGCAGCTGTCGTCAATGGCGATGCCTGTGATGGACATTATAAAGTGAAGTGGACA
The DNA here is from genome assembly GCF_026262505.1 of Trichomonas vaginalis G3. NCBI lineage: Eukaryota > Parabasalia > Trichomonadida > Trichomonadidae > Trichomonas > Trichomonas vaginalis. Next base: position 11,625,428 of record NC_067207.1, read on the forward strand.
ACCAATTTTGGTTTAGTTCACAAAGAATAATCGTCGTGACCTAGGTTGAAAATTAAAATATAAGAGTCTTATATATAGTAGATGATAAATTATTTATCAAATTTCCAATGGACGTTTTTAAGAATACAAGCAAAAGAAATCCATAAAAAAATATTTTTCCTCAGCAAAAATAAGGTCATGAATGTAATTTAGAAGGGACATTCTCTTATGGACGTAACTTTTCCTTGGAAAAATTAATTTTGACAGTTCACAATTTTCAATGAACGTCGATTATATATCTCTCATTTTTCTGCCGTTTATATCTCAAACCGCATTTGAAATTTTTTATCTTCCAATCACTTACATTCATTAATATTTTTGAATTTTCAAAAAATTTGTCAAACTCGATACGAATAACAAAATAACCATTATTTTCTCCTTTTTCTTTTATTGAAAGAAAAGGAAAAATACTTGAACCCATAAAATTTACACTTTGGTCAATTTGATCAGTTCAATTCTTGAACATTCATTATTTTAAATCGGATGCAATACAAAATATATATTTGTATTAATGTCTACATATGCATGTAAAGATGAAAACATTTGAAATCGTAAATAAGATTGAATAAAAATTAATATGGGTAATTGACAAGTATAAACTGGAGAATGATATTACCTCCACTTACCATGTATATACTGCATAAATTATATCCGATCCGATTTTACTAAACTCCACAATCTTATATTTTTTATTTTTTATATATTTTATAATAACTACAACAAATAAATTGTCAGGAGTGTCGCTCAGTTGTAGAGTGCGACTTTAGCATAGTTGAGGCCGGCGGTTCGATTTCCCCCATCTCCATTTTTGTTCTGAAAATATCTTTTGATTTTTTCTTCATCAACATTTGACAGATGCTTACGGAATTATTTTAAAATGCCTTATAATAAACTATCTTCTGGAATCCTTTCATCTATCCCAATTATTAATGTACCTCAAACCTAATAACTTTATCAATATCTTTTCTTAATTTTCGATTGAAATTCTATTTTGAAGGATTTTAATGATTAAACTCCTAATACTACCCCACATATTTTGATGTCTGCATTATTTTTACAATGATTTCATCAATAAAATAGAAAACATAAAAGATAAATCTATAGTTGGAATAAAAACATATTCATAATAATTTGTACTAGAAACAAGCAGTTATAAAGATAGGTGTTTATATTAACAAACAAGATTTTTCTTCTTTTTTAGAATCTTTCTTTGGAGATTCTATTGCAACTGATTTGAGGCTTTCAACTGTATTGATACGCTTTTCTTTGTTCTTATTATCATAATATTCGAGTATTTTGATCCTCAAAAAATTAATGATGTCCGAAATGTTAAATTTCGTTTTTGCACTGACCATCACAGGCTGTGTATCAATTTTAGCAGCGAATAATTGAAAATCATGTAAATCTACTTGGTCTGTGCTGTCTAAAATATCAGATTTTGTCATTATTAAGAAAGGTAAGAAGTTTTGTTGGCCAAGCTTTTCTGATATGAAAGGGTAAATCTTTTCTTTGAGAACATTGAGCGATTGTTGAGAATCATATGAACATACGAAAATTACAATTGAAGAATCTCTATATGCTTTAGGTAAAATATCACCATATTCTTCATTGAATGATAATTCAACAAATTTTAGGGATATGCTTTTTGATCCGGCCATTTCTGTTACAGGATATTCGACTTCATTGTAACCAATAGAAGGAAAGTATTCTTCCAAGAACTGGTTATATACTATCTACCAACGCAGATTTACCACATTTTGCATCTCCTAAAATCAATACTTTATAAGTATCTTGCATTTCAAAAAAAAATAATGATCTGAAAAATAAGATTACTTTTGTGAAAATGGAATGTTGATTACATATCTTAATTATTTTTCAAGTATTAAAACGTGATAAATCAAAATTCCAAAATTTCAAAAATTAAAAATGAGATTTTCTATTTCGGGAATAAGAATTATTTAAGGGTGCACCCGTATGTACGTTTATTTGAGAGGAGGAGGATTACCCTCTCAATTTTGAGGGATTCGTTAGTTTATTTTCTCGATGAATATGCAATAAAATTTGATTTTTACCTTATCAATATACTTCATATAATATACACATGTTCATGTAAAAACTTTTTTCCAAAATCCTCAGGAATTAAGGGATTTTTGAATTTTAAGAATTTTTTTCGAATTTTTCGAAAAAAAATATTTTCAGAACAGCCTTAACGGCTAAGATTTAGGAACAATGTTAAGTATCAAAAAGAAAGGAGGTCTGATATAGACAACATATATCGTTGAAGGTTGAAAAAATCTCTAATATTTGAGCCCAAAATTTCAAATTTTAATTTTTTGAAAAAAGAGGCCACCCGTATGTACGTTTATTTGAGAGGAGAAGGATTATATTTTTGAAAGGGTGAAACATTATGAATATGTTAATTATATAATAATATGTATTATTATAAAAAAGAAAAAATAAAGCACGTTAAAATTTTTCTTTCTTGATTTTTTACAAAATCTACTTAGAATTATGCAAAATATGACTAAATAATTATAAATTTCAAGTTAAATTTTAATTTTGATAAATAATTTAAATTTCAAAATATCAAGTTCAGTTCGACTATGTATGTAGTAATTCCTCAATAAAGTGCCAAAACCCTATTAAAATATATGAACATTTTCAACATTTTAATGTTTTTATTTAAAAATTTGTTGGAATATGAGCTTCAAACAATTATTATGTAAATAAAAATAATTAAATATATGTATTTATTCGTATTACAACCGTAGTAAGTCGATTCTTCCTTTCTTCTACTGAGATTTGAATTTGATTTCGAATTGTAAAGAGATTCAAAGGGAAAATACTAGCGGATAAAAACTACCTCCATGAAAGGGTCATAATGGAGTCAAGTTGTATTTTTTGATATTTTTTGCTTTTCGAGCCTAAATAGGTAGCCAAGATAATGCCTAAAAATAAGGTTCTAAATTCTGAAGTTTACATGATCATCTCGTGTGCACCCTTAATCTACTATACTTTCTTTTCAATTTCCTATTCAATATCTATTGCTATATTATTTTCTGTCGTAGTTCTTGAAGATAGTTTCTGTAAATATCCTTCAATCGATTCATCAGATGAAGATATTTCCTCTGTAAGCTGTACAATATCTTTTTGCATTTGCTCAATAATAGGTTTAATACACCTCGATCTTTGGTTTTTAAAGAAATCTCTCACTTGTATACGATCAAGCTTTGTTTGATTAACAAGATCATCAATGTTTTCTTTTGAAAGAACTAGATTGTCTAAATGATCTGCAAAATATTTCCATAATATATATTTCCCCTTATTCAATTTATCCTTTTTACTCATTTTATTATCGATGTGAATTCGAAGTTTCTTGAATTCTTCAATACCTACACTTTTGGACGAATATGCAAGGTAAATATTATCCATGTCTTGCTCTATCCCTTTGTAGAATTCATCAGTCTCTGTATTAGCTTCCGGATCTTCCAGCAAAGGGATCATAACCCCCACAAACAATGACCCAGAAAATACATCAAATTCGAGAGGATTTTTCAGTTTGAAAAACTTTGAATTTTTAAAGTGTTACAAATTAAAAGAATACCAAGCTATGTTGCTTTTTCAGCAGCTTCTTTATAATGCAAGTCAACCTATACATATGGAACCAATGTTGGTGCGTTTGTGTAGATTTCGCCTCCATACTCTGTAAGGAGTTTTCTCATCTCTTCGTTCCACATTGGTTTGATATCACACATCTTCTTGAAGTAGTCTGTGCCGTGAATGGCGTTTGCGAAGAAAGTTTGAGCAGATCCAACTTGCTCATCGAGAAATTTTCTACTGGAACAATGCTTTCAGAGCATAGTAGATGTTTCCAATATGCTGTTGAGAGATTTCTATTTCTTCACAATTTGGCGCTATTTAAGGTTAAAATAATAAATCATCAGAAATTTGATAAATTTGAAGGATTTCTCCAAATGAACGACGTTATGTGGGAAGAATACATCCCACCTCCAAAGAAGACAATGATTAGAGAAATCCTATGGAATATGATGGCTTTAATCTTAGGAACTGCAGCAACAATATTTTTGGCAATAAACGGATTTGATAAGATCAAATACAAAGCTTCACTCGAAATAATTTCGATAAAAGATACAACTGCACTACCTTTTAACAATACAGCGCTTAATACCGAATATCCTGGTAATGAGCCTTTCGGAAATACCACTCAGATTACTTACTCTGGCTCAAATCCTTACATTACAACAAGAAAATATAGAGATATCAATAATACAGATCCTTTCAAACACCGAAATCCCTCAATTCAAAGCATCAACATACCTTCAAATTACGAATGGCCATCACAAGGCAAAAAATATTAGAAGAAACTAAAGGAAAATACATAAATTTTAATTTATATAATTCTGACCAACAAGCAATTGAAGCTATCCTTTATAAAATGGACTACAAGATCAACTTCAATGCACACAAGTCAGGTGTCCACAATCTAGAGGTTTATTACGGAGTTGAAGTACCTCATAATTTTTCTGCAACTAAATCATACCATTATGTCGAAAATTCAGGCCATATATTCTACATATTACAATTTTCATCCGGTTTCATGAATGAAAACTTTCTTTTTTTACCGCCATCAGGATTAGATCGTCCTTACGGTTTAGTTCCAGAGCTTGAGTATCTTTTCTGGAAGAACAAAGAGCATATCATCTCTTTTTCCGATACCCGTGAATGGCACGTAAGCGTAAGCTGGGATATCAAAAACGGTGAAGCACAATTGACAAATTCAGATAATTGTCGGAAATCGAATTCTTCTCATCATTTAAACTTCTGTGAATGGCCAAAACAAGTTTCAAACCCTTCAATAGATGGAGCAGTAATAGTTAATGCTGGCCACTATATAGATTTATACCAGCATTTCTATGACAACGCGCAACCTCACAACGCAATTTCCCTTTTGACAACTGGTTTGTCTCCGAAAGACGTGACAATATATACACAAGCATGCGGAAATTTGGTACACCAGATGCAAGATCATATGGGATACAAGAGCCAAGTCACGTGCCAAGGCAAGGGTGTTCGTGTTAGCGCGAAAAGATTGATATTGGCTGCTGTCGTGAGAGTTTGTCATCCATGGTATTTCGATTGGTTCACGAGTTTAATGGATTTGCCGGAATTGAAAAGGGATAAAATAATATTATTGCCGAGAGGAGGAATATTTGGAGGAAAAGGTGAAAGAATTATAGATAATCTCATAGACTTAGTCGAACCTCTTTCTAAAATTTATGGACGTGAAAACATTATTGTTTTCAACAAAGATGATTATAGGAATTTTGAAAAACTTAGAGATTTGTTTTCTTCGGCAAAGATTGTTATTGGACCTCATGGAGGCGCTTTCTACAACGCATTCCTTGGAGGAAAAGATATTGTTGTCGTGGAGTTGCTTCCAATACAAATGGATGGAACTTATCCTTCTTCCACTTTTGGAAATATGTGTATTTATTCAAATTCTCAAATGCTTGGACAAACATTGTTTAGGTACTATACGATATCATATAATATCAATTATAAAATAGATATAGACGATTTCATGGATTGGTTTAAATATTATCCAATGAGACAAGTAGATTGAAATACTTATTTATATTTTTTTATTTTGTTTGTATATCTTAAAAATTTTTTATTTTCTTTATTAGCGTTTATTTCAAATAGTATCAAACAATTTTTTTACATTACAAATCTAAAGCTAGATAATCACTTTGGTCTGACTTAAGCAGCATTAAACAATATTTAAATTTATATATATTTATAGTATAATATTTTTATTAATTTAATCCGTAACAAACAGTTTCAAGGCATCAAGAACAACTGACCAAGCTAATAAGAAAGGAATAAATAAAACCATTGTCCAAAAGATCATTGTCGAGGCAATTCCTCCACCAAATCCTGCAGAATCAGCCATCATAAAGCAACTTGAAGCTGAAGGTAAAGTTGACATAAGTATACAGCATCTTCCCAAGAATGGGGTGAACTTGAAGGCTAAAGAAATAAAGGTAACAACAGCTGGGAAAAATATGAACTTAATAAATATACAATATAAAAATTTCCACCAAGAACATGCGATAACAGAATGTGATGCTAAAAATCCTCCTACAGCAATAAGTGATATACCTAAAACCCCATCTGCAACAATTTTAAGGATTCTTTCAATATACTCAGGAACACCCCTTCCAATACCTGCAACGATGCAACCTGAAAGGTCACCTAATATAATTGGAGAAGTTGCTAAACTTTTGAGGAGGTCGAGAATGATTTTGAACGAAAATTTCTCTGTTGGCTCATCCTTTTCAATATGCATTTTATTTCTGTTGATTAATGAAACAATTCTTGATTCTATGAGATATACTGGAACTGTTACTAAATCATTGCTCAATGATATCATTGAAACTATAACGATATCAGCATCTGGCCACAATGAAGCCAAAATGGGGATGCCAACAACAGCGTAATTTACGAATATTGATGGAAAGTATGATGAAACATATTGAACTAATCGATTCTTAAAAGGAATTAGCATAATTAATGTTAAAATAACTTGAGAAAGTAGAGAAGAAACTGCCATAACACCAAAAGGCTTGAAATTAAGGTCAGAAACTTTTTGATGAGCAAGAAATCTCAACACAAGTGGGTAGAACATATATAAAAAGCAAAACTTATTCAACATTGAAATCTTTTTGGCTTTGAAAAGGTTAAGTTTGACAATTGCAAATCCTATGACCATCTGGGTTAAGATTGATGCTCCAACACTGATAACTCGTACATAGTTTAGACCCATTATGCTTATATTTTAAATGAAAACAGTTTTCAAAATTTTGAATGAAAATCTTTATTCATTTTTTTATCGTTATATGCTGCCATGAACAGAATTTAATTTTTTAAAATTTTTATTTGGATAAAACTGAAAAAATAACCTCGAGATTGAATGAATATCCTTTTTGTAAATCTCACAATAAATAACCTTTCAATTGTTAAGCGAAAAATGATAGTTCTGGACATAAATATTCGATAATTATATTCCACTATCAAGTGGAATTAATCAGGAGGTTAAACTTTGAATACCGCGATTAGATTCTTATGTGAAATCTCAATTCTCTCAAATTTTGAATACCTCGATTAAAATTCAAATTTAAAACTTTTTATTCTCTACTTACACTGATACAATATTGCTGTTGATGAGAAATATTATCAGGGTATGTTGTATTGAATGAAATAATGGAATTGCATTTATAGTTAAATTTGAGCTTTTTAGCTCAAATGTCATAAATTATAATTTTCTAAATTAATGCGAATGCGTTTTGAAAAAGTAATTGGATTCAAATTCTGAAAATTTAATTTTTGCAATATCTCCAAATTTATTATGTTGCTGATTCTAAAATCCTTCAAGAACAAAATACTTTAAAGTTGTATTATTCCATTATATACAATACAATGAATTTTGGAAATAATATTTTTAAAATTTTGATATTTTTCTATACAAATAAACTCAATATTTCAAGATACACCAGAAACATATTAAGGATCCATTGAGTGATATGAGCTAGTAGTATTTTTCTCATCATATTATTTCTATCAACACTATGGGTAAAGTTATGAAAAAATCAAATTTCATTGATTACGATTATTTTTTTTTGATTCAAATGTTCAAAGGTATTTTGGTCATGAAATTGTCAAATAACTCTAAGATATAGATCAATATCAAGTTATTATTTTTTTTATTAAATAGATTATGAAGTCAAACAAAGATATATTACGCATCAAGAGCAGCTGACCAAGCAATTTTAAAGGGATAAATAATACCATTGTGCAAAAGATCACTGTTGAAGCAATTCCTCCACCAAATCCTGCAGAATTAGCCAGCATAAAACAACTTAAGGCTGCTGGTCATGAAAGGAGTGAGTTAGAACATCAAGCATACAAAAGCAACCATACAACATTTTAGAGTTCAAAGCATGATATTGTATAAATATTGAAAACAACAATATTTTAGTTAGACATTAATTATATAAGTTGAGAAGGTGTCAGAAAATGGTAAGTACACCTTAAAATACTCATTATTGATGAAGTATTTTTTTATCATCATAGTTATCTTAATCAAATGATGTTTTACAGAGAATTCTAATTTATAGCACGCATATTTTAAAAATCGGATATCGCACCATGCAAAATAAGAAGTTTGGCAATTTGATTATATTGATGTTCTACTGCAATTTTAAGAGCAGTTTTACCCATGTTATCTGTTTCATTGATATTTGCACCATGTGAAATAAGAAGTTCGACTGTTTTTTCACCAAGAAAATTTGCTGCTGCATAATGAAGAGCAGTGTATCCATCATTATCTTTTTCATTGATATTTGCACCATGTGAAATAAGAAGTTCGGCTGTTTCTTTACCACAAAATTTTGCTGCTGCATAATGAAGAGCAGTTTTACCCATGTTATCTGTTTCATTGATATTTGCACCATGTGAAATAAGAAGTTCGATTATTTCTTTATTATTTTTTTCGACGCAAAATGAAGAGCAGTTTTATAACCGTAAGTCTTTTTATTGACGTTTATACCATGTGAAATAAGAAGTTCGGCAATTTCTTTATGATTATTTTCTACTGCATAATGAAGAACTGTTTCTCCATTTTTATCTGTTTCATTGATATTTGCACCATGTGAAATAAGAAGTTCAAATATTTCTTTACGATTATTTTTTTTTGCTGCGAAATGAAGAGCAGTTTTATTGCTGTGACTTTTTTCATTGATATTTGCACCATGTGAAATAAGAAATTCGGCAATTTCTTTATGATTATTTTCTACTGCATGATGAAGAGCAGTTTTTCTATATATATCTTTTACATTGATATTTGCGCCATGTGAAATAAGAAGTTCGACTGTTTCTTTATTATTATTTCTTGCTGCATAATGAAGAGCAGTTTCTCTATTTTTATCTGTTTCATAGATATTTGCATCATGTGAAATAAGAAGTTCAAACATTTCTTTACGATTATTTTTTTTGCTGCGAAATGAAGAGCAGTTTTATTGCTGTGACTTTTTTCATTGATATTTGCACCATGTGAAAGAAGAAGTTCAGCTGTTTCTTTACGATTATAATGCGTCGCAATATGAAGAGCAGTGTATCCATCATTATCTTTTTCATTGATATTTGCACCATGTGAAATAAGAAGTTCGGCTGTTTCTTTACCACAAAATTTTGCTGCTGCATAATGAAGAGCAGTTTTACCCATGTTATCTGTTTCATTGATATTTGCACCATGTGAAATAAGAAGTTCGACTATTTCTTTATAGTTATTAAGTACCGCAATATGAAGAGAAGTGTATCCATCTTTATCTTTTTCATTGATGTTTGCACCATCCGAAAGGAAATATTTGCAAAGTGATGGAATAAAGAATCTTATAGAATTAATAAAGCATTTGTTAACTTTTTTAGTTTGATCGAAATAAACTAAAAACGAATCAAGATTATTATATTTGGAACAAAAAGTTAAATCGATCTTCATATTGTGTTCATTCATCAAGAATGTAACAAAATCAATGTTGTGCGAAATAATTGCATATTCCATGCATTCTTTATCTGGCTTTTGATATTTCAAACATTCACTCATGATATCTGGATTTCCTCCTAAAAATGAAAATTGCAAACATTTTTGAGTTATTTTTGTGTTAAATTTTGTCCTTAAAAACTTGAAACAATCAACAGCTCCGTGGTAACAACATAATTCAAGTAATGAATATCCATTATTAGAATAAGGATATAAACTGCTTTTAAGTGTTTGCTTTTTATCAAATCCATCTCTTTCAGTGAATGTGATGAAGCTTTCTAGGTTATTATCCATAATTGCTCTGTAAATCGTATCTTTTGTATGAAACTCCAAATTCTCTGATGTAATTTTTTTGAATTCTGTATTCTTGTTTAAAATAATGCCATATTCTTTATAAAACAAGTAGTTGGAAATAGTTGGAATATCTGTGACTACTGTTATTTGATAATCATCTGATAATTGTTTCGCAAGTTTCAAGTATGACTTTGTATAGCTGTTTCTAAACGGGATAATACTTAAAATATCTTTTACAACATTATAAGGATGACGTTTATTTGAATCAATTAAATCTGATTTGATCATTGTGTAAATCGTGTTTAATTCTTTTTCGTTTTTCGTGTTTAACTGATACAATGCAATGTAGCAATCGATATAGTATCTGTAGATACTTCTCAATTCACTATATTTATTTGGAAGAATGTCTTGACCGGACATTAAGGGTGCACTGTTGTAAACGAAAACGATAAAAACGGTTTGACAGAAAAAGTGACACTTTACATGGCAAAAAATAGAGCCTTACTTTTGAGATACTTGAGATTGAAACTGAATCTTATGAGGCGGTGATCTTGAATCACTACCTCATAAGGTTCAGTTTCATATAAAATTTGTTGCAATTTGTTATTCTTTTGCAATTATTTCTTATAAGATTTTACATCTTTTAGCGGGGAATGTTTGTTATCATGTATATATTATAAATATCTACACGATAACGAACATTCCTCGCTAAATTGCTGAGAAACTTTGAGGAAATGTCGAACAATTTCCTCAAAGTTTCTCAGATTTATATAGATCACTAGAGTCCCCTAGGCACTGATTCTGGTTCAGTACCTAGGAGGCTCTAGTTCTCTAACGAACTGATAAAATGTTTTTAAATTTTTGGATATTGCTACCTGTGAAGCACTGACTTCAAGTCAGTACCTCACAGGTAGCAATTACATTGAAAGATGGGAGAAACTTTGTCCGAATGTTAAACTATTCGGACAAAGTTTCTCCCATTTTTTGAAGGAATTGGAGGCTATGAGATACTAATGCAATGTCAGTAACTCATGGCTTCCAATTCCTTCCTAAAACTCATAAAAGTGGACATTACATGCATATAAAATTTGACATGTAAAGTCCACTTTTTGTGAGCGGGGATTTGACTCCGTAGTCGGTTTGCCAAAGCCATCAATTTCGATCAATTGGGGTTTAAGGCTAAACTTTTTTTCTTATATTTCCATATTGAGTAAATATTTTTTAAATATTTTGATTGATCATATATCACTATATGACCATATATCATATCCATAAAAATCATGGAAAAATATCTCGAGACCAAGGAAAAAAAGTGGGAGTGTCAAACCGATTACAGTGCACCCTTAAAAAAAAAATTAACAATCATATAAAAAAAAAAAAAAAAAAAAAAAAAAAAAAAAAAAAAGGGAGTGGGGCTTCCAGGCACTTCGTGCCTTCTAGCCCTGAGGATGAATGAGTATAAATGAAGTCTTTACAAAGTCTTTACGAAGAAGTCTTAACAAAACATTTACGAAGAAGTCTTAACAAAACATTTACGAAGAAGTCTTAACAAAACATTTACGAAGAAGTCTTAACAAAACATTTACGAAGAAGTCTTAACAAAACATTTACGAAGAAGTCTTAACAAAGTCTTTACGAAGAAGTCTTAACAAAACATAGACAAGAAAGTTCATGAGTGTAAATGACCCAAAAATAATGTTTATGTTAGAATGTTAGATCTAACATGTTTTCTAACATGTTTTCTAACATGGTCTAAAACTCTTGAATTTTCATTAAATTTACACCAAAAATATATTTTAGGGTAGAAGGGTATATCTAACCTCTTTTCTAACCTCTTTTCTACCCTCTTGAATTTTCATGAAATTTACACCAAAAATATATTTTAGGGTAGAAGGGTATATCTAACCTCTTTTCTAACCTCTTGAATTTTCATGAAATTTACACCAAAAATATATTTTAGGGTAGAAGGGTATATCTAACCTCTTTTCTAACCTCTTTTCTACCCTCTTGAATTTTCATGAAATTTACACCAAAAATATATTTTAGGGTAGAATGTTAGATCTAACATGTTTTCTAACATGTTTTCTAACATGGTCTAAAACTCTTGAATTTTCATGAAATTTACACCAAAAATATACTACTAGGGTCATTTACGATGAAATCTCAACAAAACATTTACGAAGAAATCTTAACAAAACATTTACGAAGAAATCTTAACAAAACATAGACAAGAAAGTTCATGAGAAATTAGATGAAGAAGTCTTAACAAAGTCTTTACGAAGAAATTCATGAGTTTTCTACGATGTTAGAAAACATGTTAGAAAAGGTGTTAGATCTAACATTCTAACATAAACATTATTTTTTGGTCATTTACACTCATTTACGAAGAAATCTCAACAAAGTCTTTACGAAGAAGTCACAATAAAACATCTGTCAAAAACCGCTTTTTAACTTCACTTAAAATGCCACGTAAGCTACGTAAGAATATACGTAAGAGGAAGAGAGCATTGAAACATCCAATAGTAAAACTGACACCACAACAACAGTTGCAACAACAAATGCTGAATGACCCCACTATGTTGCAACAAATGTCAAGCAATCCTATGCTTTTAAACCGAGTTGTTGGTGCACAGAGTGGAGGTTTAAGAGCGGCACTTTTAGCGAAAATGGCAGGCTATGGTGGAGCTGCAGACGGAACAGCCTATAACCCTCAAAGTCAAATGAATTTGAGTTCACTCAAAAATCAAATAACAGATGTCAAAAAGTCAAACATAGACATACAGAAGCAAATAAGTGAAAACGAAAAGAAACTAGAATATGACAGACACACAAAGAAACTCAATGAGTTAAACGTAGAGAAAAAGAAGAAAGAAGAACAACTGAAAGAACTAAGTACAGAGGAATATGCGAAAAAAGTGTCAGAAAAAGCAGCAGAAGTAGCAAAAATGGAACAAGATGTCATAAATTTGAAAAACCATACTACTCAATATAAAATACTGAAAGATGAAGAGATAAAACAAAAAGCCCTGAAGACATATATGGATAGCGATGAGTATAAAAAAGAAGTTGAAGCAAATGTAAAGGCAGAAAAACTTTTACAGTTGCAAAACCAAACCGTACAGTATGAAAACTTAGCACAAGAAAGTAAAAATAACGACGCAGCCATGCAAAAGGCAATGAAAAGCGCAGAATATATAAAAGCTAACAATGACTGGTTAGATGCCCAAGCCAACGCTAAAGCAGCCCAACTCATAGGGTCAATAAGGACAAAAATACAAGCGGATGAAGATAGTTCAAATGAAGCTTTAACAAATGCTGACTTTAAGAACGCTTTCGAAGCTCTTCATAGTAAGGTGAAACAAGTGAACGACTTCTCATCTGGAAAGAAACTGAAGTCTGAAGGTTTCGACAAAGAGTTAAAAGAAGTAGCACAAAATATGACGAAAATAACAGATGCAGCAACGAGACAGGCAGTTCAAAGTGCCTATGACGCCGTTAGAGCAACTGTTGTGAAAAGTCAAGAAAAAGAGTTACAACAGACCAAAACAGACCTAGTAAATGCTTTCTTAAAAACGAAAAGTCAGGTAGGACATTACGCTGCAGATGGAACATATGTGCCAGCTGGTGGAACTTATATACCACCAAACCCTCCAAGAGAAGCACCTGCACCAGGACTACCTAAAACATTTACATCGTCACATGGACACAGACACAGGCATGCACAACAACCAACAGTTCAAAACCCTGCACAACAACCACCTCCACAACCAGCACAGCAACCAACAGTTCAGAACCCTGCACAGCAACCAACAGTTCAAAACCCTGCACAACAACCACCTCCACAACCAGCACAGCAACCAACAGTTCAGAACCCTGCACAGCAACCAACAGTTCAAAACCCTGCACAACAACAACCACAAACAGAGCAAGGACATAAAAGAAGTAGAGAACAAGGAAACCAAGAATTCTTAAAAATGCTTAAAGAAGAGTGTGGTTTCCCAGATACTGTTGACTTTAGTGACAGATATAAAGAAGCTATTGGAAAGTTCAAGGATGGAAATACTGACCCGAACCTATTTAGCTTTATGGCTCAGCACCAAAACGGATATAATCTCAAACCTGGAAAATACAAGCTCGCTAAGGGATATGATTTAATAGCATATCATCCAAATGACATGAACGAATTTACTCCGAGATATTTGATGTCAGAGCTAAATGACAATTCAACTTTCGTCATGAAACGCGTAAAAAAAGGAGACGGAACGAAAGAACAAAGGCTTATGAATGCGGATGACGTAGATAGGGAAATTGTTGAAAACGGTCTCGGAATATATGAAATGCCAGCAGATGAGTACAAGAAACTCCACAGGAAGAAATAGTTCAGATACAACCAGACATGGAAGAAATAGTTCAGCAACAACAGCTAGAAGAGCCTGAAGGAAACGAACAAGTCCCTCCTTTGGAAACTAACTTCACAGAACTAGATGAAGATTTGGAACAGCCGAAAAATCTTGACCCTCAACAAGAGTATGAGGTGAATATGGAATCTTTCCAAGAGTCTAAAAAAAATTCGGCTGACATAGTAGAAGAATATCGAAAAATGTTTGCCGACATACAAAAGACTCCAGCACCAGATGAAAATATTCAGCATAGAATGGAAGAACTGAAAAAAAATGTACACAAATACAACAACCCTTTTTACTTACGAGCATTTAACGTTCAATCTTCGGATGAACTCGGTGAAATAAAAGGTTAAATTTCAAGAAAACATATAGAAATGAAACATTGTTTAAAGTTCATTCAGAACCTAACCAAGATGGAAACAAACCTACTTTTGTTTCTGCAGACGATGGAACTACAATGAGATGGGGTCATAAAGCTAACCCGGATAGGTGGTTCATAAACTTACAACCTCAATTCCAAGAAGTTGTAGACGCAATGGAAGTCAATGGTGAACCAGATATAGCTGGTATTTTAAGCGCGGCTTTAATGCCATTGAAAGATAAAACATGCAGATATTTTGGACCAGTATGAAATGAACATGGCTGATGGAAATATAACACCTGACGTTCTAGAACATTTATCTCAAAGAACTACACAGAACCATAGAGATGGTATATTTGGTGAAGAGTTTAGAAAGAAAGTTAGGGAGAGCGAAGGAAGAGAACCTATTGTACATGACCTTGCAAACGAAAGTTTACAAAATGTCATAAAAACTTACTTTGCAGACAATGAACCGAGAAGGGATGAATATTTAAGAAAACTCAAATGGACAGTACCAAATGAAATGTTAGTATTGAAAAACATGTTCCTTGACAAAATAAACCAACTACAGA
The DNA here is from genome assembly GCF_026262505.1 of Trichomonas vaginalis G3. NCBI lineage: Eukaryota > Parabasalia > Trichomonadida > Trichomonadidae > Trichomonas > Trichomonas vaginalis. Next base: position 11,640,716 of record NC_067207.1, read on the forward strand.
AATAAACGACGCAAGACTGAAAGATTGGGTAAAAGCTTTCCCATTCACAAAAGATATAGTTGGTAACATGGAAAGAAAACCAGAATGGCTACAAAAACATATATTTGGAAACGAGCTTATTCCATATGGACAGGCACTGTTTGAAGAGCTTGAACCGGAAACTCAGGAAAGAGTCATGCAAACAATACGCAAAGACTCAAATACAAACTATGACAAACTCTTTCTAGGATATAGGTTACCTGAGATGGGCGACCAGAGCCCAAAGGCAAAAAGGACATGGGAAATTTGCAACATACTAGATGAACATAATGCAAAGATGCAACAACTTCAAGCAGAGGGCAATGAAGGAAAAAGAAGAGTTAAAAACTCAGTCAGGAAGAAAGTAAAGCTTGGTCCACGTGGGTTCTATTATGACATATAAATCCAACTATTCTATATTTTTACTCATATGAAATGTACGCCGCTCAGAATATAACGCCAACAGTTTTGGATGCTATGAATGGAAATGTTTCTGAATGGTATAACGAATGCGACAATGCCATTAGAAGGTCAGAAATAGTTCCTGGAACTTACGAATATACAACTGCTGTTTCTTATGGAAATGTAGGTGAGTTTGGAGAAGGTTCTTCAACAACAGTAGATATTGCTTGCGACAGGTTTCATATTATTTCTATTGACAACTCATTCTTATACGTGGAACAAGACATTGAAATAAAACCTTCTGCCAAGTTGTCTGACAAGAAAGGTTGCAATGGAATTTTCTATGTCGGATACCAATATGCTCCAGAAGTTTTCATGGGATATAAGATATATTCTAACTCTGACTTAGTTCAAACAGTAACATGGGCAAACTATGAATGGTTCGCTTTGAGAAACTCAGTACAACCACAAGCTAGAGAACAAACAGACCAGTATGCAACTATTGAGAAAATAAGAAGACTTGACCCTAACGTTCCAGGAGTTTATGTTGACCTTTCTGGACAAACTGCAGCAGCAGTAACCAAAGTAAAACTGAAACTTAGAGTTCCTTTGTCATCTTTCCTCATCTTCAGGTTTTTAAGATACTTGCCAAACTGGGCAGGAAAAATTTCTATCGAACTTACTCCAAGCAAAAATAACTTAGTCATTGCACCAACACAAGACCCATTCACTCTTACAGAAGTAGTGGGAACAAATAAAATGTCATTCGCCGACTTTTGCAAAAACAAAGTTGACTTAGACTTTGGTTTCTCAAACCTCAACACTGAAGTAAACTATTATTTCAATGCTGCTGGAGATGCTTGGGACCCAGTTAAGTTCACATGCGAAAAGTTTGAATGCAAGAGAATAGAAAGCAGACTTGCAGTCTATATGTTGGACCCAGATATTTCAAATGCTTTAGCTGCCAAATATATTGCAGTTCCACTTATGTTCCCTATACACCAAATATCTGTCAAAGACTTTGCAGGTGAAGTTGGAAACCAAAGTGCTGACCCAGGTGCAAGAACAGATATTGCCTTAACAACTGCAATGAAACATGCAGATACTATGTTTGTACTGTTCAGACGAACTATAAATGACTATTCTTGCTTCTACAACCCTGGTATTAAATACCATATAAACATAGATGGCAAATATTATCCAAGAGAAGAATATTCTACAGTTGAGGATATGAGGTCATACAACTTGACATTAGATGCTATGAACTTTAACAACAACTTCACAACGACCATTAACCCTGAAATGCAAAGTTCTATTATGCCATATGTGAAAGTATGGACTCATACAGGAGGTCAAAAAACTCAATATACAAATGGAGACCGTTCAAACTTTTGGCTTGGCATTCCATTTGCTGACTCAGAAGACTTTATGGGTGGTATTTCAACTGTTGGTACTGTACAAATACAATATACTGGTGACAGAGACGGTCCAAATGAATTGAAAGCAAAGAAGTTTACAAAACCAATAGCACTTTTCACGGAAGATGCTCTTTTGAAGATTCGTTCGATGAAACCTGCTGGGGCTCCTCAGATTGGCATAACGACAGCTTCCATCGAGCAGATTTTGGCAGCAGGTCAGTAAGTTGTTCTTGAACTGACTTCTCTCCGTCAAATATTGACAGTACGCCAGTTTTGACATAAAATTGTATTATAAACTTTCCTTTAGAAATATCTGTAAGTTTTGAAGTTATATTTTTGTCTGCTTCAAGAACTTTCACCATTTCAGTTATACCAACTTTCTTTGCTTTATGAAAATATTTTGGTTCAGCAAAGACTGCTATTCTATAACATTTTCCATTGTTTGTGTAAAGAACTATTCTGTCAATGTATTTGTATTGTTTGTGTGTGTAAACTTTGTTTTGCTTCAATTCGAAGAGATACTCAAATACGTCCATCTTTTTATTCGAAGTAAAATGTCATTTCCGAAAAATAGAAGCGTAAGTGTTTCAAAAGGTTTAATGGCGTGGCAGATGTGAAGTTAAATTCACCAACTCAAACAAACAGTCAAAGTGTTGTGTCAATGTCAAAGAAAGAGATGTTGAAGTGGGGAAACCATACGAAGACGAAGATGGTATAACAATAGTTCCTGTAAAAGAACAACCAACATACCCTGAAGTTAGCAGAGACTTAAGTTCTGTTGCAGATATTCGAAACGACTACCAACAACTAAAGACAAACTTAAAACTCAGGAGAAGATTTGTCAGGCTTTGGGTATAATGTTAAACTTGGTCGAACACAACCCTGTAAAAGTGAACTCGTATGTCATCGCACCTCATGAAATTTTGAAAGAACTATTGAAACTTTTGACAGAGGCAGACGATATAAACATCAAAGAAAATAGAACCCGACATTAGTTGCTGTTGTTTCATACAATGTCATTGACAAGATATAACGTTATGAAAGGAGGTGAAACGTTGAACTTAAAGTATAGTTTCCCAGACGTCATAAAAATATTTGACGACCACAACATTTCATTAAAATTTACTTGCTAATAGTAAATGGCAGAAGACATAGTGGTTTATACTATTACGACTAAAAACCCTGAGTCATATAATTCTATAACAACAAACTTACAAAGTCCTCAAGGACGATATTGTAAACTAACTTAAACACAATGACGACTAAAGCCTGTTTTGCTCTTTTGACACCAGAAGATTTTATTGTTGTGAATGGTAAAAAATACTTCTTTGAAGATACTTACTCAGATATACCACCAACAGGTTTTGTTGACTTATTTAATACTTTAAGGACGGATGTAACATGTGCTGCAACTAGAGCAGGTTTCATTATGTTTGGATGTCCGACTGAGTTTACTATAAACGATATGAGCTATAATACAAAACTTATATCTGGTTTTTACTACCAACAGTTTCCTATAACAGGAAAAGGTGTCATACAAGGTCTATCTGTTCCATTGACTTTAAGCACACCTATTTTATATATTGTTTCAAACTTAGGTTCAAAGTGCTATTCGAATATCGACAGAAACTACTATGACCAAAAGATACTCATGCGTATAAACAACACTTTCTCTGCTGGTTTGCCTATTGTTCATTCGAATGCAGAGTTTTCAGCTTTAGTAAACTCAAACACTTTAGCAAACATAAACTTAACCTTAGTCGACGCAAACTTTGTTCCTGTAAAACTTTTATGTCCTATGTATTTGTCAATGACGGCAGAAAGTTTCGAATTGGAAGATGCAACTGGTGAAAGTATTGTACTACAAGAACAACTTCAACAACAAATAGCTCAAGAACAACAAATGCAACAAATGGAACAAATGCAACAACAAAGTCAAGAATAAAAAATGCAACAACAAAGTCAAGAATAAAACAGTATATTTTTATTTTATTTGAAATGTACGCTGAGTTTTGTTGGAGAAGACCGTTGGGAAACTTGTTTGTTACAGATGAGAAGTAAAACATTGCATGGAATAAAACATTTTTTCAAAAAAAATATTTTTTTATTTTATTTGAAATGTACGCTGAGTTTGTTGGAAAGGACCGTTGGGAAACTTGTTTGTTAGATGAGAAATATGAAATTCACTGTTGTGAGTCATTTGAAGTCAGAAACAAAAAGACAAAAAGAGTTTTAAGCGAATGGGAGCAAAATAACGGATATGCTAGGATGAGGATTGGTGGAAAACGCTATCTTAAACATGTTGTCATTGCAACTCATTTTATACCGAACCCTAACAATCTACCTTTTGTAGACCATATAAACCATATAAGAAACGACAATAGACTTGAAAATTTACGTTGGGTTACTCGTTCTGAAAACAATAAGAACAAAAGCAAATTTCGAGATATTGTATTCGAATTTGTCGACGAACTAGAAGATGAAACAATTGAAATTACAGACTATGGCAAGCATACGTTGGAGTTTTACTACTATAGCGAAGAACAAGACTCTTTCTACTTTTATACCGGCGTAAACTATAGAAAATTACAAGTATGTTTTACTAAGGAAGACTATGCTTTTGTAAACGCTAGAGATACAGATGGAAAATGCGTTAAAATACTTCTTAACAAATTCAAGAAGCTATATGGCATACCATTTTAAAACGTTTTTAAAAAAAAATATTTTTACATATATTAAATGCTTCAGGTTGAAAAACAAAGAACAAAAGTAGCAGATACAAAACCGTTAGACTATATCTTTACAAATGCTGGTAGGACTATATCAGATGAAGAAATTTCATCCCGAACCACCTAGTAACAGTTTCTCTGACTTTCAAGTTTGGTTCACAACAAATGGTGTGCAACATATTGTTCCATTGTACTACGACTTTTATCTCGAATTGTCTTTCATATACAACTACGGAGAAGTGCTGAAAAAGTACTGAAAAATAATGTTTATGTTAGAATGTTAGATCTAACACGTTTTCTAACACGTTTTCTAACATCGTAGAAAACTCATGAATTTTGTGCTGAATTCGACAAAAATGAGTTTTTGGTTGAAAGAATACGGTGGAGCCAAAAGTGGCTCGACCTCAAAACAAGCATTTTGTGAAGAATATAGCAACCGTCGGAATTCCGGCGGTTGGTTTTTATACAAAATTCAACAGGTGAATTTTCATGAATTTCCTTAAGATAGAAAAAAAGTGAGTTAAAATGAGATGTTTACTGAAGGTGTCACCATGTCACTCGGTCATTTTAACTTCTCTGAAAAAGTGTGACAACATGACATTTTGACAACAACACAGGAAATAGATTTCATCGTATATGTTTTGTTAAGACTTCATCGTATATGTTTTGTCGAGACTTCTTCATCGTATATGTTTTGTCGAGATTTTTATCGTTGTGGTCCGACGGTTAAGCCACAAACGAATGTCCGACGGTTAAGCCAAAAATATTTTTTATTTTTATTGTAAGAACAGTATGACAGTCGAAGCAAAAACGTTCACGAACAAATCTAATGGCGAAACATTCACAAAAGGCACTTACAACGGTATTGAAGTCTTACGTAGAGACAAGGATGGTATATAAATGCAACAAAGATGTGTCAGCAGTTTAGGAAAGACTTTAGAAGGTTGTTGGAAAATAAGTCCTGGGAAGAGTATTTTAAGGCATTTTGTGAAGAATATACCAACCCGCGGAAAACGGCGGGTTGCTTTTTATACAAGGTTCATGCAGGAATTCCCGATGAAATCAAACAGGTTAGAGGAACGTATGTAGACCCAAGACTTGTAAACTATATAGCAATGTGGGCTTCTCCAAAATATTGTATAGCAGTTGGAAAAATTCTGGACTCCATAGACAAGAAAGTTCATGAGAAATTAGATGAAGAAGAACTTGAAGATACAGTAGAGAATGCAAAACCTTTGTTCGAAGAAGAAGTTAGAAAAATGCATGAAAAACAAATAGAACATGAACGTGAGATATGTTCTGGTTATAGAGACTCGCCATACGAACTAGACCAATGGGAACAAGAAGATTTAAAGAGAGAATTTAGAGAGAGAATTTAGAGAATATGAACTCGCTAAGATAGCATTAGAAGCTGCAGAAAAGAAGTTAAAAGTTTGGGGTCGTTTTGTACAAAAATATTGTGAGTAAATGAACCATTTTTTTCGACAAAAATAATGTTTATGTTAGAATGTTAGATCTAACATGTTTTCTAACATGTTTTCTAACATCGTAGAAAACTCTTGAATTTGTCAAGACTTCTTCGTACATGTTTTGTCGAAACTTCTTCGTAAATGTTTTGTCAAGACTTCTTCGTAAATGTTTTGTCAAGACTTCTTCGTAAATGTTTTGTCAAGACTTCTTCGTAATGAGCGTAAAAGACCCAAAAATAATGTTTATGTTAGAATGTTAGATCTAACATGTTTTCTAACACGTTTTCTAACATCGTAGAAAACTCTCGAAATTCATGAATTTGACACTTTCATAAAAAACATAAAAAATAAAGGTTTTTTTAAAAAAATATTTTTTATTTTTATTGTAAGTGTTAGCAACAACAGCACCAAACTCGTTAGTCATGAATCCAACATCTATGTTAGTAGAGATGAAAAGCTTCATTCCTTCTTCATATACTTTCGAAACAAAAATCCAGAAGATAAAGCAAGAACTTCTCCAAGGAGATTTAGACTGTAGTGCGAAAGATGAAACAAATGAACAATATCTTTATGAAATGCAGGACCTCATCGACCATCTACCTAAACTTCCTGAAATCCAACAACAAAAGCTCACTATTCCAGAATTCGATGAAATAGAAGTCGGACTGACTGACTCAGTAGAAACCAAGAAGTTCATACGTAAGGTAAACTATGAGTTTCTTGGATTTCATTGCAACCACAAAGTCATGGACAAAGACTGCGATATGGTATATAAAAATGTTTCTGACATATACAAATCTGAAGAATTTAAGACCTACGACAACTTTGTTTCGTTAGTTGCAAAATGTGTATGGCAGATAAGAGATAAAGATAGAAGAGGTAAGATATGGAACGAACAAATAAGACCCGCTATGTTTGAGTTAAAGAAAACCATTGACGCCTTAGTCATACTAGCAGGTAAGGTTTCAATGTACAATGCTAAAATGAACCCGCAATGTTCAAAATGTAAAGCAGCAATGAGGAAATATAACTACTCCGTCAAAGAGATAGAAAGAATGAGAAACGACTATGCTGACTTAAAGAAAGAAGCAGAGAAACCAGCAGAAAATAAAATGGACATGTTGACATTTCTGAACAAAAACTATCCAACAGCTGACGATTTCCTTCTTTCAGATGTCAAGAAGAAATATAAAGAAACTTTCGGCATAGTTAAAACATTCGATGTACTGACAGAAGAAATAGAAGCTACAAAATTGTTTAGAGTCATGAACCATCGCAACATATACCATGTAAAACGCTTGTAAATAGTTATGTTAGAAAACATGTTAGAAAACATGTTAGATCTAACATTCTAACATAAACATTATTTTTACTGAATTCCGTATGAAATTTCATGAGTTTTGTGTGTTTTAGACCATGTTAGAAAACGTGTTAGAAAACATGTTAGATCTAACATGCTAACATAAACTTTATTTTTACTGAATTCCGTATGAAATTTCATGAGTTTTGTGTGTTTTAGACCATGTTAGAAAACGTGTTAGAAAACATGTTAGATCTAACATGCTAACATAAAATATATTTTTGCTGAAAAATGACCAAAAATCATGAGTTTCCTCATATGCTTGCTACCCTCGAAAAACCGAGGATAGAGATTCCGTATGAAAATCATATCTTTTATACAAGATAGAAAATAAAAGCTAGTTTTTTTAAAATATTTTTTTTTATTTTGTATGTAAGAACAGAAATGTTAAAGGTTGAGTTTGAAACAGTTAAAAAGATAGACAATGACACCAAAGTGGTTAGAATTGGTGATTTAAACGTAAGATACTCAAAGAAATACAAGAAATATTCTTTGTCAGACATTTTATCTCCATCTGGAAAGAGAGCAAAGGACTGGGTTAGAAATGCTTCTAGTCAGAAAATTTTGACAAGAAATCCTGAGCTTTTGATATCGGTAAGATTCTATGGAACTACAGCATATCTTATAGACAAAAGTCTTATACCAGTAGTTTTGTTCTGGATTGACCCAGTTGTTGGATATAATTTCATAACATATGGTTCATTCGATACGGAACGTTGCAGTGAAGGCTTACTTTACATCGTTCAGAAACCGAAGGACTTCAATACAAAGAGATATAAGATAGGAAGAACATATAATATAACTAAAAGATATGACAGTACAGTCAATAGAGTTAAGGTTGTGTTTGTAAATGATATGAGAGCTGCTGAAACAGAACTACTTGAAGTTTTTGAGAAAAGGTATGGTGCTCCCACGAAAGGTAAAGAAACGTTTGAAGTAGATGAGATAGATAGTGCTATAAAATTATTTGACGAAGTTGCTGAAAAATACATGTAAAGCGTTTATTTTTGGTCTTTTATACAAGATAGAAAATAACGCTAATTTTTTATAAAATATTTTTTTTATTTTGTATGTAAGGACAGATATGTCAACAACAGAGAACACAACAACTGCTATCGTTCATGAAGATATAAGATTTTATAAATTGTATATTTGACGTAAATTTATTTCCATCTGGCTTCCCACCGCATAAGATATTCATACGTGTTTGTAAGACATTCACAAAACTTCTTTTCTATTGCATCTAATCTTGCGTTATTTTTTTCAATAACTTGTCTGTATTCTTCATCATCTCCAGCAGTGTTTGGGTCTTCACGTTTAAAATATTCATTGTTAACCAATTTTTTATCTACAAATTTTATTAGTGTTTGATTCACTTCGTTAAGATAACGGTCATATTCTTTCAATACGTAAGTGAAGACAAAATGCGTCGTACCTTCAATCTTAAAGCTTAAAGAACTTTCAACACAGTTTTGAGGGTCTGTCAGTGCGTCAATGAGATAGTATTCGAAGTCAGTCAATAATTTTTTTAAAGTCATTTCATACAGGATAAAATTTAATGTTGTGAAGAAATAGTGTTTATCTCAGAAAAAATAAAGTTAGTTTTATTTTTTTTTTATTTTTTTATCCGGAATATAAAGACAGATATGTCAACAACAGAGAACACAACAACTGCTATCGTTCATGAAGCTATAAATGAAGAATATGAGTGGGTTCAGTTTAACAAACAACTCCGTCTCATTCGTTCGGTCAAAGATGACATGTACCAAATGCAAAGTATTTTGACAGCATGTGCTACACCAGATACTAAGAAACCACAAGACTGGTTTGAATTAAATAGCACTCATGAACTTTTGAGTGAGTTCGAACATGTAGAACTTAAAAAGATGTACCAAGACAGACAAAACTTACCATCACATCTAAAAGGTATATATGTTCATAAGTTCCTAGTTAGTTCAATAGCAATGTGGGCTTCGCCTCGCTATGCTTGGTATATTTACAGACTTCTTGACGAACTTTGTACAAAGCAGAGAGAAGATATGATGAAAGAAGACAAAAACATACAGAAAAGAATACCACGTTCGGTACCAAAAGGAAAGGAAAAGAACTATAAGTATATGATTTACACTGAAGAGATGGAAAATGAAGAAGACAGAGATATGGTTATGTTGCATTTAGTCAGAAGAAACAACAAAAGCTTTTACGACCTTGCTAAGATTTACAAATCTGACAGAAATTGGTTCTATCGCGAAAACTTACCGATTTCAATGACACCAAATGAAGATGTGAAACAAATAGTTCAAGATACGTTACCTCAAACACACTATGATATTAAAGGTTGTACAATACTTACATTCAAAGAAGATTTGCCGCTACTGAAAGAAAAAATAACAGAGTATTTTGACAACTTCAAACAAGCAGAGTAGATGAACCATTTATTTTTCAAGCTTGCCTTTTACATTCTGCCTGAGGAAGTCTTTAACAAGCTCGTTAATTTCAATTAGATAAATTGCTTCGTCTAAGGGGTCAAGCTCCATACTGAGTCAGTACAATATTGTACTTTTTCAAGACAATGTTGTATAAATTCAGTACAATATTGTACTTTTTCAAGACAATGTTGTATAAATTCAGTACAATATTGTACTTTTTCAGAACAATGTTGTATAAATTCAGTACAATGTCTCTCAAATTTGAGTACAGCTGTACTTTTTCAGAACAAGTCTTGAACTTTTTCAGAACAATGTTGTACTTTTTCAGAACAATGTTGTACTTTTTCAGAACAATGTTGTACTTTTTCAAGACAATGTTGTACTTTTTCAAGACAATATTGTACTTTTTCAAGACAATATTGTACTTTTTCAAGACAATGTTGTATAAATTCAGTACAATATTGTACTTTTTCAAGACAATGTTGTATAAATTCAGTACAATATTGTACTTTTTCAGAACAATGTTGTATAAATTCAGTACAATGTCTCTCAAATTTGAGTACAGCTGTACTTTTTCAGAACAAGTCTTGAACTTTTTCAGAACAATGTTGTACTTTTTCAAGACAATGTTGTACTTTTTCAAGACAATGTTGTACTTTTTCAAGACAATATTGTACTTATTCAAGACAATATTGTACTTATTCAGTACAATATTATATTGTTTCAGAACAAAGACGGTTAAGACACAAACGAATGTCCGACGTACCACCAACCGAGTCCATTCCAAAGCCAGAAGAACCGACAGCCCCAGCACCACAACAGACTAAGACTAAAACACTTACATTTTCAAGCTTGACTTTTTACAATTTGAACTTTGTTCGCGTAGATGTGAATTCTGAAAGAAGTATGAGGGTCTTGTATGACTTTGTACTTCTCCCATAGTTCATGTCTGTCAAACTTACCTGCCATGGACTCTTTCATAAGTTCCATGAAATCGTCTTCGGACAATCCAGGAAAAGTATGATATCAGTAAGTATTCTTTTAACATCCTTACTTAAACTCTTTGCTGTCTGTACACAAATGACAACTGAGATGTTAAAGTGCCTAAGTTTCTTAAGAATTCGACACATATCTTGTTCTCTATTCTTTAACAAAGGATGAGAAGCAAAGTCATCTAAGATAAGAAGACATCTATGAGGGTATGTCTTCCAATCGTAAGATTGCAATTTCTTCGAAATGTATTCTATCTCTTTCTGTTTGTTTCTGAAGTGTTTCTTCTCTAATATTCTCTGCATTTCCTCATTTGGGTCTTTAAACTTCGAATTTATATACTCATTTATAGCATTGTACTTCAAAACCCTTCTTTGGTACTTCTTTATCCAATCTAACAACTCAGAGTCTTTTATACATACTAACTTAGACTTTTTTATAATATCTTTGAACGAATTGACGGTTTGATCGAATTGACCAGAAGTACTACAAATAACAACTAACTCATAGAATGGGTTCTTCTCATCTAGTTCTTGTTGTTGTGCAGCCATTTTAAGATAAGTGAAAGTCTTACCCGACCCAGGTGGTGCGATTAGACCTGTTATACCATTCTGAGCAAATAAGAACTTGTCATGTATAGGTTTTATCTGAGCATTTTCTAACTTCCTCTTGTTCTTGTTTAAAACATTCTCAAATTTTTTGTCAATGTCAGCAAACTTTTTTTCTAACATATTTTTAGAAAAATTAAAATTTTATCTTTTAGAAAATGTCTAGCGATTTCGCTATCTATATTCGAGACAAGCTTTTCGACAGCAAAACTTCTGTCGACCATAAAATCTTACATAGTGTAAACAAGAAAGGTGAATTTGTTCTAAAGTTCTGTTTCTGGGAATATGACAAGAACCATAAAACATTAGGCAGAGAAGTCTTAAAATTTGTCAATGACAGACTTGTTGACAGAGATGACGCCGATTGGAAAGATGAAGTCCAACAAAAGTTCTTAGAATGCAAAGAAGACACATGCGCTGTTCTTGAAGATGAAATAGGAAACAGAATAGAAGAGCTATTAAAGGACAAAGAACTTTTACATAAATATGGTTGCGCCAAATTTGACATAACTCCACCAGAGAAGAAGAAGAAGAAGAGAGAAAAGAAAGAAAAGAAAGTAGAAGAAGAGAAAAAAGTAGAAGAGAAGAAAGAACCTGAACCAGTTCCAGAGAAAAAGAAATTTGACATGTAAAAATAAAATTTTATTTTTAGAACATTTCTGGGTCAATGTCAATGTTCTCTTCCTCTTTAGGAGCAAACACTGGCTTAGACTCTAAAATCTTTTTACCCAATTTACCTTGAACTTCAACTATCTTAGACTCATAATATTCATAGTCGTCTGCTTTCTTTGGTTCATAAGGTATAACAAGTTTGTATGCTTTACCTTCTTTAAGGTTTGAGAACTTTCTGTCAAAATTTTTCTTTGACTGCTAACAAACCTTCTATGTCTAAGTCTTCAAATTTCGCACCATTTTTAGTCACAATAGCAAACTTAACTGGTTCGATGTTCCAAACTTTGTCAAATGTAGACTTTTCAAAATTGTAGAAGTAAACATTCAATATATGAATGTGGTCTAGTTCTTCTTTGACTTCTGTCATGTACTTGTTGACTGAAATATATTTCGTCATTTCTATCGGATAAAAAAATATTTTTTTTAAATTTACTCATAAAAATTTTCTTTGTATATACGCCGTTCTGAACATCTAAAAGACTTTTGACATTTTGCCAAGAATGTACGTTTAGAAGCTGCCATATAACCATACTCTTGACAATATTGTTTATATGAATCGTACAATGACCTTTCATCTAAACACTCAAAGTTAGTCTCATCTATAAACAGTTCATATACACTCTTGTTTGCTTCTAACAATGTTTGTCTTTCTTCGGTATGTGGAATTTGTCTTGGATTGAACTTAGAAATATCTAATGTCATGAAATATGAGAACAAGTGGTTGTAAAAGTTAGGTGTCAAAGTTTCTGCTAAGTCGTCAAAATATTCTGTATCTTGCATATGAGAATCTGACGTTCTGACAACTACATATCTTCTGTCAGAACTTTCTAACTTCATCGGAACAACATTGTTTGAAACCATGATGAAATTTGCAACATTTTCACAAACTCTTTGGTCTTTATATTTTCTTTCAACAACTCCAACTTGTCTGTTATAAGACTCTTCAAAGCATCTGAGTTTAAAACCTTTGTTGTATCTATACTTTGAAGTTCGTTACATACTATAAGTTTCATATTCTCTATTGAAGAGTTAAATTTACCGCAGATGTTTTCTAAGTTTGTCATATTAGGGTTCGAATAGCCCTCTAACAGTTTGCACAAAATATCTGTAAAAAGAAAGTGTTCTTACCAGTTCCTTGTTTTCCAATTATAATGAGAGCAGTTTCATTTTTAGCACTTGGATGTTGTAAGATGTTTGCAAACCAACATAAGATATACTCATAGACTCTTTCGTTTCCATTGCATATAATTTCTTTGACTGGTCTAACCAAGCTTCTATAACATTTTCTTTCCATTCTACTTGTTCATATTTATATCCAGTGAAGATAAATAGAATTTTGGAGATGGTGTATAGAACTTTATACCACGAACTGAAAAAATCTTCTAACTTTGACAATAAAATATCCCAAGCATCTAACATCTTCATACCAACTTGTACGACTTTTATTTTCTTAAGTTTCTGTCTACATTCTTGTTCTGAAACTATGGTTGCTCTTGGTTTGTTAAAGACAACATCCCATTCTTTCATGACATAACATTCTGGGGCAGAGTCGACATAAATGACTAAACGTTTCAAATTCTCGACTGCTTTGTTATAGTCTCTAAATGGACACATATTTCTGAAGCTTGGAAGTCATAAAAATCTGAAACGTCTATTCTGTACATTTTTATAAAAATAAAAAAAAAATATTTTTTATTCTTGACTTTGTTGTTGCATTTGTTCCATTTGTTGGCATTTTGTTGTTCTTGAGCTATTTGTTGTTTGAAGTTGTTCTTGTAGTACAATACTTTCACCAGTTGCATCTTCCAATTCGAAACTTTCTGCCGTCATTGACAAATACATAGGACATAAAAGTTTTACAGGAACAAAGTTTGCGTCAACTAAGGTTAAGTTTATGTTTGCTAAAGTGTTTGAGTTTACTAAAGCTGAAAACTCTGCATTCGAATGAACAATAGGCAAACCAGCAGAGAAAGTGTTGTTTATACGCATGAGTATCTTTTGGTCATAGTAGTTTCTGTCGATATTCGAATAGCACTTTGAACCTAAGTTTGAAACAATATATAAATAGGTGTGCTTAAAGTCAATGGAACAGATAGACCTTGTATGACACCTTTTCCTGTTATAGGAAACTGTTGGTAGTAAAAACCAGATATAAGTTTTGTATTATAGCTCATATCGTTTATAGTAAACTCAGTCGGACATCCAAACATAATGAAACCTGCTCTAGTTGCAGCACATGTTACATCCGTCCTTAAAGTATTAAATAAGTCAAAAAACCTGTTGGTGGTATATCTGAGTAAGTATCTTCAAAGAAGTATTTTTTACCATTCACAACAACAAAGTCTTCTGGTGTCAAAAGAGCAAAACAGGCTTTAGTCGTCATTGTGTTTAAGTTAGTTTACAATATCGTCCTTGAGGACTTTGTAAGTTTGTTGTTATAGAATTATATGACTCAGGGTTTTTAGTCGTAATAGTATAAACCACTATGTCTTCTGCCATTTACTTAGCAAGTAAATTTTAATGAAATGTTTGGTCGTCAAATATTTTATGACGTCTGGGAAACTATACTTTAAGTTCAACGTTTCACCTCCTTTCATAACGTATATCTTGTCAATGACATTGTATGAAACACCACAGCAACTAATGTCGGGTTCTATTTCTTTGATGTTTATATCGTCTGCCTCTGTCAAAAGTTTCAATAGTTCTTTCAAAATTTCATGAGGTGCGATGACATACGAGTTCACTTTTACAGGGTTGTGTTCGACCAAGTTTAACATTATACCCAAAGCCTGACAAATCTTCTCCTGAGTTTTAAGTTTGTCTTTAAGTTGTTGGTAGTCGTTTCGAATATCTGCAACAGAACTTAAGTCTCTGCAACTTCAGGGTATGTTGGTTGTTCTTTTACAGGAACTATTGTTATACCATCTTCGTCTTCGTATGGTTTCCCCACTTCAACATCTCTTTCTTTGACATTGACAACAACACTTTGACTGTTTGTTTGAGTTGGTGAATTTAACTTCACATCTGCCACCGCCATTAAACCTTTTGAAACACTTACGCTTCTATTTTTCGGAAATGACATTTTACTTCGAATAAAAAGATGGACGTATTGAGTATCTCTTCGAATTGAAGCAAACAAAGTTACACACACAAACAATACAAATACATTGACAGAATAGTTCTTTACACAAACAATGGAAAATGTTATAGAATAGCAGTCTTTGCTGAACCAAAATATTTTCATTAAAGCAAAGAAAGTTGGTATAACTGAAATGGTGAAAGTTCTTGAAGCAGACAAAAATATAACTTCAAAACTTACAGATATTTCTAAAGGTAAGTTTATAATACAATTATTATGTCAAAACTGGCGTACTGTCAATATTTGAGAGAGAAGTCAGTTCAAGAACAACTTACTGACCTGCTGCCAAAAATCTGCTCGATGGAAGCTGTCGTTATTTACCAATCTGAGGAGCCCCAGCAGGTTTCATCGAACGAATCTTCAAAAGAGCATCTTCCGTGAAAAGTGCTATTGGTTTTGTAAACTTCTTTGCTTTCAATTCATCTGGACCGTCTCTGTCACCAGTTATATTGTATTTGAACTGAACCAACAGTTGAAATACCACCCATAAAAGTCTTCTGAGTCAGCAAATGGAATGCCAAGCCAAAAGTTTGAACGGTCTCCATTTGTATATTGAGTTTTTTGACCTCCTGTATGAGTCCATACTTTCACATATGGCATAATAGAACTTTGCATTTCAGGGTTAATGGTTGTTGTGAAGTTGTTGTTAAAGTTCATAGCATCTAATGTCAAGTTGTATGACCTCATATCCTCAACTGTAGAATATTCTTCTCTTGGATAATATTTGCCATCTATGTTTATATGGTATTTAATACCAGGGTTGTAGAAGCAAGAATAGTCATTTATAGTTCGTCTGAACAGTACAAACATAGTATCTGCATGTTTCATTGCAGTTGTTAAAGCAATATCTGTTCTTGCACCTGGGTCAGCACTTTGGTTTCCAACTTCACCTGCAAAGTCTTTGACAGATATTTGGTGTATAGGGAACATAAGTGGAACTGCAATATATTTGGCAGCTAAAGCATTTGAAATATCTGGGTCCAACATATAGACTGCAAGTCTGCTTTCTATTCTCTTGCATTCAAACTTTTCGCATGTGAACTTAACTGGGTCCCAAGCATCTCCAGCAGCATTGAAATAATAGTTTACTTCAGTGTTGAGGTTTGAGAAACCAAAGTCTAAGTCAACTTTGTTTTTGCAAAAGTCGGCGAATGACATTTTATTTGTTCCCACTACTTCTGTAAGAGTGAATGGGTCTTGTGTTGGTGCAATGACTAAGTTATTTTTGCTTGGAGTAAGTTCGATAGAAATTTTTCCTGCCCAGTTTGGCAAGTATCTTAAAAACCTGAAGATGAGGAAAGATGACAAAGGAACTCTAAGTTTCAGTTTTACTTTGGTTACTGCTGCTGCAGTTTGTCCAGAAAGGTCAACATAAACTCCTGGAACGTTAGGGTCAAGTCTTCTTATTTTCTCAATAGTTGCATACTGGTCTGTTTGTTCTCTAGCTTGTGGTTGTACTGAGTTTCTCAAAGCGAACCATTCATAGTTTGCCCATGTTACTGTTTGAACTAAGTCAGAGTTAGAATATATCTTATATCCCATGAAAACTTCTGGAGCATATTGGTATCCGACATAGAAAATTCCATTGCAACCTTTCTTGTCAGACAACTTGGCAGAAGGTTTTATTTCAATGTCTTGTTCCACGTATAAGAATGAGTTGTCAATAGAAATAATATGAAACCTGTCGCAAGCAATATCTACTGTTGTTGAAGAACCTTCTCCAAACTCACCTACATTTCCATAAGAAACAGCAGTTGTATATTCGTAAGTTCCAGGAACTATTTCTGACCTTCTAATGGCATTGTCGCATTCGTTATACCATTCGAAACATTTCCATTCATAGCATCCAAAACTGTTGGCGTTATATTCTGAGCGGCGTACATTTCATATGAGTAAAAATATAGAATAGTTGGATTTATATGTCATAATAGAACCCACGTGGACCAAGCTTTACTTTCTTCCTGACTGAGTTTTTAACTCTTCTTTTTCCTTCATTGCCCTCTGCTTGAAGTTGTTGCATCTTTGCATTATGTTCATCTAGTATGTTGCAAATTTCCCATGTCCTTTTTGCCTTTTGGCTCTGGTCGCCCATCTCAGGTAACCTATATCCTAGAAAGAGTTTGTCATAGTTTGTATTTGAGTCTTTGCGTATTGTTTGCATGACTCTTTCCTGAGTTTCCGGTTCAAGCTCTTCAAACAGTGCCTGTCCATATGGAATAAGCTCGTTTCCAAATATATGTTTTTGTAGCCATTCTGGTTTTCTTTCCATGTTACCAACTATATCTTTTGTGAATGGGAAAGCTTTTACCCAATCTTTCAGTCTTGCGTCGTTTATTTCTGTAGTTGGTTTTATTTTGTCAAGGAACATGTTTTTCAATACTAACATTTCATTTGGTACTGTCCATTTGAGTTTTCTTAAATATTCATCCCTTCTCGGTTCATTGTCTGCAAAGTAAGTTTTTATGACATTTTGTAAACTTTCGTTTGCAAGGTCATGTACAATAGGTTCTCTTCCTTCGCTCTCCCTAACTTTCTTTCTAAACTCTTCACCAAATATACCATCTCTATGGTTCTGTGTAGTTCTTTGAGATAAATGTTCTAGAACGTCAGGTGTTATATTTCCATCAGCCATGTTCATTTCATACTGGTCCAAAATATCTGCATGTTTCATATCTTTCAATGGCATTAAAGCCGCGCTTAAAATACCAGCTATATCTGGTTCACCATTGACTTCCATTGCGTCTACAACTTCTTGGAATTGAGGTTGTAAGTTTATGAACCACCTATCCGGGTTAGCTTTATGACCCCATCTCATTGTAGTTCCATCGTCTGCAGAAACAAAAGTAGGTTTGTTTCCATCTTGGTTAGGTTCTGAATGAACTTTAAACAATGTTTCATTTCTATATGTTTTCTTGAAATTTAACCTTTTATTTTCACCGAGTTCATCCGAAGATTGAACGTTAAATGCTCGTAAGTAAAAAGGGTTGTTGTATTTGTGTACATTTTTTTTCAGTTCTTCCATTCTATGCTGAATATTTTCATCTGGTGCTGGAGTCTTTTGTATGTCGGCAAACATTTTTCGATATTCTTCTACTATGTCAGCCGAATTTTTTTTAGACTCTTGGAAAGATTCCATATTCACCTCATACTCTTGTTGAGGGTCAAGATTTTTCGGCTGTTCCAAATCTTCATCTAGTTCTGTGAAGTTAGTTTCCAAAGGAGGGACTTGTTCGTTTCCTTCAGGCTCTTCTAGCTGTTGTTGCTGAACTATTTCTTCCATGTCTGGTTGTATCTGAACTATTTCTTCCTGTGGAGTTTCTTGTACCTCATCTGCTGGCATTTCATATATTCCGAGACCGTTTTCAACAATTTCCCTATCTACGTCATCCGCATTCATAAGCCTTTGTTCTTTCGTTCCGTCTCCTTTTTTTACGCGTTTCATGACGAAAGTTGAATTGTCATTTAGCTCTGACATCAAATATCTCGGAGTAAATTCGTTCATGTCATTTGGATGATATGCTATTAAATCATATCCCTTAGCGAGCTTGTATTTTCCAGGTTTGAGATTATATCCGTTTTGGTGCTGAGCCATAAAGCTAAATAGGTTCGGGTCAGTATTTCCATCCTTGAACTTTCCAATAGCTTCTTTATATCTGTCACTAAAGTCAACAGTATCTGGGAAACCACACTCTTCTTTAAGCATTTTTAAGAATTCTTGGTTTCCTTGTTCTCTACTTCTTTTATGTCCTTGCTCTGTTTGTGGTTGTTGTTGTGCAGGGTTTTGAACTGTTGGTTGCTGTGCAGGGTTCTGAACTGTTGGTTGCTGTGCTGGTTGTGGAGGTGGTTGTTGTGCAGGGTTTTGAACTGTTGGTTGCTGTGCAGGGTTCTGAACTGTTGGTTGCTGTGCTGGTTGTGGAGGTGGTTGTTGTGCAGGGTTTTGAACTGTTGGTTGTTGTGCATGCCTGTGTCTGTGTCCATGTGACGATGTAAATGTTTTAGGTAGTCCTGGTGCAGGTGCTTCTCTTGGAGGGTTTGGTGGTATATAAGTTCCACCAGCTGGCACATATGTTCCATCTGCAGCGTAATGTCCTACCTGACTTTTCGTTTTTAAGAAAGCATTTACTAGGTCTGTTTTGGTCTGTTGTAACTCTTTTTCTTGACTTTTCACAACAGTTGCTCTAACGGCGTCATAGGCACTTTGAACTGCCTGTCTCGTTGCTGCATCTGTTATTTTCGTCATATTTTGTGCTACTTCTTTTAACTCTTTGTCGAAACCTTCAGACTTCAGTTTCTTTCCAGATGAGAAGTCGTTCACTTGTTTCACCTTACTATGAAGAGCTTCGAAAGCGTTCTTAAAGTCAGCATTTGTTAAAGCTTCATTTGAACTATCTTCATCCGCTTGTATTTTTGTCCTTATTGACCCTATGAGTTGGGCTGCTTTAGCGTTGGCTTGGGCATCTAACCAGTCATTGTTAGCTTTTATATATTCTGCGCTTTTCATTGCCTTTTGCATGGCTGCGTCGTTATTTTTACTTTCTTGTGCTAAGTTTTCATACTGTACGGTTTGGTTTTGCAACTGTAAAAGTTTTTCTGCCTTTACATTTGCTTCAACTTCTTTTTATACTCATCGCTATCCATATATGTCTTCAGGGCTTTTTGTTTTATCTCTTCATCTTTCAGTATTTTATATTGAGTAGTATGGTTTTTCAAATTTATGACATCTTGTTCCATTTTTGCTACTTCTGCTGCTTTTTCTGACACTTTTTTTCGCATATTCCTCTGTACTTAGTTCTTTCAGTTGTTCTTCTTTCTTCTTTTTCTCTACGTTTAACTCATTGAGTTTCTTTGTGTGTCTGTCATATTCTAGTTTCTTTTCGTTTTCACTTATTTGCTTCTGTATGTCTATGTTTGACTTTTTGACATCTGTTATTTGATTTTTGAGTGAACTCAAATTCATTTGACTTTGAGGGTTATAGGCTGTTCCGTCTGCAGCTCCACCATAGCCTGCCATTTTCGCTAAAAGTGCCGCTCTTAAACCTCCACTCTGTGCACCAACAACTCGGTTTAAAAGCATAGGATTGCTTGACATTTGTTGCAACATAGTGGGGTCATTCAGCATTTGTTGTTGCAACTGTTGTTGTGGTGTCAGTTTTACTATTGGATGTTTCAATGCTCTCTTCCTCTTACGTATATTCTTACGTAGCTTACGTGGCATTTTAAGTGAAGTTAAAAAGCGGTTTTTGACAGATGTTTTATTGTGACTTCTTCGTAAAGACTTTGTTGAGATTTCTTCGTAAATGAGTGTAAATGACCAAAAAATAATGTTTATGTTAGAATGTTAGATCTAACACCTTTTCTAACATGTTTTCTAACATCGTAGAAAACTCATGAATTTCTTCGTAAAGACTTTGTTAAGACTTCTTCATCTAATTTCTCATGAACTTTCTTGTCTATGTTTTGTTAAGATTTCTTCGTAAATGTTTTGTTAAGATTTCTTCGTAAATGTTTTGTTGAGATTTCATCGTAAATGACCCTAGTAGTATATTTTTGGTGTAAATTTCATGAAAATTCAAGAGTTTTAGACCATGTTAGAAAACATGTTAGAAAACATGTTAGATCTAACATTCTACCCTAAAATATATTTTTGGTGTAAATTTCATGAAAATTCAAGAGGGTAGAAAAGAGGTTAGAAAAGAGGTTAGATATACCCTTCTACCCTAAAATATATTTTTGGTGTAAATTTCATGAAAATTCAAGAGGTTAGAAAAGAGGTTAGATATACCCTTCTACCCTAAAATATATTTTTGGTGTAAATTTCATGAAAATTCAAGAGGGTAGAAAAGAGGTTAGAAAAGAGGTTAGATATACCCTTCTACCCTAAAATATATTTTTGGTGTAAATTTAATGAAAATTCAAGAGTTTTAGACCATGTTAGAAAACATGTTAGAAAACATGTTAGATCTAACATTCTAACATAAACATTATTTTTGGGTCATTTACACTCATGAACTTTCTTGTCTATGTTTTGTTAAGACTTCTTCGTAAAGACTTTGTTAAGACTTCTTCGTAAATGTTTTGTTAAGACTTCTTCGTAAATGTTTTGTTAAGACTTCTTCGTAAATGTTTTGTTAAGACTTCTTCGTAAATGTTTTGTTAAGACTTCTTCGTAAATGTTTTGTTAAGACTTCTTCGTAAAGACTTTGTAAAGACTTCATTTATACTCATTCATCCTCAGGGCTAGAAGGCACGAAGTGCCTGGAAGCCCCACTCCCTTTTTTTTTTTTTTTTTTTTTTTTTTATATAAGATTAACAATCATATAACATTGTCATTTTTCATAAAATGAAGGTCGAAAAATGGCGACTATTCAAAAAATGAAATGTTTTGGGGAGCAGTGGATCTAGTATCTATATCTAATGTAATTTCAATTGGCTTAAAGATAATGGCATTATCTCCTTTTTGAAAAATTTTTCATATCGATATCCCTTCATATTCGCCTGTAGTGGGAGTATATATAACAAGACGATGGAATGAACGTTTTTGGCATATGCACTTTCAGATTATGCATATAACTAAGAAAAATCAATATAAGACTGATTTCGATATCAATATTGTCCACAAGATACCAGCTATTTATAGGGGTTTGTAATAGAGAATCGAGATCTTGAATTTACAAATTGAGGGGAAAACGATTACAAGATTTTAGCCAAAGAAATGGATCTTTCTCATCGACTTCCATATCCAGATCCAGACGTCTATCTTAATATTTTCTCAGATGGTAACATAAAGAGCTGCTATCGAGATCTTTACGCAAAATACGGAAAAAAAATTACAATAGCCATGGGAAAAATCACAAAAGAAATACAAAATCTTGATGAAACAGAAGTTTTTGCATGCTTTAATGCTGCAAGGATTTGTATTTTTAACAATTCTCCAAAAATTCGTCGAGATGCACTTTTTTTAATTGCTGAAATATCAAAAACTTACTTGACAGAGCATACATTACCTTACTTTTTGATTCTTGCACATGATGATAATGCTCAAATCAAACAAGACGCTTCCAAGGCTTTGGCTGCAATTTCTAGAAAAATTGGTGGCCTTAAGAAAGCAAAAGAAATCGTTATTTCGGCTTTAGGATCTATGGGTGCGACAGCCTTTAACAGAGAAAACTTAATTGACCCAGAAGAAATTCTTGGAAAATCTAGGATCGCAGGAAGTGTTTGCTTATCATCATCACAGATTCTAGGTGTTATGATGGATGATCTCAAGCAAAATGAGAAAGCAGAACTGCTCCAATACATCAGAAAAGCAACAGAAGGATTATACGACACTCTCAATGACATTCAAAACTCTTCGAACGATACATTGTTTTATTCACCACGATTACGATCGGCCTTATACAAATTACACTATGAAGCTCTTCCGATTCCGAAATGTCCACATCCATTAGTAGAAAAGCTTCTTTTGGAAATAGATCCGCAATGCATGAAAGTGGCTGCACAATTAATACCAAAATTATGCAAAGAAGACCAATGGAAACTTTTTATTCAAAATCCATTATATTTGAACGAGTTTTACAAAGAATTTCTTGCAAATTGTGATGACTCTACTATCAATATTTCATTGAGCCGCAATTTGTCCCAAGAAAATATGACAAATGCTATAAATTTACTCATCAAAAATAATTTTCAGAATATTGATGTAGTTGCCATATGCAACAATCCATACGTATGGAGTATATTACCAGAGAAGCTAATTCGTGATGTTATTAAGTGCGCAAACACAATAAATCCGAAAAATGTAATTCTTTATTCGAAATACTTTGATAATATACAGCAAATACGTTTCCCAGATAAGTCATTACCAGAAGAAATGGCAGCAGCCCTCATTTCCGTTGCAAAAACAACAGATATTAATTATATCGAGCAGCAATGGCCAAATGCCACCAACAACTGTATAAGGATATGGAACAAATCCCCTAAAACAGATTGGTGGAGCGATATCTTGAAAGAAAATTTGAGATATTACATTGAAGACGACTGTGGCGCGATATCCATGGCAGTTCCCGTATCAGAATCATCCAATTTCGCAAATTTGGTCGCAGAAGTTGTAATTGATCGATTAAATAAAGGCCAAGAAGTTACAGATGATATGTGGTACGCAACAGCAATAACAGATCCGTTAATTGACGTTATCATTAAGCTTAATCCAAATATCCAGATCGAAGCAACCAAGAAACAGGACATTTATACTGCAATTTATCAAAATATTATTATTAATACAGATGAAAGCGAAGCTGGTGAACTTATCGGCCATATCTCATTATCATCACAAACTTCCTTGATGGAATTCCCTAATAGCTATGACTTTTTGTCTCATTTCTTCAAAGTTGTCTCAATTGCAGATGTTCCAGAGGACATAGAGCTTCAATACCTCAAAGACTACTTCGAAATATCATACTCAGACTTCCTCCTTCACGTTTTCCTTGGAAAATTCGATGCAAGTATTTTAGATTCTTCAATTTCGAAATTTGTATATTCTATACCTTTCGAAAGACGTCAGAATCTCCTCAGCCAGTCAATCCGCAACCAATTTATCGAAAATTCCGTAATTTTGCTGATTTCTGCAGATGAAAATGACAGAAATAAGCTCAAAATCGATGAATGCGATATCCTAGCACCGTATCTATCGATGATGAATATAGATTACGACTGGAAATCCGATTTTGCCAAGTTTTGCCGCGGAGAAAAAATTGATATCTCAAATTTCAAAGGTTCAATGGAGGAACTGCTATGGATAGCCACAAAAGAAAATTGTCCACAGTATATAAGTAACATTTGCGCATCAATTTTCCCTGTTTCTCTATCTATTAACTTCCATCTTTTCATTTCAGCACTTTTGAATACAGATATCGAAACAACCAAGTTCAGAGAGTTATTGGATACAGCTCTGCAGTCATTAGATAACTTGACTCCTTTAGATCCTCAAACTGTTTTAATTTTAAGCGACTGCTTCGCGAAAATGTCCTTACTACAAGCAGACGAGCTCATTTCCTTCTGCTCTTCAGTAAGCTCATTACTCGCTTCCCAACATGTCCCTTCAATCGTCTCTTGTTTACACCATTCAATTCCATTTTTCTTACAAAAAGTGACACGCGAAAAATGGATTGAATTGAGAAATTCACTTAGCCAAGGCCCTGTATCTGGTCTCATTGAATTTGATAGCATTATATCGGAAATGTTCTCAGAAGATGATTTGTCGATGTTTAGAGACTTTCCAAGCGCTGCTTCAAGATTTTACGCGAATTTCAACAAGAAAGATGAGCTGAAAGACTTATTATCAGGACTCTCCCACCAGATGATAGAAGATGAACTCAAGAAAGCCCAGAATTATACAATAGAAAACATATTAATCTCAGTAGATGTAAATTCTCATACAATTCATGCGGAAAGTATATCTACAGATGATCCATTTACACTCGATGTAATTATTCCTGACATCTATCCACTCGAAACTCCTCTTTTCCGCGTGTCTTCCATAGGAAAAGAAAAACTTACACAAGATGCAAGGGATGAAGTGAAGAAAGAGTGCATGAGACAGGATGGAATCTTCGCAGCTATCTCAACATGGGCTGCTCGCATTGATTCTGTCATTTCTAAAGTAGAAGTTTGTCCAATTTGTTTATCTTTACTCGATGCAGGCATGAACTTGCCGAAAATGAAATGTTCAACATGCCACAAGTGTTGCCATGCTTCCTGTTTAGAAAAATGGCTCAGAAATTCACTCAAGAAAAATTGTCCATTTTGCAGAACGAAATGGCACCGCCAGAAGTGATTCTTTATACATTTTCCTAATATTATTTTATTTTATTTTGTATTTTTATATTAGATATAATAAAAAAAGATTTGTTTATGTAATGTCAACAACGGATTTACCAATGAAATACTGAGCTTTTGTACCATTTAAAAAAGCATTAAATTGTAAGTTTCTCTTTGATAATTTTAATAATTTTCTCTATTTAAGTTTATTTTTAGAAAGGAAAGCATATTGTACTCTAACATAATTTGTTATTATGATATAACTAATTAATAAACATTTTTAGCAGATTCAATGACTATTTTGGGTACCTTACAGCAAATAAATACTATTTTGAGGTTATTAATAAGGTTTGCAACTCCAAACATCTTTATTTCATCCTGCATTCAAATTCTCAAAAAATACATCGATTTTTGTGATAAAGCACGTTAGAAAATATAGAAATTATTCAATAGTCATTCAATTCATTTTCCCAAAAAATGGCGAAAATGATTCTTAATATTAATTAAAGAAATACAAAGAAAATTTGATATTAATATACTATTTTTAATGGTTAATAATTGATTTTCAAAATCGAATTTAAAAATCATAGGTTAATTTCAGGATATATGCACTTCTTTAGTTTCCTTTTTTGGCAGGAAATTTGATATTCCATCGTCATCTTTTCATTTTTTTTGCTTTACTGAATAAAGCTGTTACATCTCTTTAAAATACAATCTTTGCTTCACCAAAATATTATTATGAACACCGCAACATACACATACAATGATGGAACTCTCTTCATTTCAGGCTCAGGCTCTGTCATTTTTAATGATACACAGGAATTCAAGGAAAACACGACATCAATCATTATAAATGATACAGTAGATACAATTGGTGAGAGTTCATTCGAAAACTTCACTATTTTAAAGAAGATTCAATTTGATTCTCCATTAAAAATCAAAGATAGAGCATTCTTTGGATGCAAGTTACTTTCAGATGTTATAGTAAATAAGGACTTTTCAGAGATTGGAGCTCATTCATTCGAAAATTGCTTCTCTCTCAAAACTTTTAAGATTCCTTCAACTTGCCTTAGTATACCAGATTATGCTTTTCAAAACTGTGTGTTACTTGAATCGATTGAGCTTCATGACAACATTACTTTAATTGGAAATTCTGCTTTCAAATATTGCAGCAGTTTACAGATCACATTACTTCCAAGTTTACTTAACAAACTCGGAGAGGCAGCATTTGCATATTGCGAAGGAATAGAAAGGATAAACATGATGTGTGAAATAAAAGAAATTCCAGATTACTTATTTTATCAATGCATCAACTTAAATACAATTTGGATTCCAAACGTTACAAGTATCGGCCATCGTTCATTTGAGTCATGCGCATTTATTAAATTTGATATCCCATTAACTTGCCAATACATCGAACTCGACTCATTTACAAGCTGCAATCTCCTAAACATATTAACAATGCCAATGTTTAACCTTAATTTCTCGTATTCTCCTTTCGTTACATGTCAAAAACTCGGAAAAGTGACGGTTTTTGATGGTGACGGCTATGAAAGCAGTGTTTTACCATCAAATCTTTTGAGTGACTGCGTTTCCGTTTATTATTTCAGAATTTCAAGTTATAAGATTAAGAGATTTGGTAAAAATTGTCTCAAGAATTGTGTCGGACTCTATGAAGTGATTTATTTCTTAATTAACAATGTCACTTTTTATCCTGAAGATCATTGTGATTTAGTCAGTCTTAGGACATTGACAATTGCTATTGATAATTTCACTATGACACCAAGATGCTTTGCAAATCTTCCAAACTTAGAACAAGTTACAATTGGCACAATGCATGAAACATTTAGTGAAAACTTATTTGAGAATTGTGACAAATTAATCTCTGTTTCAATCTCAACAAACAACAGTTTAGTCTTGGCTTCAAAGACATTTTATAAGATGAAGAATTTACAAAAAGTTGGCATTTTAAGTAATGGTATTTTTATTGGCGAAAGTTGCTTCGAAGAATGCAGCAATTTAGTTCAAGTAAGTTTGGATTGCTTAGATACAAGAATAGGAAACAAAGCTTTCAAGAATTGCCATAATTTCTCAGCCTTCGCTTATAAAGGAACATTAGTTGAAGTTGGAGATTATTCTTTCGAAGGCATTCAATTCAAGAGATTCGGATTGAGAACATCTGCTGTTTTGACAATCGGAAATTATGCATTTGCCAATGTTAAAACAATGACTTATTTCGTATTAATGGGTGATGGAAAGGTCAATATCGGAAATGGAGCTTTCTATGGCTGCACAGAATTAGCTACATTCGGTCACTCATTATATATTAACAAATTGGGTTATTCAGTTTTCAAGAATTGCTATAAATTAAACTATTTGACAATAGATCAAAATTTGGAAGGTTTGCCAAGTTCAACATTTAGTAATTGCCAAAAAATGCAGTACTTCGAATGCAGCGGAGAATTGAAGTATATTAGTGATAGATGCTTCGAAAATTGTGTCAATCTCCAATATATTAAAGTGAACAGTTCTCTTCAATATTTAGGAAACTATACTTTCTCAAATTGCATCAATTTACAGACTATTGACTTATCAAAGAGAGTTATCGAGAAAATCGGATCATATTGCTTTAACAACTGTTCATTGTTGACAAACTTTACAAATATTTCTGTCAAATATATCGAAGATGCTGCATTTGTAAAGTGTCAAAAATTGTCAGAAATTTCATTAAAGGGAACAACCAAATTATTAGGTTATAAATCATTTTATAACTTAAGCAGTTTGCAGTCATTCAGTATAGTAGAATCAGAATATGACACATTAACAATCAATGAACTTTGTTTCTACAATTGCCAGAATTTGCAAACTTTTTCTGTCAAATCAGCATTGAATTTAAAGACAGAATGTTTCAAGGATTGCCACTCATTGACAAACTTTAATGTTGATGAAGTCACATATATTTCTGAAGGAGCATTTTGCAACTGCTATTCATTGACGAAGATTCCTTTGATTCAAACAATTAAATTCATTCCACCATTCGCATTTTGCAATTGCTCGAAATTAAACATGAATAATGATTTCCATTATGTCGGAGACTACGCATTCTATAACTGCATCAGTTTATCAAATGTCACATTGTCAATGCTAATTCATGTAGGAAGATATTCATTCTTCAATACATCATTAAATGAAATTAATTTGACACAAAAATTGACATTTTTGGGACTTAAATCATTCTCATCAATTAATGAATTAAGTAGTGTCAACATTTTGAATAATGTCGAAGTATTTGAAGAAAAAGTATTTTCAGATAATAAGAAATTATCAAATGTAGTTTATTGTGGTTTGAATTCAAATATTTCAACTGATTTTGAAGGCAGTGAAAAGCTTAATAAGATTTTTGTTTCCAGACACTTCAATTCAAGTAATTTCTCAATGGAAACTGAATGGACACATTTATGCGATACAGAAGAGGACAAACAAAATGACAAGAAGACTTTAATTATTTATAGTTCATTCATCGCAGCAATTTCAGTTTTAGTTATTATTTTATTTGTTGTAATCCTTATTATCTGCATCAACAAGCAGAAGAAAGATAATTTGGATTCAACAGTCTTATTATCAAATCCAACTAATCAAACTTTGGCTTAAATTTTTTTATACAATGATATTTTTCATTTTACAATTTTTTTATTGGCCACTAAACATCTATTTTAACTTATTTGATAACATATACAATTAGTGTATGCTCTTTTTTTAATTCAAATGTATATTCTTGGTGCAAAACAGATAATATTACATGATCATTTCATGACAATCCTTAGTGACATTACTCACAACTTTTTGACAACAATTAATATATCATTATGTTCAATCAACAAGTTTTTTTTTCTATGACAAGCGCAATAAACATCTTTCTAATGTATTTATGATACCTTAGTATTCACCATTTATCTACAACATTTATTACCACATTTAAAATAATGATACCATGACTCCATTTCTTTAATGAAAATACCTGATATAAATAATCAAAGCAATGCTATAAGGTCGCCAAAAAAAGGTGCGGAAATAAAAAACCGCAGTTTGAGTACTTTCTGAGGGTCTGTTCGTCAGAAAGTATATATTTGTAAACTTTCTGACACTAAATTTTTTTGGTCCTTTCAAAGTATTTGACAATGTCAAAAAGTATACATCGGGGCTCTCAATTTTCCTCTCAAAAGGCGGTTTTTTAAAAACGCTCAATTTATCATCGACCTTACTAAGTGTTCAAAACATTTTTTTACATCATGAATGTACAAATAAAACATTAATGATATCTTAGTTTACACTATTTTATTAAAACAGTATTAAATTAAATAAAAGAAAGATTGATTATTTGTATAAAAAAACACATATAAATAAACAGTTTATTCATCAATATCTTCATTGATTTTTGGTGTATCTTGGAGATTTTTCTTCTTTTTCCTCCTTCTTTTCTTTGCCTTTTTGTTGTAGTCACCAATAAGTGCAGGCATGTTCGGAGTTTCATCCAGAGCGATGAACAAGTCAATACGGTTCTGCATATTCTTAAAGAATATAGATAGCGGCTGATGCGACCTAATTATGAACTTCAGCGCGAGCAAAGAAATGAAAGTGATCAAACAAATCATGGACATGACTCTTCTAGTGCCTGAATGGACAATTTCTGGATAGAAGTCATCACCTTGCTCTTCTTCCTCTTCCTGCTCAAGAACAATGAACTTTCGACCTTCTTTTACGTAAACATCAAAAATCATTTTGTAAATCGCATTAGCATTGATTGGAACGTTGCGTAACTTGAACGGAAGATCAAGTTTCTCGTAGAAAACAAACCCTATGCACTTCCAAATCTCTGTATAAGCGCTCCATCTGTTCCACGGTTTTCCTTTCCCGGCAAAATGAACACCACAAGCGTAGATGTAGCGGAACTGAGGGTCACGAGCATTTCCGAGTATGGTATGTTTGTATCCTCCGTTTTCATGCATGATTGCAAGAGGATAAAGTGAAATTTCGCTTCTGTATACAATATTTAGTGGTGCCAAATCATCCTTACCTAATGTCTTATCATCCTTTCCAGGATTTTTCAGATATTTCGTAGTTGTTTCGAGAAGTTCAACATATTTTAATAAATCTGGCTCAATGAGCATAAAATCTGGATTGAACATGACACCATTATCTTTAGGACCATAATCCGTCATATAATAGGCTGACGATGGTGTATTCCATCGAAATGCTTGTGTAAGATCTGTAAAAATCATTGTATCTGCTCCGATATATAATATTTTTTCATATTGCGTTAAAGTCCATGCTTGAAATTTGAACCATTTTGCATGATATAGCTTTTTCGGATTAAATTGTTCCGGCCATTTCAAAACTGGCCTAAATAATATATGCGTCCATGCTTTTTCCAGGATTCTACAAATGGCTGCATCTCTTCTGAACTCTTCTCTCACAATAACAACTCGGTCAATCGTTGGATTAAACATTTTTAATGAGTGCCCGAGGACAGTTAGCATCTGAATATAATCAAATGATGGTGCAAGATCATTTGAATACGATGAAACGAATGCATACTTCGACCGAGGTGGTAAATCCTGCGAATTATTGGCATAATGAAGATTCGCATCAATATAATCATTCCAATCGTAGACTTCTTCAAAAATTTCATTTTCTTCTTCGTCATCGTCGATATCGCAAGCAACAATGACGAAGAGAAAAGAAATCATAAAAATTAATTGAATAAAAATTTGAGTACAACAATTTCTGAAATCTTTTTATAAAAAATCTGGAATGAAATATAATAACCGAAAAACAACTTAATTTAGAAATTCTATTGAGAGTAAAATTGAATGTAGATTTTATCATCTTTGTCTAGATTTGGCATTGCATTTAGATGGTCATTATTTGAAAATTCGATTTGAAAATGACTGTGAGTAGTAGTATAGGATGGGTTTTGTGACTTTTTTTGTAAACGTAAGAATTCATACAATATTGAACGATTTTGTATCATTATTTTTAACATTAATTTTAAACATAATTTATTTTTTATTCTTACATAAATGACCCAACAAGTAAAACCAGATAAAATAGATTATCGAATTTTAGAGGATGGTGTTCCTGTTTATATTCAAAGATTTAAAGGGAAGCAATATTATAGAATTCTTAATCCTGAATACATAAAACATTTATTTAAAAAGGAAGACTGTGAATTATTAAACGTTAATGAATATGAAACCAATAAATCAAAATTGAAATATAAATATATTGGAAGTGATGAAAGATGTAAAGATAAAAATAAAGTTTAAAAATTCATGTCTTACATTTTTGAATAATTTATTTTTTTAATTCGTAAGAAAATGAGTGGATCAAGATTCGTAACCGTCAATCAATTAATGGATGCTCTTTCACCAATTCTTGAAAATGTTAAACAAGTAGATGTTTATTTCGATGATTATGTAGAAAGTTTATATTATAAAGGTAAGTTTAATATTAAACCTATTGCTTTTGCATTTGATAATAAATTAATTGAAAATGCAAAAATTTGGGAATTAATTCCGAATATTGAATTTATAACAAATATTAATGATAAATGGTTTAAACGAATTCCAACCACAAAAGTTCTTTGTAAATTAATGATCAAAACTGAGGAAAAAGAATTTAACGGGTTTAAATATCATCCAAATAAAGTTTCAGAACTAGAAAATGAAAAACTTCAGAAAAAATTAAACGATAGACTTTCAAATGATCGTATTGAAAAAATAAATAAACTAGCAGAAGTTGCATTTAATAATGAAATATTTGATGAATATAACCTTGAACTCAGTGATGGGCTTTAAGGACCCGGGCTCAACGAGTCATGATTTATGAAATCAATAATTTGATTTATTCGCTCTTCAATAATTTCTATTCTTTTTGTTAAATCATCTATTTTCATTAATGAGGTGATTCTTGATTGAGGAATAGATTTCAAACTAACCACTCCTTTTATTTTTGAAATTTTGAATCCATCAACTTTAAACATTTTATTCAATTTACATGTTGTCAATTCTTCAAATAATTTTTTATTATTAGCATAATAGTCATTAAATTCTTCAACAGATGAAAAAATTTTTATTTCAGTAATTGGTTTAACAACATTTATTTTTTGTTGAACATCTTTACTTTCATTTATTTCATCCTCCTTTGTTTCATTTATTTTTAAAATCGGTTTCATTTATCATTAAATAAAAATTAGAATATAAGTGATGAAATATATTTTTTAATTAATATTAAATCAGAAATGGCGGCAGGATTCTTTAAAAAATTATGGGAAGGAATTAAGAAAGCTGCAGGTTGGGTTCATCAAAAGATTATTAAACCTGTTGCAAACTTTTTGGCACCAGTAGCGAAAACGGCAGGAACTATCATAGGTGGAGTATTAGGTACTAAAGCAGGTAATCCGGCGATGGGAGCACAAACAGGTAACGCAATTGGTGGAATTGCTGAAGGAATACTTAATAAAATAGGAGGTAAATAGTGGAAAAATAAATAAATATTATTTTTATCTTAGTATTGGTTGTAGTCTTTGATAAACTTTTTCTCCTTTATTTAAAATTTCTCTTATTGGGGCGGCTTTTGGTGTTATTGATTCAGCAACGTCACTAATTGCTTCTTTATTCTTAAATATCCAATTTGCTCCCTTCTTCAATGTTTCCCAAACTTTATGCGCTCCTCTTTTTACTTTATCCCACAGTTTCTTAAATATACCTGCAGCCATAGTTGATTATTTCATTAAAATTAAAAATTCATTTTCAACTTTTAATTTTGAATTTTTATTTATTAATAAATGACGACTAACTATTTAGTGCCAAACACTAAACCAATTAATGGAAATGTATTTCATTCATTCGAAAAGATAAATGAAATATTCGCAAAGAATGATGGTAGAAGATATTATAGAGAACTTGAAAGTTCATGCTATGACTCTGATGCTCCATATTTTGATGATAAACAAACTCATTTAAGAATTACAAATCCGGCTCATGATGTGAACCAATTAGGTGACACATATATTAAACGCAAAGTTAAAGCAACTCTAGTTTCAAATAAAGCTTTCACATGTGATGCCGCTTTTAAATGCATGCGTTTATTCGTTGGTTACAAATCATCAAATCAAAGCTTTAAACAATTAGAAGTAGAAACTGAAAGAGGTGATGCTGGTTATCTTCAAATGGATTGCGCCCGTGAATCTTTCGCATTTGCAACATATAAACCAAAATCAGAAAGGAAAGTTAAAAAGTTTGTTCATTCGTTATATAATAATGTTCAAAAATATGATAACTCAGTATGTGGTAAATATATTGACCCTTCAGAAGTTTTCAAGAAAGCAAATGAAGAAGTTGATATCACTTTTGATATGATTATTCCGGTAAATGATTTGTTAGCATTTCAAGCGTTCGATGATTATCCTAAATCATTTGGTGAAATCATTCTTAAATATTATGTTTTCAGGGATACTTTAGTATTTTGTCAGGTTGACCCGTTAAGAGTTGCTGATTTACAAAATTACGTTTATGAAAAGATAACTGATGAAAATTATGAAAGATTATGAATCATGTTTATAAATATGATCGCAAATTCCAACAAATCGGACTTCCTGCCAATTAATTACAAGCTTAGCCACTACATCTGCTGACGCAACAGTTGATGACGTTATTATTTCATGCACAAAGATGGAAGTTTTAGAGGATAAATGTATTACACCAGGATACGGTTTAATTGAAGAATCAGTTAAAGCAATACCACGTTTATTTAGTAAGGAAGATCCATTCATGATTCCAGCTCAACATATTGACGTTCGTTCACTAAATGGAGGTTGCATCACTCCTGAAGGTATTAGCTCAGATTTCTCATACGCTCTTCATAATGTTACAGATGTTGTGTTAACATTTCCGAAGAATGCAATGCAAAGAACAGTTTTAGAAAATCCAATGCTTCGAGGTCTTCAGGTCACTATAGATTCCAGAAACTTCCCCGATCAAGCGATGACCACAGTGGGCGACATATTCTTTACACGTATGCTTCAAGCTTCTGATTTAGATGGAGTGAATGAATGCACAGAAGAATACGAGGACTCATTAACTAGACCACTGAATGCAGATGATGGCAAGCCATTAACTAGAACATGGAAAGACCAAACTTCATTCTTATGCACTATTCCAGTTCAACGTGATGGAGCGGGTATATTCTTTGATGGATTAGAAACTTTCAACTCACAAGTTACAGTACAAGTGAAAGCTTATCCAATCATTCAGGGTGAAAATGACACTTACTGTTCAAAGGTGACAAATCCTCCTCAGGTTTGGTTTACTAGGACTACATATTGGACATGGACACCGGATGAAGGTTTGAAATATCATCCAACAGGTACACCACCACAGTATAGAAGTTCATATGATGAAATATTGATGAATAGAAATGTTTAAAATTATAAATTTATTTTTGATTAAATGGATTTAAATTCATCCACCCCTTATGAAGAATTAGCGGGAGTATATAATACATACGTAGATGATATGATTAATGAAGCATTGAGTGATAATAGAAATGCTCTATCTAAGGAAAAATTAATGAAAATTCCATATTCTGAATGTTACTTAAATTCAATCACTGCAGCAATTGGTAAACAAAATAAAGGTAAAACATTAACGATATTAAAACAAATTATCATTATTGCTAACACTTCACCCCATTCACATGTGTTAATTTATATCAACCGTTCAGGTTCACCTTCAGATGATACATTTGAATCTTTAAAGCATTTAATCAAAATTCCAATTATTTATTTATCACAAGAAGAAGCAGAAGATTATTTAAAAAACTTTTTAATGTATAAAGAATTATATAATACAATCAAGAAGCAAGGATTAGAGGATAAAATTATTGATAAACAACGGGATGAATTATTTGAAACACTTTCTATTTCAAATTTTGATAGAGAATTTTTGCATTCACTCATTTTTCTAGATGATGCAGTGAAATCAAAACTAATAACAAATGAGAAATCATATTTTAATCAGTTATTAACTCAATGTCGACACATTCAGTGTTCATTCTTCATGGCTGTTCAATACTTCAAAGCATTAAGCACAAACATTAAATCAAATCTATCAACCCTTTTCATTTTCAGTGGGTTTAGTCGTCAACAGTTGAACGTTATGCTTTATCAAGTGAATTTACCAATGAGCATTAATGAACTTTACACACAATATCAGCAATTAGGTGAACATGGGAAAATAATAGTTGATTTAAATAAAGGATGTGTTAAATTTGATTAACTTTTTATAATTAATTTTTATTTTTTATTTATAATTAAACATGACAGAAATAGCAAATCTTCTACAGGTTCCATTAAAACAAGGGGCAAACAAAAAGGGTGCATATAATAGAACTATGAAAGTTCCTGATGGAATGAAAGAATTAGTCCACATTGTTGCTGGTCTTCAAAAAGATGTTAAACAAATGAGAAACGTTTTAACATTACCAGAAGCTCAAGCATATGCCAAACGTCATGGTCCAAATTGGGAAGCACACGAAGCAGACATTACAGGTCCAAATGGAAAACCTGATGGTATAAATGAAGTTTTCGTTACTGATGGTCAAGGTAATATTAAAGTCATAAATGGTTATAAATTAACTATATCTGATTATCCTAAACGTAAAGCATATAATGAACATTATCCTATGCAATTTGATGAAAATGGAAAAGCTGTTAAACAATACATTGGAGAAGGTGAAAATGGTCCAATTAATTCATACCGTCATAATCCATATTCTTATTTCAATGAAGAATTAAATGCTATTGAAGAGGGACCGGATGGATTACCACGATATTCTAACCAGTTTGATGGTCAATATGCAAATATTAGACCTGAAATTTCAGCTAAGAAATTCTTTAAAGTTGCTTTATTCGATCCAGTTTTCGCAAATGTTAAAGATGAACTTAAACAGCAATTCCAACCAATTATAGTAGCAAGAATTGCATCAGGTGCTTTATCTCAAGCATTCAAAGATTTAATTAAGAAACCATTATATCAGCAACGAGGTTTAACTTATGATTTAGTTAAGGAATCAGATAAAAGAAAATTTGAGAAATCAAATGATTATAAGAATGCAATTAATGAATATATTCGGTCTATTAATTTCGATGAAAATGCTAAAAATCAACTTCATGAACAAATACAGGGAATAATAGATTCAAAAGTTCCAGCAAAATAAAAGTTTAAATATATTTTTTTTATTCGATTATAAATGAGAAGACGTTTCACTAGTCAAAAGAACACTAACGCAAAAGCAGAGATTACGGTTGGTTATAACGTAAATGATGATAAATCACGAATTATTCAAAATGTTAAAGTTAATGTTAGCCCGAATTAACAAGGTCAGCAACTCAACCAAATTTATTAACTCGTGACTTACCAAAGAAAGAGGAGGAGCAAAATAAAGAAGATGGAGACCCAATCATTTTATCTGAACCCGGTAAAGAACCTGTTGAAATCCCCACATATCCAACATACCCCCCACCTCTTTCATCAAACATCGAGAACCCAGGAATCTACGATTCCAGTCGCAATGCGCCATATAAAATAGACATTAATTCTGAATTAATGAAAATTTACCGTGATATAATAATTAATAATTATGATTCAATAATAAATTTAATTGACCAATCTGGTTTAATTATTTTACCTTATGAATCATTAATTCACATTATCGCCATTCTTTGTGATGTTCAAGATTCAGACGTTAAGATTCAATTTTTCATAGATGATGAGGTTTCATGCTGCGGAACAGTTGCAAAAATAAATCCTATAAAGGATATTAGCACGATTAAGATATCAAAGAACGGGACAACAACTGAACTTCATTTAACATATAATGATATTTATAATAAAATAGTTGATGAATATAAAATATCACTTGAAAAATTCTTTGTTAAGGCCATTTAATATTCAAGCATTAACATTATTGAATAATAATCCTTTGAATCATAATCGATAATAATTGACCTTTCACCAGTTTCTATCGTTTGTTTTATTTCTTTTTGTTCCCCACTATCTGGATCGGTCATTGTAATTGTTTTTGTTATAGTATCAGCTTTATCTTTAACTTCAATCTTTTTTCCATCGGGATATTTAAACCAAAATTCCAAAAATTCGATATTGTCAATCTGTTCATATTTTAATCTATCAATTACATTTTTAATACCATCTGAAAATCTTATGAAATGGTCATTATATGGGTTTGATTGAACTAAATTTGAATGAAGTGAAATATAACCCGATGATGAATATGACATTGACTCATATTTTCTGAAAACACTAAAATTTATAACATGAATGAATTTCTTATTCGTTGAATTTATGAATTCTTGAGGTAATCTTATTCTAGTTTTATTTATCACTGGAAAATAACGCTTTACCATATTTTTAATCGTAATAAAAATGTCAATTATCAATATTATTTCGAATAATACCTGTGAATTAAATTTAACAGTTAGTGGAATTTATAATGTTACTCTCGTTTCTGTGAGTGGTAAATTTAATCCCATTCTTTTAGACCCTTCAGATTATATATCATTTATTAAAGATGACCATGAAAAAACGTATGATATGTATATAAATAATGTGATAACGAAATGGGATATTAACATGATTTTAAGTTATTTAAATGAATCATTTATCGTATGGTATGAAGAAAATTTTAAATCAAAACCGATAAACTTTTTGAACTTGATGAAATAAATAACCTTATTAAATTCCCGCTGAAAATTAAATTTTGTACTCCTCATCTTCGTTCATTGTTGGGGATATTAAATTTTGAAAAAGATGTTGGGGATGTTTTGTATTCTGACACTGGTTCCAATTTCATTTTAATCAAATGTGATAAAGTTAATACCCCAATGAGATTTTCACATCAAACATTAGACCCTAACTCTTACCCATCAATACAAAACATTTTATCCATCAACTTAAACACATTTTCTTTATCATATCCGTTTCAATTATCCGGGAATTCATTTATTCTTCATTCAAAAGATTTATCAAATATTAAATTTAGAATAACCGACCTATTTGATTGTGATTTAGAATTCATGAATGAAATATTATGGCAATTTCAAATAGAAAAAATAGCTGATGAGATAACAGATTAAATATTTATTTTTAAATCGTAATAAATGATTAAACAACAGCAACCACAGCAACTTAAGACACAGACCATTACATACGCCATATATGCATATAATTCAAAGACGGCAGAACAAACGCAAAGGTTGAAA
Source organism: Trichomonas vaginalis G3 (assembly GCF_026262505.1). Classification (NCBI taxonomy): domain Eukaryota; phylum Parabasalia; order Trichomonadida; family Trichomonadidae; genus Trichomonas; species Trichomonas vaginalis. Next base: position 11,679,105 of record NC_067207.1, read on the forward strand.
TATGGAGATTTGGAGATAGTATTGAAAAATGACCATTTCGAATTCGTTTGCAAGGGTGGTGCAGTGATATCAAATATAAAAGAAATTTTATTTATGAATTCAAAAATTAAAGGTATAACGGATGATATAACATCAATTCCACCAGAAGAACAAAGATATTACGCATTAAATGCATTTCCTAAAGTTTTGAAGATTGGAAGATTTAATTTAAATGAGGAATTCATAAAAGGTTTCCTAAATGACATAATGAAGAAGGCAGATAAGGAATATGTGGTTAGTGAGTTAGAGGAGAAAGCAGATAAGGGACTTGTGGCTAGTGAATTAATGAAGAAAGCAGATAAGGAATATGTTAACGAAAAAGATAATGAAATTAAAGAAATGGTTGAATGGTATCATGAACGGACATCAAAGATTTTAAAAACTAAAGCTGATACAGGATGGGTTTCAGGATGTTTAGACCTTAAAGCGGATAAAACTTATGTCAACAGTGAGTTAGAGAAGAAAGTAGATAAGGAATATGTCAACGGAATATACCAAAGTTTGATAGGAACAACTAAAAATATTGAAACTATTGTTGGTGACTTTTCCGTCTATGAAGAAAATAAATATTTTAGATGGCAGTTTGTACATTCCTTAAGAAATGGTATACGGTATAAACTCATTCCGAAAAATAACAATGAAATGTATGTAAGCTATATAAAGAATGATGGTACACAAGTTAAAGTTCCATTAGACAACAACTGCTACTTAAACTTATATGGAGACGAACAAAAGAAATATTTCCGAGTTTATGAAATGGCAGATATGACATTGCCTGACCCAGCTCCAGCACCGTATTATTTCGACTATGTAGATGACGAAGGAACACTACATGCAGATGAACAAAAGCAAACATTATATTTAGATTATTATAGATATAAAAGATATAATGCAATAGAAAAAACGAGAATAGTATATTATTATATAGATGACAGAAATAAATATTATAGCCAAGATTTTACCTACCCTGAAAACATAAGATTATATTATAAAAAATATTCTTACACAAACCAGAAGAAACCCGAAATTGTTGCACTATATTTTAAGTTCAAAAGAGACAATCCTATATTATCTCATATGTTTGATTTAATGAACCCAGTAGGTTCTATTTATACGTCTATGGATGCAAGAGGTCCTCAAGCAATGTTTGGTGTTGGTGCATGGGAACAAATAGTCGACAGGTTTTTGTATTGTGCTAACTCTTCAAAGCAAACAGGTGGTTCGAAGAAAATTAAAGAAGCAAACCTTCCACCGCACACTCATACAGGAACTACAAACTTTTCTGGCGACCATAGCCACTCATTAAGAGACCACCCATTATACAACTCAGAATATTATGCTGGCAATGACGTTTTATCTCCAGATTATAACCATTCGGCAAAAAAGACTTTTCGACCAACTGAACCAGGAGGAAATCATTCACATACTTTCACAACAAATCCAACAGGCTTGGGTAAAGATTACATGCCACCATTTATGACTGTATTCGCATGGTATAGAGTTCAATGAATGAACTAAATATATTTTATGTCTGTAATTAATTAAGTAATGAAGTAATGGATGAACTGCAGAAATATATTTTATCGTCAATGGTTTTGGGTTATTCAATAATTGTTTATTGAGTTTTGGATGAAAGAATACGGTCGAGCCAAAAGTGGCTCAACCTCAAAACGAGCATTTTATGAGCTTATTAATGGTGTTATGAATGAATTCAGTCCAAAAATAATTAATTTCATTAGTTTTAAAATTATTTTTATTTATTTTTTTATTTTGTATGTAAGAACAGAAATGTCAGTCGAAGCAAAAACATTCACAAACAAATCTAATGGTGAAACATTCATAAAAGGCACTTATAACGGTATTGAAGTCTTACGTAGAGACAAGGATGGTTACATTAATGCAACAAAGATGTGTCAGCAGTTTAGAAAAGACTTTAGAAAGCTGTTGGAAAATAAGTCCTGGGAAGAGTATTATAAGGCATTTTGTGAAGAATATAGCAACCGCCGGAATTCCGACGGTTGCTTTTTATACAAAATTCATGCAGGAATTCCTGATGAAATCAAACAGGTTAGAGGAACGTATGTAGACCCAAGACTTATAAACTATATAGCAATGTGGGCTTCTCCAAAATATTGCATAGCAGTTGGAAAAATTATGGACTCCATAGACAAGAAAGTTCATGAGAAATTAGATGAAGAAGAACTCGAAGATACAGTAGAGAATGCAAAACATTTGTTTGAAGAAGAAGTTGGAAAAATGTGCGAAAAACAATTAGAACATGAACGTGAGTTATGTTATGGTTATAGAGATTCTCCATACGAACTAGACCAATGGGAACAAGAAAATTTAAAGAGAGAATTTAGAGAATATGAACTCGCTAAGATAGCATTAGAAGCTGCAGAAAAGAAGTTAAAAGCTTGGGGTTGTTTTGTACAAAAATATTGTGAGTAAATGAACCATTTATTTTTATTGAATTCACCAAAAATAATTTTTAGGGTAGATGGTTAGATCTAACCTCATGACATTTAGACAACATCACAGGAGGAAGGTAGTTATGACTTATTTTTGAAGAACTGAAGGGGTCACCAGGTCACCAGGTGGTCACCAGGTAATTTAACTTCTATGAAAAATGTGACAACATGACATTTAGACAACATCACAGGAGGAAGGTAGTTATGACTTATTTTTGAAGAACTGAAGGGGTCACCAGGTCACCAGGTGGTCACCAGGTAATTTAACTTCTATGAAAAAATGTGACAACATGACATTTAGACAACATCACAGGAGGAAGGTAGTTATGACTTATTTTTGAAGAACTGAAGGGGTCACCAGGTCACCAGGTGGTCACCAGGTAATTTAACTTCTATGAAAAAATGTGACAACATGACATTTAGACAACATCACAGGAGGAAGGTAGTTATGACTTATTTTTGAAGAACTGAAGGGGTCACCAGGTCACCAGGTGGTCACCAGGTAATTTAACTTCTATGAAAAAATGTGACAACATGACATTTAGACAACATCACAGGAGGAAGGTAGTTATGACTTATTTTTGAAGAACTGAAGGGGTCACCAGGTCACCAGGTGGTCACCAGGTAATTTAACTTCTATGAAAAAATGTGACAACATGACATTTAGACAACATTTACGAAAATTTGATGTAGTCCAAAAATAAAGTTAGTTTTAAAATTATTTTTATTTTTTTATTCCTATATAAATGACAGCAACAAACAACAGCAACAGCAACTTTATCGTTTCTGATGAAAAAGTTATTGATTCATTAGTTGAGGAATTAGTTGTGGCAGAAACTAAAACCCTCAACGAAAGAATTGGTGAAAACATGATTGATTTACATAACTACCTCAAACATGATGGAGGAAGAGGAAGGAAAACTGGTACAGCTTTATTAGTAAATAAAATTTCAAATTTAACGATTATAGATGTTGATATCAATAAATCATACAATGATGAACTTAAAGAAACAGTTAGAAAAGACATTTTATCAAAACTTTCGGATAAAGATGTTATCGTTAAAACTGCATCAGGAGGTCTTCACATTTATTGCAACACTAATTTCTTCTATTCAACTCGAACAGAATGATTAAATGTTATTCCTGCAATGATTATGATATTGACATAATGACTTCTATTGATGATTCAAAGCGTTCATTAGTGGTTATGGCTGATTCAAGAGTTCGAAAGAATGCAACAGAACCAATCAATACATACTCATTCATTCGTGGAAGTTATGATTCAACATTAACCAGAACAGTGAATGATATATTAAATGATTTGAATATTAAGGTAAGAGTTGAACAGAAGAATGAAGAAATAAAGACTATCATGAATGAAAACAAAGATGTAAACATTGACGATAAACTTGCTCAGAGCATAGTTGATGGCATCTGTGATTTTGAAGTACATAATGATGGTGGAAACATGAATTTAGAAAAAGAAGTTACATTATTCACACTGTTTCAAGCTATTAATTCGTTACCTAATCATTTAATTAATGAAGCATACGACAACGTTTATAACTTCTGTAGCTTAACAGAAAATGCAAAAAGTAATTTTGAAAAAGCACGTAGTAGATATGCACATTTAATGACTTCTCCATTTGTTTTAGTGAAGATTCTAAAACTATATCAAAAGGAATATTATGATGAATATGTTTTACCTTTATTACGTAAGCCAAAAATAACATTTGATATCAAACTTGATGACTCGTTTTTGATAACAGATATTAGACGCAAGGCTGAAAATCATCAGTATAAAAACAGTTCTGAAGTAATTGAGGATTTATCACGTGTAATCCGTTTTGTAGATTGTGGAAACAAATATTTCATTCAAAAGGACTATAATATCCACGACAAAATGAATCAAATATCATTCGTTCTTCAATCAAACATGAAAGAGTCACTCAAAATGATTAAATTATTTAAAGAAGAAGGTAAAACCATAACAGCATGGGATGTACTACTAAATCAATTATCCTCATTAACCGTTAAGGGTGTTTGCTTTAAATCTGATTCCCCCGATGTTTTCTCAACGTTTCAAGGTTATAAATACAACATTCTCGAAAAACCAGATTACTCAAAAATTGAGATGTTTATGGATTTCATTAAAGAAGCCATTTGTGATAATAACGATGAAGTGTATAAATACCTTCTCGGCTGGATTGCATCAATGATTCAACATCCTGGAATCAAGAATGAAACAGCAATTATTTTGAAAGGACTTCAGGGAACAGGTAAAAACAGATTCACAGACATTATTTCTGAACTTCTCGCTGGTTATTCATGTAAAAACATTACCGAAATAAGTGAGCTAACGGGTAATTTCAACTCAGTTGTTGAAAATAAAATGTTTCTTGTACTTAATGAACTCAAGAATGTTGGTGAAGATAGACTCGCAAACTTCAACGCTTTGAAATCAATTATTACGGATAATGAGATTAGAATTAATGAAAAGAATCAACCCAGAAGAACAGCTCAGAATGTTGCAAACTTTATTTTCGTAACTAATAACGTCTACCCTGTCAAAATTGAAGTTGGAGACAGAAGATACGTGGTTTTAAGAGTTAATGGTAAATTCAAGGGTCAATTTGATTACTTCAAGAATTTAATGGATTCATGCACTAAGGAATTTTATGATAATTTACTAACATATTTTATGCAATATGACCTTTCATCATTTAATGTACGAATCATACCGATGACTGAAGCCAAACAAGATTTAATCGAGTTATCAACAAATCCTTTAGATGAATGGATAAATACACATTATGATGAATTATGTGCAGGTATGACGTGTAAAAATGCTCTATTCTGCAAACCATCAGACATGAAAGACAAGAATTTCCAAATGAGCATTAAGGATAAATGTGAAAGGAAACAAAGAAAAATAGATGGTAAACAGACATGGTATTATGTTTTGAAAGAAGAAATGAAAGGATTATATAAACAAATTGAACCAAACGATAATGAGGAATCATTTACTGACGATGAAATACCTGTGAATGAAGCTTTATAAAGTATGATTTGAATTTATTTTTGCATTAATCCTGTGATGTTGTCAAAATGTCATGTTGTCACATTTTTTCAGAGAAGTTAAATGACCTGGTGACCTGGTGACCCGGTGACCCCTTCAGTTCTTCAAAAATAAATAATTATTGAATAACCCATGACTGTTGTCAAAATGTCATGTTGTCACATTTTTTCAGAAAAGTTAAATGACCTGGTGACCACCTGGTGACCCGGTGACCCCTTCAGTTCTTCAAAAATAAATAATTATTGAATAACCCATGACTGTTGTCAAAATGTCATGTTGTCACATTTTTTCAGAGAAGTTAAATGACCTGGTGACCTGGTGACCCGGTGACCCCTTCAGTTCTTCAAAAATAAATAATTATTGAATAACCCATGACTGTTGTCAAAATGTCATGTTGTCACATTTTTTCAGAAAAGTTAAATGACCTGGTGACCACCTGGTGACCCGGTGACCCCTTCAGTTCTTCAAAAATAAATAATTATTGAATAACCCATGACTGTTGTCAAAATGTCATGTTGTCACATTTTTTCAGAGAAGTTAAATGACCTGGTGACCTGGTGACCCGGTGACCCCTTCAGTTCTTCAAAAATAAATAATTATTGAATAACCCATGACTGTTGTCAAAATGTCATGTTGTCACATTTTTTCAGAAAAGTTAAATGACCTGGTGACCACCTGGTGACCCGGTGACCCCTTCAGTTCTTCAAAAATAAATAATTATTGAATAACCCATGACTGTTGTCAAAATGTCATGTTGTCACATTTTTTCAGAGAAGTTAAATGACCTGGTGACCTGGTGACCCGGTGACCCCTTCAGTTCTTCAAAAATAAATAATTATTGAATAACCTGAAAACATTAACGATAAAATAAGTGATAACAAATTTTTATTTTTATCATAAATGGATACCCCACAAGCTCAAAATTTACCACGAATCATAACAAGGGAGGAAATGATAAAAATGATGCAAGAACTTGCTAAAAATAACAAACCACTAAAATTGAGAAAATGCGGTTATGCAGTAATGATGGAAAGAGAGACGTTGTCGAAGAGGAATAAAAATTAAATTTGGATTGAGTTTAAAAATTCATCTTTATTAAATTCATCTCTTCCAATCAATTTATTTATTCTATTAAATTCTTTTATTTTTGCTTCACTCAGTTTAAGGATTGAACGGTAAGTTTCTAATTTTTCGATTATTTCTTTATCGTTTTCAACCCCACCACATTGCGACTTCTTTTTGTAATAGCATATTTTTGATTTAATTCTGTTTAGTTTCTTTTTATATTCATCGTCTGGACTCTTGACTGCTTTGTTGTCACCCATTTCTTACGAAATAAAAAAAATTAAATAATATTTAAATATAATGGAGTAATAAAATAAATCGGAATTTCTATTAATTTATTGTCAACTTCAACTAATGCATTGCCGTTAATATATCTAACAAATTCAGTTATTGTGTCAAATCTTCGTCTTCTTTTTGTCATTGATTTATCAGTTTTTCCATAATCGAGATGAATCAAAACTTTATTCCCTTGTTTAAAATTCATGAGCCCCGAATTAATTTGTTCACGTTTAACATCATTCAACCTTTCCATTTGCTTTCTAATATATTCCCATTCTTTTGAAATATCATTTTTCATTTCCACTGGTTTCATGTTAATTGTTCTATGCCATGTATTATTATAATAATATACTAACTGCTGTATGATGGAGTCATGATTTCCATCCCAGTATATCTGACCGTTAACCCCTAACGCATCTCTAAGAGTTCTCATTACCGCATCAACTATTTTATTATGAAACGTATATGGAGAGGATGAAAAGTAAAAATTAATTTGTGGGAAATAATGAGCCATAGCTGCCTGAAATCCTTTATCACCATCACCCCTGATATTATCTACTCTTTCATGATCTAGTAAGTATTGTATAGCTCTTCTTGTTTCCTGTTCTGTTTTCCCTTTCACCGGAATGCAATATAAATATCTGGTGTTAATGTTAATGGCAAATAAATAAGTAACGTTTCCTTTTGAATATTCCAGATGATCGATTTCGTATGAATATGGATATGGTGCAAATGAGGGGCGACTAAATTTTTCCTTTAACGGTTGAATTTTTGGGTCAATTGGTTTATTTAATATCTTGAAATCCTTTTAAAATCTTTTTGCTTCTTTAATGTTTGAAATGGATATAATAAAGTGAATGATGAAGGATTAACTGAAGGAGGAGGTACTGTCGTTAGAGGTTTTGGTGTTGCAAGTGGTTTAATTTTATCTGCTTTGATTTTGGATTTCATTCCTCCTTTCATTAATTCTGGATGTATTTTATTCATTTGTTTTAAATATGCTGTATATAAAGGTTTGATATACTTTCCTGCTTCGAGTTTATGTTGAAGGATGAATTCCAAAAGTTGATCTTCATTTAAAAGTCGGGCTGAATATGGTTTAACTAATGAATCATAAATTAAAGCTTGTGCTTCATTTATGGTCTGAATGACCTGGGCGTTTTGCACCTTTGGTTTTTGTGGCTCAGGATTATATAAATTATATAATTCATCAATATCTTCTTCTGTTAATACTTTATTTTTGAAATCTTTCAACTGTTTAAGCTGTGATTTAGTTTTCCCCTTTGTATATTCATTATTTTTAATTTTGTCTTTAATTTCAGAAATTATTTTATCATGATATTTCAAAACTTCATTTTTATAATATGGATAATAATATTCCATATCATCACCCGTTATATTATTATTATATTTTTGGAGATATGCTTTTAAATCATAATAATCAAGAAAATTTTGATTAAATACTAAATCATCAATTAAATTTTTTAAATGTACGTTATTCATTTATATAAAAATAAAATCAATGTTTTAAGGGTGCCCACCTCTTTGAATCATAGTATCAAAACCATCATTAACGGTTCCTTTTGTCTCTTCTGTGGTATTTTATTAAATAAATGGCATACAACATCCATTTTCACAACATACAGCCTTAGTGTGTGCTCCTGTTAATGCAGTCTTACCGATTGTTAAGCGAGTCATAGACCCGTTTTTAAGTTGTAAATTAATATTCTGACCATCGAAAATAACTTTATCATTTATTATATCCAAATAATTTTTAGGTGTTAATTGTTTATTTTGTCGTAAACTAACACCTTTCATTTTTTGTGCAATCTTTTTAAAATCACTCCCATCAATTGAACCGTTGAATGATGTATAACACTTAGGACATAAAGCAACCATGTTATCACCTTGTTTCTCAATTGCTAAACCCAATAACTTCTTCTCATGTGCTTTTTCTTCAGCTTTATTCTTTAATTTAGGTTTAAATTTCTCATCAAAACAGAAGAAATCAAAAGGTGCGAATTTAAATGTTTTTATCATAAAATTGTTTATCAGTAACAATTGCTTGAAATGCTTGAGTGTTAGGAAGATTTGGTCGCCAGCGATTGCCCAATAAGATGAATCAGTATCACCTTCAATGAAATGAAAACGATTAACATCCATGCATTTATACATAAAATCATAAATGAAAACCAAATACCAGTATTTAGCATTATCTAAAGTGAAGAATGCCTCTTGTAAACATGTATCACATCTATAAAATCTATCTTTAAGCATCACTTGATATGTATCCTTCCTATTTCTCTTATGTTTTTAAACTTATTTGACATACATGCAACGCGTGCCTTCTGTGCATTCATTATTTTAGTCTTTGCGTAATTTTGTGTATTCATTGCATCGTAACCATATGATCCATTAAGTGAAATCTTGCAAAATAAACTTTTTCCTTTATTTCCTTCTAATTCAGCCTTTTGTCTTTCATTCATAAATTCGTTCGCAAATTCATTAAAGCAAGTGTTTTTCGTAAATGTTAAAATTGATTGAATATCATCGATGATAAAATGAAATCTGTCTATTAGATACCAAAGATAATAAGAAGAAAATGGTTGATATTGGTTGTGTGTTGATGCTAACTGAGTTAATTTCCTCTGTTTCTGGTCAACTGGTAGATTGTTTGATTTCATGTAATTATACATAAAACTGCCTATTGTTTTTTCATCTGTGATAATATCTAAGTTTCTTATTATCGGTAAAAAGTTTATGTAATCATTAATGTATTTTTCATCAATGTGACCCTTTACTTCAGCCACGAATAAAGTATTTTTCTTCTTAATAATTCCCAGTGCTTTTGCTTTCTTTGTTGCTGTATCACAAATGATAACACCATTCAATCTTCCCGGCATATACATTTTATGGTCAGTATATTGAATGAAATCATGAGGATTAGATGAAAATGATGAAGGATATAATGAATTAAAATCAACACCAACGAAATGAGTCATGATGTTGGAAGTGTCCTCATTTGATACAGTTTTAGTTTCTGGATTATATGAAAGTTTATTAATGTGCGTGATTCCTTTAAGATTAACACGATGTTGAACATTTGATAAACCACCAGTAATTCCATTACGGAGAATGTGATAAGCTTCAACTGAATCTAAAGTCATTGGTAAATTATTTTTTAATGCATAATTTCTTAAATTGATTCTTAAACGTTGAACATCTTCATCTTTATTTGATTTTACGACATTGCAATAACAACACATTAACTGACAATTTTCTTTGGTATGTGGTTTTTCATTATCGATTCTATCCAATGTTGGTTTATTTGCATATGTAAACGCTTTACCACACATTTTGCATTTAGATGAAAGGATTAAATCGTGATAGTATTGAAAATCATCCATTGAAACATTATTTTTAGTATCTCTTTCTGCTTTTTCATCTTGTTTCTTATATGATTCAATTTTATATTTCCAATACTTTTTCGTTAATTCAAAACTTGATTCCACATTTTCTTCTTCTGGATATGTTTCGTTAGGATTGAAGTTCTTATATGCTAAAGCGTAACGAATCATTGAAGCATTCGATGATAAAGAAAGATTATGAAGCATGTCAATTTTATAAACAAATGTTTCTTCAATAATTTTATCAATTGGGTCAATCATAATTTCAACATCTTTATTGCAATAATGAATAAAATATTCTAATCTATTCTTAAAATTTTTAGCATCATTGAATATATTTGATAATCACTATCTGATATAGTTTCTTGAGTTAATGCTGAATAAAATGAATCTTGAGTGAATGGTTCCTTTATATAATTCTTCTTCGTAATTTCCCATGTGATGAATTGATAAGGGAAAAAGGATTTAACACGTGATTTATTGTTTCCGAAATCTTGAGTGAATTGGTCTAATGTCCCACCCGCTATATAATTTCTGATGTCAATAAATCTCAATTCATATGGAACGTTTGTTTTCTTTACAATGATTTGCTTAAATTGTGAAGATGAACCCAGCATTGATTTTTTTCCATTTTGCAGTGTTTAAATCACGAAGAATTAAATTTAAATCAAACTTTCCCGAATTAAAACCTATGATATTCACTTTATTGAATTCCTCATCTAGAAGTTCTTTAAATGCTTCCTTCTGTTTTTCATTTAATGTATGAGACAAAGTCCCCGCCGTTTGGTCCGTTTGCGACTTCATTAATTCTTCATATTGTTCAATATTTGATTTAGCAACTAATGAACAGATTGAAAATAAAAACTCAATCCAATCAGAAATAAAAGAATCACTCGAAGTTAAGCAAAAATTCCTCGTATATGTTTTATCACGGTCTACGACCTCGCCGCTTTGCGGCTTTAATTTAACCGTTGATGATACCATGAATGGTTTTAAGTAAGCGTTCAAAGTTGCACACTCAGAAAGTTGTTCTTCTTTAGTCTCTAATGTTTCGAAGTCAAAAGTAATATAATATCTTGTCGGTTGATAATATTCCTGCAAATTGTGAGCTAATAACCACTGATATATCTTCTGTTTCGTAATATGTGGTGCATATGGTTGCTGGTCTTTTGCAATTGAACGTCTTGAATTAATCTTCCATTATTTTCTTTACATTTCTCACAATGTTTTAAAAATCTTCTTTGGTTTTTCCTTTCTGGATCATCACGGATAGAATATACTTCTTCTTTGCAAAAGGGGCAAACTTTATATCCTGTGAGTGCTTCAACGTCTGTAATTCTGTCAGCGTGAAGTTTTCCACATGGACTCTGTGTTAATAAAATATTTACTGTTTCAAATTCTGGATCTATCATTATTGAATCCACTAATGGAAAGTCTACCTTATTTATGTCCACGTCTTCTGGTTGAGGATCACAATAATAGAAATCAATATTAACATTTAACATTCTCGCTAATCTCTCACTTTCTGATGAAATGTCAAACCCTTCATATGAATCTATTGCTTCATTTAAATAGCTTCTACGAGTTTTAGGATTAACACCATCAGGAATGTTATAGAAGCGTTTAAATAACCTTTTACCTTCGGCTCTTATTTGATTATCATTCATTTTAGCTGTTCCATTTTTGTTCATTTATGTAAGAATAAAAATTAAAAAATAAAAATAAAGTTTATTTTTTTAAAGTCCGAGACTCAGAGAGTCCAGGGCTAAAGTCCATAAAATGAATTAAGAACACATAAATTTTTATCATCTGCGACGTGACGAATACATTTTAATTTACTCAAGAATGCGTACCCTGATACATTAAATCTAATTCCTGTCTTATTTAATTTCACAACTTTGAAAAGGAATGTATGAATAGCTATAAAATGATGAGATGATGTTTTATGGGTTGCTTCCATTTTTTCTGAAATAAATGAATAAATATAATGTTTATAAGTTTTCATATCTTTTATGTTCTTAATAACGAATGGTATAGACCTTTCCACTTCGTCTTCCTTCGGTGCTGTTCTTTCATATGAAACATTATTGGTATCTTCAATAATGAAACCACAATCGCATAAAATTTTATATGTACCAATTGTTTCTTTTGATATTTTATCTAACAAATCAAAAACTTTATCAACACCTGTACATTTATTTAAATAATAATTTGTGTAAATATCATGGTCTTCTTTCTTAATCGTATTTGTTGCATATGTTACATTTTTCAGTGCTTTTTTGAATTTTTCAGAATCAAGAGGAGGTGAAAGTAATATACATGGATAATCTCCATCGTCAATAAATTGTAACTTATGTTTATGAATAAATTTTGTGCCTTCTTCTGAAAGTGTTTCGTCAATATCACCATCTAATAAATTTTTAGTAGATTCCAAAAAGTAATTTTTATATCTTTCCTCATGTGATTTTTGAACTGCTGATTCTGAAGCTGGGATATTCATTAAACCCTCTACTTCATTCTCAGCATTTCTCAATTCCTTAATTTTTTCATCTATTTCATTTCTTAATTGTTCCAATTTCTCAATCTCATCGTTATAATATTCATCTTGTTTAATTTTTTCTTCAAAATATTCAGGAGGTGTTTCAAGGCTCTCTGAGCCCAGGTCCTCTGGACCATAAAGAGGAATATTCTTCTGTTTTTCAACTTTTTTGGGATATAAATATCTCATTATAGCCTTTTTAGTAATTGGTCCGTTATATTTAAATTCATTCAACAATCTGGAAAACTCTTTCACATTCTGCATATATGTTGGATAAGAACCGTCTCCAAAATTTTCTAAAATATTTTCTAATTCTGAATTAGTGAACTTTAAAGATTTCAATGAATTAGTTGTTATACTCATTTATTATAAAATAAAAAATAAAAAAAATAAATTTAACTTAGTTTTAATTTTACGTAAGAAGTCAATTTTTTATATACCGATCTTCACTTCGTCAAAAATATATTCTTTTTATTAATGGTAATATAGGAATTGTAGGAATAAAAACTTTTTATAAATTATTCATAAATTTTTAAAATCGGTTTCATACAAAATAAAAATAAATTATTCAAAAATGTAAGACATGAATTTTTAAAGTTTATTTTTTACTCATGAAAATAATTATTTCTAATTTCTTTTACTCTCTCGTACATACTAGATTTAAAGAATTCAGAACATTTCCCATAATCTCCTAAATGTTTTCTTATCTTATTGGTTTTCCATTCATTATATGAAACTGAATAAACTTTATTTTTATCTTTACATCTTTCATCACTTCCAATATATTTATATTTCAATTTTGATTTATTGGTTTCATATTCATTAACGTTTAATAATTCACAGTCTTCCTTTTTAAATAAATGTTTTATGTATTCAGGATTAAGAATTCTATAATATTGCTTCCCTTTAAATCTTTGAATATAAACAGGAACACCATCCTCTAAAATTCGATAATCTATTTTATCTGGTTTTACTTGTTGGGTCATTTATGTAAGAATAAAAAATAAATTATGTTTAAAATTAATGTTAAAAATAATGATACAAAATCGTTCAATATTGTATGAATTCTTACGTTTACAAAAAAAGTCACAAAACCCATCCTATACTACTACTACTGTGCGATAATTTCATAAAAATTCTAACTCAAGGCCTTTATAAAGTATTACAGCTAAATATACAAAATCAACTTATTTTTGTGTCTTAAACACCTCTTTTCCGCAGAATTTCCGAATTTCATTTTCAAATTCTTTCAGAATTCAGGGAAAACATATGAAAAATATTTAATATCAGCAAATATTTATCATTTACCTATGGTTCACTAGAGTCTGATCATTGGATATTTTCACTCAATGATCATCTATATGTTTTAAAACAAAATCACTATGAACAAGACGCAAAAAAGTGAAAATAGTATTCCAGCAGTTCATAGTGTGAATGAATTCCCACTGGCAGACAAGCCAGACGAAGCACTTTGTTGCACGCCTGTCATCAAGAACTGGGTCTTCAAGTTTGTACTCACGGAGAATCTATTGGTCCCCACGTGGAAGTACTCCGTTATGACGTCGACAGGATTCCACAATAGCTGGACCACGGTAAAAGCTTCTGAGTGTCCGATATTAATCCAAATTTCTGGAAGAGTTTACACCAATATAATAGCAGTTAGTAAATTTGTAATAACAAATTTGTTATAAAGAATAATCTTTATTCAAATGATTTAATAATCACCATCAAACTATTGCATCATCATTGTTTAGCTCCATGCGAAATAAGAAATTTAATCATTTCTTTATTATTCTTTTGAGATGCAAAATAGAGTGGTGTTTCGTGATAATTATTTGTAGCATTGATATTTGCACCATGTGAAATAAGAAATTCAGCCATTTCTTTATTGTTGTCTTCAACTACAGCATGAAGTGGAGTATTTCCTAATGCACCTGTAGCATTGATATTTGCGCCATGTGAAATAAGAAATTCAACCATTTCTTTATTATTCATTAGAGATGCTTCATAGAGTGGTGTTCGTGGATAATCATTTCCAGCATTGATATTTGCACCATGTGAAATAAGAAATTCAGCCATTTCTTTATTGTTGTCTTTAACTACAACATGAAGTGGAGTATCTCCTATTCCATTTCCAGCATTGATATTTGCGTCACGTGAAATAAGAAATTCAACCATTTCTTTATTGTTACTTTTAGATGCACAATGGAGTGGAATCCCTTTTATTCCATTTCTTATATTGACATTTCCACCATGCGATATAAGAACCTTTATTGCTTCTACACTGTTATTTTCAGCTGCAACATGAAGTGGAGTTTCTCCCAAAATCTTGCCAGCATTGATATTTGCACCATGCACTAAAAGAACTTCTGCTATTTCTTTACTGTTCTTTCCAGCTGCATAATGAAGTGGAGTTTCAGAAAAATCATTTTTTGCATCGATATCAGCACCATGCGAAATAAGAACTTCTGCTGCTTCTTTGCAGTCCAATAAGGCAGCATAATGAAGTGGAGTATCATCTTGTCCATCTTTAGCTTTGATGTTAGCACCATGCGAAATAAGAAATTCAACTATTTCTTTACTATTAGATAATACTGCCAAATGAAGTGGAGTGCTTTTAATGGAATATTTTGCATCGATTTTAGCACCATGAGAAATAAAATATTTGCAAAGGGATAAAAGATGGAAAATAGGTGAAACAACAAAGCATGTATCAATATCATTAGTTTGATCTAAATAAACCAAAAGTGCATGAAGATTATTAAACAACCTGCAATAGTCTACATCGATTTTAATATCGTATTCATTGTTCAAAAATGAAACAAAATCAATGTTATGTGAAGCAATTGCATATCTCATGCATTCTTTTGTTGGCCGTTGACATTTTAAGCATTCGCTTAAGATCTCTTGATTTCCGCCTAAAAATGAGAGATGAAGGCATTGTTGTGTTATTTTTGAGTGAAATTTTGTGATTAAGAACTTAAAACAATCAACAGATCCATAGTAACAGCACAATTCAAGATATGAATAACCATCTTTATTAGGTGGATATAAATCGTTCTTTAGTTTTTGTTTTTTATCAAATTCACATCTTTCGATGAGTGAGATGAATAATTCTTTGTCATCATCCATAATTGCCCTGTATATTGTATTTGCTTCATGAATGTCTGATGAATAATTTTTAGTTTCGCATTCCTTGAATTTTCTTTTGTTACTTTCTTGAAGAACTATTCCATATTCTTTATAAAAGAGATAATCAAAAGCATAATAAATGTTAACAAACGTATTTGGGTGATATTCATCAAAGATTTGTTTAGCAATAGCTAAAAACGACTTCATGCACAGGTTTTTATACTTTGAAATGAATGATATATCGGATATAATATGATTTGGAGGATATTTGTTTGAATCGATGAGATGAACTTTGAGATTTTTATAAATTGCAGCTATTTCGTTTTCATCTTTTGTTTTGAGCTGATATAATGAATCGAATGCATTGCAATAATTTTTATAGGTGCTCATCAATTCATTGTAATGAGACGCCATCAAAAATTTGAAAAAAAAATTCTTTTTTCAATTCAAAATTTTTGGAATCGAATTTTACAAAATTCGATTCCAATAATTTTGAAGATCAAAAGAATCAAATTTTTCGCGCTGACTTTTTCAAAAATCGAGGGAAAATTTTCTTGGCGACTATTTTTTTTTCTAGTATACAAAATGAACAAAATTTTAAACAATTTTCCAAGTCTTTGTTCCTCATTTGGGTTTCAATATATCAACCAGTGCCACAGATAAGGAACGAAGTCAACAATCAGATTATCATTCAAATACAGTTTTGAACACAAATATCAAGAGTCCTGTAAATGAACTTAATGTAAGCTGATATATTATATTAATATTAAAACTTAATGTTTAATTTCCGAGATAAAAATACAAAACATAATATTTTAGCTGTTGCATAGGTATAATCACCCTAATTTAAGCAAGTAGTTTCTTTGGTATATGAACAAAGGTTTGCGATGGCGTTACACAGGTATAATTATCCTTATTTTCTTTACAAATGCACATACAGAATCCAGCTTGATACTTTACGCCCTTTTCTTCGTAATTGCTATTCAATTTCTTAATGGTCCTCTTATACTTTGATTTAACAAGTATATTTTTCGGAATTTGGCCTCTCAAACCAGAACCAACATGTTCTACATGATACATATTGCCTTTCTTATCTATACAATTAACATAATCACCTTTTCTGACTGTCCAAGCCTGGTTTGGATCATGATAATTTTCTGTAAGTTCGTAAACAGCTTGAGTCAAAGAAATGTCATAAACAACATTTGGCTGTATATAATCGAATATGTTAAACTCTATTTCGGCAGCAGGAGTAATAAATTGCAACCTTGAAAGTTTTGAAGGACATTTAGTCGCCGGAAGTGGTCCGGAAAGGAATATTTGAGATAGCATGTCAGATTTAATTGGATGTGACTTGAAATGATCTGTGAATACCTTATTAATTATTGGCAATTTATCCAAAAGGTTTTGCATAACATCACTATACTGATCCAGTATGGTCTCGTAGGGTTCAAATAGGGCCTCTATTTCGAAACAGTATTGTCTTCTCGCTTTTCCTAATAAAAGAGTAAAATCAATACATCTCTGCTCCAATTCGGAACACTTAACCTTAAGCTCTTCAACTTTAGATATATCTGTTTCATTTTCTATCATATGGCATGTTTCGATATATTCATCGTATAAGTTTTTATATTCGCTTTCTGTAAGATCTAGTCGCAAGTTTGCCTGCTCAATGCCTTCTTCTGCATTGTCAATTACAACTCCGATGTCGTTTTGCAGTTTTATTAAGGGGACTTTTGCGTTAGTTTCGTATTCTTTTACGATAAGTTTAAAAGCTGTACCTTGAATAATGTTTACTTGTATCCAGTCATGGACTTGTTGAATTTCGGAAGATTTATGCGTATCTGAGCTATCTATAGCGCCATTTAAACTTCTTGATCCGTTAAATTCCATTAAAATCTGAGTTAGAATATCAAGAGTCTCAGCAACGCTTTCGCAGAGTTCTTTTTTTGATTTAAGGTCCTTTATCATTGCAAAACAGTAGTCATCATAGGGTTTCTTACTCATTTCAATATAGTGTCCAAATTCTCACAAAATATTTTCACAAGAAAATACATAATTTGATACATTGATCAAATTTAATTACGAATAAAAAGTATTTTCAATTTCGGCGTGTGAATTTTTTCTTATTGAATAATTTTCATGTAACGATTGAACTATATGCTATCTAATAAACGTATTACATTCATTTGGTAAATATTCAAATAAACGGTTTTTCTTCTCTCAATATTGAATTGGAAATTACAATACCATCATAGTTATCGAAGCTAATTATGAGTCTATTTTAAAAAAATGACCTCACTAACATAACCAGAAATTGTATACGCTGAAAAATCAAGGCCATTTCACAATATTCTTCATTTGATCTAGTAAATCGTATAGATATCGCTATCATTTGCTGATGAACTTTAAACACATTGCTACAATTCTTTAATTTCGAGTATCATTTTGAGGCAACTTCTTACATATTCTCTAGATCCAATAACATCGTATATAAACTAATAATAAAAGTAAGCTTCCGAGATGAAAATGCATTATCTCTAAGCATTGTAAAGAGGATAATTCTTAAATCAATGATTTTTGAAGTTTATTCATAACAAATTACAGTAATATGTTTTTAATTAGTTAATTTAGGAGATTCGGAATAGCACATTTTTGTTGTTGGGAGTTTTTGACTCTTCCAATGCAGTGTTTATGCTGAAACTCAATGTCTTGGAGTAATCTCATCCTCGCGTTTACCAGATATGTTGATAGCTGCTTTTGAGATACTCCATATTTGTCTGCTATACGTTCCTTCATGTCTTTGCTTGGATAAGGATTCATCCAATTCTGATAAATCCAAACCTTTAAGAGGTTTTTTAATTCTGAGGGCAAGTTCTTTCCTCTTTTAAGCTTCTTATTCCTTTGCTTGCCCTGTAATGAGTTAGTATTTTCATTACTTAATTTCATGTTTGCTATATCACTGTTTTCTTCAAATGTATTCTGTAAATCATTTGTTAATTCATTTTGATCTAAATTTACAGTATAGAATCGATCTATCATAGGGCTTGACAAATGTAAATAGTGTAGATCATCTAAATCCATGGATGTGCTCTCTAATTCATGGTTGATTCCATTTCCTGCGTTGAATATCATATCATTGGACGAATACAGTCCCTGTGGAATGCTCTCTAGCAAGAACAAGTCTTCTAACATCTATTCTGTTAAAATGATTTAATAAACGTGTGATATTTCCTCTGAAAACAAATTGATAGAAACTCGAAAAATTCATAACCAATTGAAATTTTTGATAGCGGCTCATAATGATAGTTTTAAAATTCTCTTATAAAATACTTAAAAAATTTTTGTTTTTGAATTGCTATCGAATTCACAGTCATCAAATTTTTATTGAATTTTTTGAATGTGATTTGAGCAATTTTGCCTAAACTCTAGTGTTCATTATAAATCAGCTTCGTGATCATAGAAATTAGAAAATTCCATCTGAACCATCAGAAAATGCAAATAAATTCAAATATCGTTAAATGCCAATCAAAATAAACTACAAAATAATAGACAGTATGAGATATACATACTTATTTAGAGTTTGTACCACTCCATCATGTTTGCTAAAAAATAATCTCATTTAAAACTCTGAAATATGAAGGATAAATGCATAAATATAGTCCTTTATAGTTAGAGTACGTTTGGATATGAACAATTGCGGGAAATTAATCAACCCATCAAGAAAAAAATATTGAGTAATGAATATTACTAAGGAAAAGATAGTACCAGATGTTGTATCTGAATAAGCCATTGCAAGCTAGGAATATTCTTAGGATATTAATGGGCTGTATGAACATCGAATGAACTTAGGTTTTCGAATTGGTCATTTTACAACGAAAAACATATGAATTGGAAGCTCATTCTAGGGTATTATATAAGTGCTCAACAAGGCACATCTATTTCATTAATTACTGATTGTTTTGCAAAATAACGGGCAAAAATCTCATAGATGAAGAAAACTCGTACTGAACAATATCAAACACAAACACAACAAAAAACATGGGAGAGAATGGATTTAATTTCCATGGTTCCGCTTGATATTGATCCAAAAAGTTCTTCTCCACCTCCAAAATCAGCTCTGGAGCAAAATTACAATGTTAAAATCAAACCATTATCTAAATTTGGCAAAATGCTAGATTACAATATCAAAGCCAATGCTCTTGAATCTCCAGAAGCTCCACCAGAATTTAATCATAAAATTACTTCCTATAAACCAGCATTTAAAGTACCAGAAAGTGCAGAGCCAGAACCTGCCTCGTACAAACCTAACTTTAATGCTGTTAAAAAATCAATCATTGGTTCAAAAATTAGAGAAATACCAAAAGAAAACGTTAAAGAAGGAAAAACCACGCAAAACATACTTAATTCATTCTCATTAGGCTTGAGAACCTTTGATACCACCAAATTTACCCATCCTGTCGCCGAACCGTTAAATGATATCGATAAAGCAAAGATTTTCCCACCAAAATATACATATAAATTTGAAGACCAGCCATCAAGAAATGATGATATGTTCAAAACAAGCTTAAATACCAAAGCTGACTTTTATATGGAGCCAGCTCAGCCTCCTAAAGGAATAGAGTTCGGAAAACAAGTTGGACGCAAACATTTTGTTAAAGCTGACGAAGGAAGAGATTACTCAGATCTTGCTGTTCCTCAATTAGATAAATTAAAAGAAAAAGCAATCGGAAACTTAAGTATGAGTCACCAGTTATCTAGAAATTATGTTCCACCCAAAAATGAACGTGTTGCCTTCTTGGACTCCCTTTCTAAAGAACAGAAACAAATGCTTGAGAGAATTCAACCGAAAAGGTCTAGATCCAAGGTTTTACTTCCTCCTAAGGAGACATTTTCTCTCCAGGCATCCAGACCAGAAGTTCTTCCTCCAAGACCTTACTCAGAGTCAAAGTTCCCAATTGACCCTCTGAAGAGCTTGAAATACATATGGCCAAAGACTCCTTCGATAAGGATTCCGAACTCTCCAAGAGAAGTCAAAGATTTCTGGAAAGCTGGAAAAAAATAATTTTATTTTTTTATATTAAAATTTGTTTGTATTTTTGCTATTTCCTAACATTTTTATCTAGATCTTAACTCCAAAATGAATTCCAGTGAATTTCACATTGATAATTTGCTTCATTCCGAATTACCTCAGGATTAACTGCATGTTATGATATTTATTTGAATATATAAAAAGAGTTGAACTGCAAATTCCTCATGTATTATTATAAGTAAGCTACCTTAACAAAATATTCTACATCTCTTCAAAAACTTTTATTTAAACACTCAAAATAGACGCTTTCCATTAGTAATTTAACCAAATCACCAATGAACTCAGATTTTAAATTACTAATGGTGATACACTCAAAATAGACGCTTTCCATTAAAATCTAAGTTTACGAGGATAATGTTTTTATTTAATGTTTATAATAAGAATTTTCCAACGGCATATCCGATCAATGAATTCAGCAATCCTCCGGATTTTTTCTTGATTACAACAGGCTCATTTTTGACAAAATGAACCCTTCTTGTTCCTGGGATTTCTTCATATTCTCCGAAACTTGCATCACCATCTGGGTTAATCTTGACGATTCGTTTGAATGATGCTGCAATCTGATTGTATCCTCCTTCAGTAATTTCAATCCAAGATTTCTCTGTTAATTCTTCGTGCGTCTTTGTCTCTCCAACTAGGATTTTGTTTTCGTTTTTGATTGACCAGTTACCTTCTTTCCTCTCATTGGTCTTAAAGTTGAATTTGACCTCTCTAACTAAGTCGTGTCTGATTTCGTATTTGTTTCCATTCTCATTTACGTATCCAGACAAGACGTTGTTTTGAGTTTCTTCTGTAACCTCTTCAATCTTTTCATTGTACTCTTTGACTGTTTCCCAGTCTGTGTAGTGGAAATCATTCTTATTACCATTAGGGATAATCTTGAGTCTTGCACGGTCGATATACTTTTCATAGGTGATTTTACCTTCTGTAAAAGTATCAACCTTGACTCTTTCCTCTTTTTCTTCTTCCGTAGAGTATCCGAAAGTTGCATCTTTGATTTCGGAGGAACTGAATTTCTGGCGGCTGACTGCCCAACCATGGAACAGAGTCATGCTTTGAACACAAAACTCCACATCAGGGGTTTGAGTATTTACATAATAGAATGGAATGTTTGGAACTGTTTTGGCTCCAGAAATTGATTGCAAATACTTTTCAAGCATTGGCTTATATTCCTTCTCCTTAATGTCTCTATCTGGAAATTCTTTCGAACAAAATGTCCAAAATACACAGAGATGAGAGAGGATCACATCTCCAAAGGCATCATATATGAACTTGACGACGTCCTTTACACCTTTTGTGAGTCTCAGTAGTTGGGCCTGTATGACAATTCCGATTGCGTTGATTCCAATAGGGAAGCTTTTTAGATATTGGGCAAGTCTTTGAATCTGCTCTTCTGTGATATGATCACCATCATCGAAGCCTTCTGTATCAATGACAATCCTCTCCATGCCATTTACGAGCTTTGTTTGCTGTTTAGGAACAAGAGTGCATGCACAAGGCTTTTGACTGGTGTCGAATATAGTGTCCTTTAAGTACAGGTTTCCAAGTGAACTCTTTCCTGATCCTGTATCACCAATGAACATTACACAAACATTGTTTTCAACATCCATGTTTAAAAAATGAACTGTCAAAATTTTAAAAAGGAAATTGAAACTATTCAATTTTTATCACCATAATTATTATTTAATTTGAATTCTCTATAAATATTTGATTATTTTTATTTAGGATGGTTTTTATTTGAGTCTCATTTCACTTTTGAAATTTTCCAAAATGGGAAAAGCAAATCATTTCATGATAATATCCCCCAAATTTTAAATATAAATGATTTTTATATTAAAATATCACAAATGATAAAATCACAATTCGGAAAAAAATTCAAAAAAAAATGTAAATCAAAAAAAGAGAATGAAGAAATTCAATGGCCTTAATTTCAATAAATTCATCCATCCTCCGGATTTTTTTACAATGAAACACATCTCTTCAAAAACTTTTATTTAAACACTTAAAAGAGGCGCCTTATCGTAGTTATTTAACTAAATCATGAAGATAAACCATTCAAAAATTGATAGGTAGGTATTTTGATTCACAGTTTATAAAAAAACAAACAATTATTTTATTCAAACATGATTATTTCTAAACAAATATCCCCAAAACAGATTTCCTTTGACATCACCAATTGTCACTGTATCTGTTTGTCTGTGGTAACCTATGTGAGTTATTTTCTCATCAGATCTAAAAACAACTCCAATCTCTTTCATATTAAATGCTTCGTACAAAACAACTAATTTTTCTTTGACAACACACAAAACATAGTCAATATCACAGTAATTTGTTGCAGTGCAGATATAAGATATCCTGTTC
This sequence comes from Trichomonas vaginalis G3, assembly GCF_026262505.1. Lineage (NCBI taxonomy): Eukaryota > Parabasalia > Trichomonadida > Trichomonadidae > Trichomonas > Trichomonas vaginalis. The sequence continues at coordinate 11,702,569 of NC_067207.1, forward strand.
TGCATTGTCTTTTGAGCAACTTTGCATCCATTCAATGTATAAACAATCAAAGTGGATCCGTCCACAGCTTTCTGTGCGTGTGAAGCGCAGACAACAATGAGACCCATTCCGCTTGTTATTCTTACGATTGTCGGAATCTGTTCAGGCGGAAGACCCAAATCAATTGATCTGATGAACGAGAAATTGGAAAGAAAGCTCACGACGAGCAATCCATCCAAACTGCAGCTGACGACAACACCGAAACCACTTTGGCAAGAGCAGCACTTGATACAATCCGCGTGAGCCATGATCGATAAATTATCCTGGAGTTCTCCCTTTTCGTTGAAATCCCATTCGACTAAAATGGAATCTCCACCTCCAGTGATAACTTTCGAGCCATGGATGCAGAGAGAAAAGATGCTCTCGACGTGTTTCGTTGATTTGCTTTTGACAATGCTGCAATTCGATTTCACGCAAATCAAATCACTCGAATTCGCCGTGGAGAAAGCAAAATAAATCTGCTCTTTGTCGCCGGTCGCTACGACATTGATTTCGTCATAGACTTCTTTCGAAATCTGTGAAATACTCTGGTTATTGTTAGTAACACGACATAAATGAACTAAACCGTTATTTGACAATGTAAACAACAGAATTTTGTCATTTGCATTTTCTCCGACCAATTTGACAGCAATGATCGGATTTTCCGACATCTTTACATGGCAAAACGGTTTCTCGGAATTTCCGAAATTTCTAGGAATTCTCTTTTTATGCGGTTGGTCGAATAATTTTCTTGGAATTGACCCTACGTGATGCAGCATCTGTTCTATCATCAGTTTGTCATCTTCGCTTGGGAATTTCTGCCAGACATCTTGATACAAATGTGGATCAAAGGTATTGTCACTTTCTGACGCTGGCAAACCGTTTTGCTTATAACCCCAAATCAAGTCAATCCAATCATTTATGTGTTCTGACACAAAATCGCTTTCCAAAGCTTTCTTGTGCAGATAAATGAATTCCTCTGGCGTTTTTGCCCATTTTGGCAAAATTACATCGCCGTTCTGACAGCCAATGTCAAAACCGTCGATGTTTTTGAGGAATTCAGGGCAGAAGAAGAATTCTGGAGTCAATTCTCTGAAATTGTTGTTAGAACTTTTCACGTTTTCGTAACTCTCCGGAATGGAATAGAAAATTCTCGTCGGATGATCGAATTTTCCATCTTGTAGTTGAATGTGAGCGGTTGTAAACGGTTCTAACCTTATTAAATAATGTAGCACGTTTACGGAGCAAGAATACATGTTGTGGTACAAGAATTTCTCGGCGGAAATGGAGTTCTCGCTCATAAACTTCAGTTTCTTAAGTCTCTCAATTCCTAACGCGCCGATAGGTTTTGAGAGGTCTCTGAAAATTGAGGGATCATTGAAATCCAAAGAATCAATGTCATATTTATCAATAATCCACGGAAAGACTGGGTAGCACTCTATATTATTTATAGATCTACCAGAAAACTCATTTAGCCACATCAGATATTCGAAAGTGGAAATTTCGTAATTTTGCCACTTCGTAGTAAATTTTTCTATTTCATTTTGAGGAGAATTCATGTGGACAATCGCTTCATTGTTCATAGGAATACTCTTCAAATAATTTAATATTTTGTTGTGGTTATTGTCTATCTGACTAAAATTGAATAGATATGATCGTCTGGCGGTTGTGTAAACTTCAAAAGCGGTTTGTCTTTGTAAAACGTATTTCGGAATTATTCTGTGTATTTCGTCATGTTTTATTTCGATTGTTCTTGAGTTTTCTGACGAAAAAGTGTATCCGTTTACGTTTACAGTAAATGTTCCATGCTTTATCTTGTCAACTTGTATCATATCGCAAGGGACTTTCCATATGTAAGACTTTTCTTCAACAATAGGAATTTTCATTGTATCTGGTGGTAAATTGTAAAAAGTGTCAGAATCTGATCTGATCATGAAAGATTTCGATTGATCTCTTCTCAAAGAAGCCTCGATATGAGGATCGAACCTAGAATTCCTCTTCAAAAGACTTGGACACATCATTTTGTCGTACATTGCAAATCTCTTGTAATGTATATGCATTGCCAATTTCTTTTGTTTGAAGAAAGGAGATCTTTCATGAGAAATCGATGCCCAAAGTGTTCTCCATTGTCTGGAACTTGTTTCAAAGATGGTTTGTAATGGTTTATTTGTGTTATCGTCAAATTCATTAATAAACCCTTCAATTTCTTTTTGAGAGGGAATGGCGGATTTTTCAATGAGTTCTTTGAATAATGCAATCAATATTTCATCAATGATATTCATCTCTGAAGGTGGTTGGTCGCAATAGTTATTGAACGCATGGTATCCGTTCATGTAGATCTTTATATCGCTCCAGTTTTGGCCGAATTTCTTCTCAACTTCGTCGTAAATCGGTTTCAAGTAAGAATTGAATGGAATTCTTACGATGAAATATCCAACAAACATCAGCATTTCGTCATTCACGTCTGCTCTTGATATTTCGTCTTTCAGAATGGGTATCAATTCTTTGTAGTCATCAATTTTTGAATCTGGAGTGAAGAATAATGATAATAAAACAAAGATTTGCTGATCTAATGTATGTGGATATTTTTCTGACAAACTTGACATGTATTTGACGGTTTTGACGGCCAGTTTACGATCAATCCATCTACCTTGACTGTCCAATCTCTTGGAAAACACCTTGGAAGGTATCGCGTCTTTGTTTTTGACGTAATCTTGCATGATTTCGACGATACCAGGCAAGTTGGTCGAAAACGGTTTTACTTCCTCGAGGGAAATTTTAAACGGACAATTTTCCATGATGGACTTTAACTGGTAATTTTGGTATTTTTGGGTATGGAACATGATTATTAATGACAGAGTACCTGCAGCAATACATAATTCCTGCGACGGAGGCTTTGACATTACGATATCTAATACTTTGTCAACTAATTCAGCAGAAACGATGTCAATGTCAATATGGCACTTGTAGGAGATGTTTGATAATGCGTCTATACAGACTTGAAGTGCTAATGGATCATTGGCAACAATTTTTGCTACAATAGGAATCGAATTCAGTCGTTTTGAAATTGCCGAGTGTAATAAGATGCCAGAAAGGAAATGGAACTGCGTGAGATCGAAATTTGCGAGGTTTTTATCATTTTGGAATAATTTCTCAAGGAAATCAATGAAAAGTTCGCAAATTCTTTGAGGACTTACGATCATTGCTGCAGCTGCAAGCTTTATAAACAGTATTTTCGTGATAATGAGCTCATCCTTATGGATCATCTCTTCTAGCGATGTTCTTTCTGTGATTCCTATCGCGATTCTACAACAATTTACGAGAAAACACTTTTCGGAGTCATCAATTACTTCTTTCTCGTTTATAGGATTTGTAGCAATCATAAACGATGCTTTCTTTACTATTTCTGGGTCCATTGGCATCTGTGAAGGTGCTGATGCGAAAATTGAGATTAATTTTGATCGTACTGCGTCTATCGGATGGGCCAATAGTCTTATCCATGTCTCTCCGAACGGAAACATGTCAATTTTGAACCAACTCTGTTTAATAGCGAATTGTCCGAGTTCTAGGAACTGCATGATCTGTTCTACCGACGGACACTTCCATATTGAGTAGTATACGTAGTCTGACTCTTCGACTGTGCATGGTTTTTGAAGTAATTTCTTCAAGATATTGAGAATTTTCGATCTGAAGAACGCCAGCTGGCCAAGAACGTCTTCTGGCTCTTTATTGGTCACTGCTCTCTCGTTCTTTATGATTATTTCTAAGTTTTCGAACGTAGGAATGAGAGTTGAAAAAATTGTCAACATATAACCGAAGGAAATGAATTCTCTGTAGTCATCCGCACTCTTTTCGACAAGATCAGACCAATCAGACACAACACAGGACTTTACTTCCAAAGGAGCAAATCTCCAAATATCTGCATTGAAAATTATGCATTTTAGAAGCATTTCTCGCAGTGGTTGGAGCTTTATATATGTTAGTTGTTCCATAAAGAACTTCCAAATCGTAACTGTCAGATGAGATTTGGAAGAATTATACAAAAAATGAGCTAAAACAGAGTACATGTGGCAATTAAGCATTTGCGCACATACTATATCGGATTTCTTGATGAGATTAGTAACAATGGTCAATAGATTTTCAAAGAATTTCCTTCTTTCGTCTAAATTTGGACATTGAAAATCTAATTGTCCGAAAAGAGAGATGATAAAGTTAATGGAATGAGAGGCTTCGAATACCTTGAGGAAATTGGAGAAGAATCTGATAGGAGTTCCTGAGTAAATTTGATTTTTCGTGGCAATATTTGAAGGATCGAAGAAAAAGTGTTTGCTTCCAAACCTTTTCATGTTCTTCATGTCATTCTGGTGCTCGGTCGCCCAGTTCGCTATTGTCTGCATGTTCATTTTCTCAGGAAGTTTCAACATACTCGAAATGTTCCAATTTCCACGAGTATAAACGGCTGCTTCTTGCGATTGCAGTGAGAAGAACTTCTCTGACATCTCGTCGACATTAAACATCATGTTCTGAGTGAAATCAGGGAAATTTGGAAATGGTTTTAATGGAATCGTTTCAGATTCGTTGTCTTCGATGAATACAGCGATGTTTTCATCCCAATGTCTGAAAAGAACACTGAGATTAAACCATTTCTGTATAGGAAGCTCGATATTAAAATTAATAATTTTTTCTTCTTCATTTACGAGTTTGTACTTAATAACAATTGTCTTATTAACAAATAAGCATGTTAAGTAACTCGTTTTGGCTTTATCTGGGAAATCGAAGAAAAATCTTCCACAATTTGGAGAATCGAGCAAGATATTGGCGGAAACCATGAAGTCATCGGATGTATTTATCGATGGTAGCTCTGGAACTTGGATTCCAGAGAATTCTGAAGAGAATAAAATCATCGAAAAATGTTGAGGCTTTTCTGCACCTTTTACGATGTTCGCGAGGTGTTCAATGCATTCGAATACCCTGTTATTGAACTTATTGGCCTTTACACTTGAAAACTGCCTGAAAAATTGTATCAAAGCAGTATGATTCAATCCTGTCGTAGCAATCAGCTCAAAAATCTTGAGAATGGTTGGTAAATCTTCTTCTTCGAACTGTTCAAATATCATTGCTGGTAAGTGGCCGGCCAAACAAGCGCATCTATTACAAACTGAGTTTCCGCAGAACCTTAGGATATCATGGAGTACACTGGAGTATTCTTTAGAGCCTCTTGTTGATATAATTAACAAAGGAATGGCTTCTGGAACTGCAATTCTGTCAAAATTACAATCTCCGCCTGAAATTACTTTAACTATTCGATTATAGATACTTGAATCAACTCCTACCCTGTTCGCAACCTTGGCTATCGATGTGAATGGGATTCCATCGAAAACAAAATTTCGAACTTGCTGAATCTTAAGTAACAAGTCAAATCCAAGGCTAAGAGCAATGGGAGAACGCTCTTCTTGCTTTAGGTTAAGTATTATCGATATAATATCTGATAAAATTTCTGTATTTAAGAACATATCAGATAATTCTGTAATATCTTGGCCTATTTCATTAACTACCGTATCAACAATCGTTAGTAATAGGTTGAATGACTTACTGTCCGATATATTTGGTATTAAAGTCCAAATAATTGTATGAATTGAATTTATTAAGTTTGTAAATGACTTAATTGACTGATTTTTCGCAACTTCATGTATCATCTGTGAGATTGCTTTCGTAGTAAAAGGGATTGATGCAGGTTCGTATAAGAAATTTACGATAATTTCACAACAGTACTTTTCTTTCACAATTTGCTTGTAAGCATTCGGTAAACAGATTATTTTCGAGACGATTGTCATAAGCTGTGGTCTATACAATCTTGAATTTTTGAGATTATCAAAATAATTTTGTTGTTGAATGGCCAAAGCTATAAATATTGATTCCCATAACTTGTCATTTGCGTTTTCCACGGAAAATACTTGAGGAATGTTGTCATATGCTAACGCAATTAAATCCGTGAATAATTCGCTCTGAAAAGTCACCAGAGACACAATATTTGAGAAGCTCTGTCTGATTAGCGGCAAAGTTTTTTTGTTTTTGCCAAGTAAATTTAATAATTGAAATAAATTCTGTTTTAAATTCAAAATAGCGCTATTTGGAGTATCAAAGCTATTAATTGATGGATTAAAGAGTAGTTTGGGGAATATAACTTCGAATTTGCTGTTTTTAATAAAATAATCTCCAATTTCAGTGGAATAATCAGTAAGTTGTGAGATGATTATGATCGCAATGGCATAAAAATTAAGTCCTTCTTCCATAATATAGCTGATAAGGATCTCCAAAATGTTAGAAACGATTTCGAAGTCAAAATTTGATAATTGGAGGCCAGTTTCTTTGGAAAAGATCAACAATGGATTGGTATTTGCATCTTCTAGTGAATATAAGTCTTTAAATTTTAAGATTTTGTCATCATCTAAAATCATCTGAATTTTTTCATCATTTTCCACAAAAGTGGTCTGTAAACTATGATCTTTGGCCGATTCCGGTCTGAAATAATCGTCTTTTATCGTTGTATTGAAAATTGTATTTAATGGCGACATTTGTCGAAGAACATTCATGTAAGGAGTGCAATCAAATACTATATGCTTTCGTAGTGATATCATTAATTGTAAAACTGCGCAATTTAATGTAATTGAAACAGGATTTTTAGAGATATGATTAATAAGTTTAATTATTGAAACACTGAGCTTTGAAATTAATTCTTTGTCAGGATTTGTTGCCTTTCCAATAATAATTGCGGTAAAATAAAATTGATTTGAGATTAAATTTTCATTATTTGGATTATTATTCTCAAAAAGAGTATCTATTAGATTGAGTGTAATAGCTAAATGTGCTTGTAAGCAATTCGACTTAGTATCTGAGTAAAATTGTTCAACATCCTTTAAAACATCGACGTATTCAACAATTCGAGATAATTGGCTCGCAAATGAAAACTTTTCGAACACACCAAAGAAAAGATCATTAATATGCTGTGGTTGTGGATATAAAACAGAAGCAAATGATAAAGCTTTGATAAAATCTCGAAAAATTTCAG